>NC_090445.1:1148092336-1148416740 GCF_031143425.1 Pleurodeles waltl | reverse complement strand
CTTTGCCCCTCTGGCTCCACTTGTGTGCAGCACTCTTCTGGGCTGTTGTAGCTGCCAGCAGGTCTTTTCTGTCCTGCTTGCTTCTGTATATAGGGCATGGCTCATCATGGTGGCCTCCTGCTCCCCCAAACATGGGGAGAGAAGCAGGCCTGCCACTTCTGAGGTGAGCATAGCAAAACTTCCCCTGCCTAGTGCTGGGGCCCTGGAATGGGGTTCAGGCCCCGTGCCCCCCACTTCCAGTTGGGAATCGGGCAGTGAGATTTCTCTTGGCAGCAGGTTTTGGGGATGGGGTCCCAAAACACATTCCATTTGCGGCACAGAGGTGGGGATCCTCGGGTCTCCAGGTCTCTCGGGAGGGGGCTCGTCGCACGCCCTCTCCCAGGCCTCACAATTAAAAGGATTTCTTTCAGCAACCCCCGGTCCACCCCTGGAGGTTTTAGCATCAGTGTAGTGGATCTCCACGTGATCTGTGATAGTTTGGGGGGGGGGGGGGGGGATAACAGGTCAGACCATTCTCCTCTTGATACCTGGGGTCCTGCTGGGCTGTTCTGCATGCGTTTGGGCTCATATTTCTCATGGAGACACGCCCTAGTCACCTGGGGCACTTTCCTTAGGCGAACGTGGCAGGGAGATAGTTTCACTGTCTCCCTGCACCAGTCTTTCTCCTTTTAATTCGTCAGAGTAAAAGCCTCTTTCTTTCCCCCAAATAGTCCTTGGGGAGAGCCTAACTGGACCCGAGGGTAGCTGTAGCCAAGTCTTTAGTCCAGATGGGCAACAAGGGGTTCATCCTTCCAGTTGTCCATGACTACCTTGTCCAATCCTAGTGTCCAGAAGAAAGTTACAACCAAGAGAGAGCTCTCACACTTGCGCAAGACCTTTTAAGTGGGGGTGGAATGTTCCGTAAGTGAGGCACCTCTGGCCTATCCTAGGGTGCCACCTTACCTCCCCGCCCCTATTCAACCCTTCCTCAAAGCCTGCTGTGACATTTTAAATTGGCACCACCCAGGAATCACATGCCACATCTACTCTGGGGGCCTCAGATTCGCAGCTCGCTGACATCACTGCCTGGGCCTTTCCCACTAAGGCCCTCATTACGACCCTGGCAGTTGGTCATAAAGTGGCAGTAATACCGCCAACAGGCCGGCGGTTTCTACCGCCACATTATGACCATGGCAGAAAGATCTCCGAAAGACAGCCAACGTACTACACCGACTGCCAGGGCAGAAACAGGCACCATGGCAGTGGCCGCCTACAGCCAGGTAGAAGTCAAAATTCCGCCCACCATATTATGATTACACAATCTGCCACCTTTTCCAGGGAGGTACCAAAAACATCAAAAGCCTGGCGGAAACACTGCACAGAAGTGAAAGGACTCACCATTGGAGACACAGGGAAGAACCATGCTGCTATGGAACCTGAACTGCAAGTCTTTCCGATGATATTCCTAGTTCTGCTCCACCACGAAAACCAACGCCGGCGAAGATGATGACGGTGAGTACAGCCGTCTAGCACACAAGGGAGGGTGGGAGGAAAACAACAGTGACACACACACACACACTAGACACACAACTAGCTGCCCAAGAAAACAAGTTAATCCCTGTAAATCGGCTGAATAATGCAAGGACAACAGGAATATACTAAAGTGATTGTAATAAGATCAACACAGTATAAATAATAATTTAGCCAATGCTACAGATATGTACACATGTACAAAAAAGGGACACTGCCCAGTCCTCAGTTCACATGGGCCACATGGCCACAGGGCAAAGTCCAAGGCCCCACTTGTCACTGGCATCAATACGGAGAGAACACTGCTGGGGCATCAGTTGGCAAATAAGCAGGTACCTCAGGGGGAGGAGGGGCACCTCAGCCAGAGCGGAAACAAGACCACTGGGTCTGGAGGGGGCAACATGCCCTGTGCTTGGTCCTGGGGAGTGCAAGGCCACAGTCTCTCGAGTGGGTGTACTCCCCACTGGTTCTGGAGTGGACAGGCCGCAAAGCAGCCCATGGAGGCAGGATCACATTGCGTCTTCCGGCGGTGACGGCTGCACTGTGGTGGTGCTGGTGGTGTGAAGCTCCTGCACAGCCCATGCACCCTCCAATGGCTGCACTGTGGTGATGGTGGGAGGCTCCTGCACAGACCCTGCACCCTGCGATGTCTGCACAACCACGGTTGGTGGTGTGGGCTCCGTGACAGCTGCTGGTCCCCTTCAGTATACGTGGCCTGGAATCCTTTCCACCACGAGTAGGTGCGAATCGAACCTGGCCCGTGGACTGTGCTGCTGAGGTGCTTGGCTAGGTTCTTGCTACCCTGGCCATACGTGCAGGACGGGGGGGAGGAGATATAGGGAAGAGGTCAATAGAGGAAAGGAAAAGCTTTTTAGGGACACTGGGGCGGGAAGAGGGAGAAGTAATGGGAGTGGAGGATGAGGGAGTGGTTGTTGGAGGTGTCTGTCTGCTGGATTTGGGTGCAGGTGCATGAGCTGTATGCTGTTGTGAGGTGGATGGCTGTTGGGTGTCTGAGTGCTTGTGTAGGAGGGCGGGACAGACACAGTGAGAGAGGACACAGGGGATGTGTGCATGGCTGTTGTGGAGGTGTCTGCCAGTGAGGTGTGGTGATGATTTAGTGCATGCAGGTGTGAGTGTGGACGTAACTAGTTGGGAGGTGGAGGAAGATGGGGGAGGCAGTGGAAATAGTGGATGTTGTTGTGTCTGCAACTGGATGGTGTTTGTGTGAGTGCCTGTGGTATGAAGTGTGGTGCTTGTGTTTGCATGTGACACTCTTGGGTGTTGTCCTGTGTGCATGCTCATCTGGCTGGGTGCTTGGGATTGGTTGGGGTTGAGGGGAATGGGACTGGGAAGTGGTAGTTGGAGGAGGGCGGTAGAAACAGGGACAATGGCTTCCATCAGAAATGAGGCCAGAGCCTGGATTGATCTCTGTTGGGCCGCCAACCCAGTGTGGATGCCCTCCAGGAATGCATTAGATTGTTGCATCTGGGCTGCCAGCCCCTGGATGGCATTCACAATGGTTGAATGCCCTACAGAGATGGATCTCAGGAGGTCAATAGCTGCCTCACTCAGGGCAGCAGGGATCACTGGGGCAGGGCCTGAGGTGCCTGGGGCGAAGGAGATGCCCACCCTCCTGGGAGAGCGGGCACGGGCAACTCGCTGAGGGGCTGCTGGGAGGGCAGTGCTGGTACGGGGTGGCAGCTGTACCTGTAGCTGGGGTGGTCACAGAAGTGTCCGCCACCCCAAGGGAGCTTCCATCAGAGGAGGTATCGTTAGTCTGTATTGTCCCCTCCAGTCTTTGCCGTGGTGCTCCTCTCGCCCTCCGTCCCACTGGTGCGGTCAGCGTCGGTGGACTCTGCCTCCTGGGTCCTGTGGGATGCAGCTCCCTCCGTCGTCAGTGCCTCTGCTCCTCTGCCAGATGATGCTAATGCACATAAGGAGAGATGACAAAACAAGAAAGGGGGGGGAGAAAGACAAAGGATACACTGGGTCAATGGCTGTGCCAACACCACCGTTGGCGTACACAGCATCCTCACACACAAGTAACAGGCCTACACAATATGCATTGCACCACCACTGATATTGCTAGCCACCAAGGCATAACGAGGGGCATACACCGCCAACTGCAGTACACCTGGGACAAATGCAGACCTGGGCAGTTGTTGATGCAAAAAAGCTAGGTAGGCAGGATTATCCCTTCAGACCCCTAGCCACAGAGGACCTACTGCTATGTCAGGCCTAGACTAGGGGCACCCACTAACACACAACTACCATCTAGATACCACCCCACCAGCCGTAAGTTGTAATGATAGCCATTTTACTCACCCCCTTGTGGCTGCTGGGATGTCCTTAAGCGCCCATCCAACTCTGGATAGGCCACACCAGTATGCGGGCCATCAGGGGGGGGGTCAGGGTTCGACGGGCACACCTTCCTCGTTGGGAAGCCATCCCCAGCTGGGCCTCTGCCATCTTCCATGCCCAGCGTCTCCGGTCCCCCCACCGTTTGCAACACTGGGTGCTCCGCCTGGCATAGACCCCCAGGGTCCGCATGTCTTTGGTGATGGCATGTCATATACCGTTCTTTTGATGGGCGCTGACCTGCAGAGGCAATACACACAGGAAAACACCATTAGACAAACAGTCCAGCCAGTTACACATATGGCCCAACATACCCGTTTATAGCACTATTGGAACACACACAGCCTAGCAACCAATGTGTACCCAGCCAGGTGGACATCCCTCCCCCCTTACACGGAGAAGTCACACACACCTCCATACATGCTTTCCACATGCATTGTGCCCACAGTGTACTCCCCTGTTGGTCTGGAGGCCCCTACAGCAGTCTGTACTGGGGTAGGACCCCATCCACCAGTCTCTCCAACTCGTCCGAAGTGAAGGCTGGGGCCCTTTCCCCAGTCACACGGCCATGGTAGGTTCCAGACACAGGTCACAGCAGCACATGCAGTGTAGGTCCTCTCCTATGGAAGGTCAGGTAGCAAGTAAGGAATCAGATAGAAAATGGCAGTCAAGTCCGTGGTGGTGCATACCGTCACCGCAGGCGTAGATCACCATTGGCCACTGTACCCCATAGGGCCCAATTTTAACCAATGAGGAATTGCACTGCGGGTACCGTCCGCCTCCCGCCACGGCGCACAACACCAACAGAATGACCTCACTTCCACCTGTCCCTCCAGACAGGACAGGTGGACACCATTTTAAGGGGGGTTGCAGCTCTATGGAATCATGCTGCATCACTGGAGAAATAGGCACGTACTGGACAAATCACACTGACCCATTACATGTTTACAGAATGTAAACTACTGTTGTGGCCCCATCGTTCAGTTTGTGACAGCCTCCTCACTCGTTTGTCCCTTAGATACCGACCGCTGTGGATGAATAGGAGATGTAGACATACACCCGTGTACAGACCCCTGGTGGACTTGGCTACACTGGAGGACAGGCACATTATCCACACCTATAGACTTGACAGGGCCACAATCACAGAGCTGTGTGCTCAACTGGAGCCTGACCTGATATCTGCTATCCTTCGCCCCGCTGGGATACCCCCTCTTGGGCAAGTGCTATCTGTACTCCATATCCTGGCAACTGGTTGTTTCCAAGTGACAGTGGGCTTGGCAGCAGGAATGTCACAGTCATTGTTCTCAATAGTGCTGACAAGAGTTTTGTCTGCGCTGATAAAACACATGTGCAGCTACTTTGCTTTCCCCCAGGTTGAGGATTTGGCCACAGTCAAGGCTGAGTATTATGCAGTGGGACATATCCCCAACATAATTGGGGCGATTGATGGTACACATATTGCATTTGTCCCACCCCAGCCATCATGAACAGGTGTTCAGGAATCGTAAGAGTTTGCACTCCATGAATGTTCAGATGGTGTGCTTGGAGGACCAGTACATCTCCCACGTTAATGCTAAGTATCCTGGGTCAGTGCATGATGCCTTTGTCCTAAGAAATAGCAGCATCCCAAATGTGAGGGGCCCAACTACAGAGGGACAGGGTGTGGCTAACAGGTGAGCCCTGGTTCCCACCCAGTATATGTTGGTGTATGCCTATGGTGTTGGCCATATAGGATAGTGTGTGGCTAAATATTGTCCCTCAATATTTGCAGGTGACTCTGGCTACCCAAACCTATCATGGCTGCTGGCCCCTGTGAGGAATGCCAGGACAAGGGCAGAAGAACGTTATAATGAGGCACAGGGGAGAACCAGAAGGATAATTAAGAGAACATTTGGCCTCCTGAAGGCCAGGTACCGGTGCCTCCAGGTAATAGGTGGATCGCTGTGCTACTCACCCAAGAAGGTCTGCCAGAGAGTAGTGGCATGCTGCATGTTGAAAACCTGGCCCTGAAACGCCATGTACCTTTTCTGCAGGAGGAGGAGACTGGAGATGCCCCTGTGGCAGCAGTAGACCCTGTGGACAGTGAGGATGAGGACAACAGAACATCTATGATCCGTCAATACTTCTAATGACACACAGGTAAGACAGTGTAACTTTACATTGCAATGACTTTGGTTGTAATCTGTGTTTCAATGGCATGCTGATATGTCCCACTTCTATGCCCACTTACTGGCACTATATTTTGCGGATGTTAGTGATTTGACAAATACTCCTGGTGTGATCACTACAGCCAGCTACAGGTCATTAATCTATGCTCTTTCTATGTACAGTTAGTTTGCAATGTTTGTACCGGTTTCAAAAAATACATATTTTATATACATGACATACTCCAAATAGATTGTTTTGAAATGGTGTTTATTGAAGTGCTAACATACAGGGGGAAAGTGCAATGGGATGAGGTGATGATGGAGGAATGTCCAGGGTATTGTTCCAGTCTGTTTGTAGCACAGGTGCATTGTCCAAGGGGACATAGTAAGGGGAGCAATGGCAGTTCAAGGTGGACAGGGTGACTGAGTGGGACACAAGGGGGCAATCAGGAGAGTCCTTTCCTGGTGGGGGTCCATGCATGTGTCTCTGGCTTCTGTCTGGAATGGCAGGAAACGTTTGCGAGGTGGTTCACTTTCTGCAGGGGGAGGGGTGCTAGAGGCATGTGAGTCCTGTGGCGGGGCCTCCTGGCCACTGGCGGCTGCAGAAGTGGGAGGCTGTTCAGATGTCTGGCTTGTGGCAGGGGCCTGCTGGTGTGAAACTGCCTCCCTCATAATGTTGGCCATGTCTGCCAGCACCCCTGATCTCCATAGCAGGGGTGCTGGGGCTTTGATCCCCTGGTACTGTCCCTCCTGCAGCCACCTGTTCTCCTGCACGTTGTCCAGGATCTGCCCTGGGAATTGTGGTCCTGGAAATGTTGGTAGGCTCCCAGGATCGCAGAGTGCCTCCTGATGAGTCTGTTCCCTCAGCCTGTCCTCCCCCTGACGCACAGCACTCCTCCCAGTTTTCCTGTTGGCCTGTACCTCTGTCCCCTGAAGGTGTGCCCACCGCCACTGACCCCAGGTCGCTGATTGTCTTGTGTGCAAGGTGTGGCATGGGGTCCATGTAGAGTTGGACACACTGCTGATTCACGTGTCCTGGGGAAAGAGGTGTGGGTATGCTGGGTGGGTGCTGTGGTGTTGTTTCCTGATGGGGGAGTCTCTGTGGCGGTCTGTGACTGAGCTTGGGTAAACGGCTGTACAGTGGTTCCTGATGGGCCAGGTAGATCATCGAGATCCTGAAGACCAGAATTACTGTCATCACTGTGAGCCTCTTCTGTTGGGGGACTGGATAGTGGTGGCACCTTCTCTCCGGTGCCTTTCGCTGGGGTACCTGTGGGGATGTAAATGATGTGTTGTGGTTTATATGTATGACATATTGTACATCCCTGGCTTCCCCTCTATGGTTGGTTTTGCCCTGCCAGCTTTCACTTTTGAGTGTCAGTGTATGGTGGGATTGTTATTTCTCTATGCTGTGCATGCTTTGGTGATGGGTGTCCATGCAGGGCTGTGAGGGGGTATCCATGCATTGGTACAGCATGCAGGGCTTGGCATTGGGATAAGCGAGATGTGATAGTGGAGTGTGTGGGATGTAGTGGATTGATGGAAGTGAGGGTGGCGGTATATGATGGAATGCATGTGGGGGGGTTGATAATAGTTGAGAGTTGACATACCAGAGTCCAGTCCTCCTCCGACTCCGGCCAGGCCCTCAGAATGCAGTATTGCCAAGACTTGCTCCTCCCATGCTGTGAGTTGTGGGGGAGGAGGTGGTGGTCTACCGCCAGTCCTCTTGATAGCGAGCTGGTGTATTGCTGCTATGGAACATACCTTTCCCCGTAGGTCGTTCCACCTCTTCCTGATGTCATCCCTAGTTCTGGGGTGTTGTCACACAGCATTGACCCTGTCCACGATTCTCCGCCATAGCTCCATCTTCCTTGCAATGGATATTTGCTGCACCTGTGCTCCAAATAGCTGTGGCTCTAACCTGACAATTTCCTCCACCATGACCCTTAGCTCCTCCTCTATGAAACGGGGGTGACTTTATGGTGCCATGAGTGTTACGTGAAGTGTGTTGGTGAGGGTGTGTGATGTGGAGTGCATGAGTGATGTACGGGTGTGAGTAGTGTGTGGCTCTAGTTGTCTCAGTGGTCTTGGTGTCTCTCTGGTGGCAATGATTTGTAATCGTAAAGGGTTGTGGGTAATGTGTGTGTGTGTGTGTGTGTTTTATAGTGGTGTGGGTGTGTGAGTGTGGTGTGGATATGGGTGTCAGGTGTGTTTTGTTTGAATTGGCCAATGTGGAGTTGTTTTGTCTTTGGGTATCCATTGTGAGCGAGCGTATGTGCAGCCATTGAATATCCGCTGTGGTGATTCGTGGGTCATGATGTGATGGGCGTTGTTCTGTTGACATAACGGTGTAGGTTTTGATACCGCCACTTTAGCACTGACCTTTGGGCTTGCGGATTTGTGTATGTGGCTGTATTCTGCCAGATTGGTGTGTGTCCCCTAATATGGCGAACGGTTATCCGCCGCGGTAAGTTGGCGGCCGTCAGCATGGCGGTAAGCAGGATTTACAGCCAATGTCATAATGAGGGACTAAATCTTCAAAGGGAGCCTCCTCCTTTGAAGGCTTGAGAGGTCTGGGCTCCCTCCTTTGTTCAATGGCCTTAGGCAGGCCTATTCCTGCTACAGTGTGACAGCTGGTTGATTGATGCAGATCCTTCATCCCCACCCCTTTCCTCCTCAGGAGCTGAGTGAAGCACTGCTAATTGCTCCCTTTGTGTGGGGTAGCCTTTGTTCCTGCTGCTGGAGAGAAATGTAAATAACATGAGACAGCAAGGTGACAAAAAGCCTGGGCTCTGATCCAAGAGCAACTACAACATATACAGAACACCTCTGCACACCTCATCCTTAACATCCCTCGCCGCAACCACATCTCAGCCCACCTCAGAGACCTTCACTGGCTTACTGTCACCAAGAGGATCACTTTCAAACTCCTCAACAATGGTCACACAGCTGTTCACAACACAGACCTGGCCTACCTCAGCAAGCGACTCACATTCCACACTCCCACCGCCAACTCCGCTCCGCCAACCTTGCCCTCGCATCCATCGAACTACAGCCGGTGGCAGATCCTTCTCCCACCTCGCCGCCAAGACCTGGAACACCCTCCCCGCCCACCTAAGGCAGACCCAGAACCTCCTGACCTCCAGGAAACGCCTCAAGACCTGGTTATTCGAGCAGTAGCTGTCCTTCCTTCCCCCCCTTTCAGCACCTTGAGACCCTAGCGGGTGAGTAGCGCGCTTTGCAAATGTTTGATTGATTGAAGAGCTGAGCCAGGGGAACATGACAATCTAGAATGACTCATAAGCTGTACAATTGATTGAAGAGCTGAGCCAGGGGAAAATGACAATCTAGAATGACTCAGATATATTTTTGGAACTTACACAATTGATTTTCCCTCACAGGTTTCGCCCAATTCAATATGTCACTGGTCTCTACAGGCCAAAGGGAAGCAAAGCTGTACTCAAAAGCAGTCTTCCTCATGGGTGTATAATGGAGTGTCACTGAAGACAAGACAGTAAACCACATTGACTTTCCCTTGGAGAGTACACTAATATTATGAGGCCTACCCCAGGTCAATAGCCTATCCTGCAGAGTTCCATCTGAGTCAGTCTACTTGTGCGCAGATACTTGGCTGGGCACAACAGGAGTCTCTCATGCACAGTCTGCACCCATGTGCATACGTGTTTACATGCAACCAGCCATGTGCCCTTTACCCTTGCTCCTTTGCAGCAATCTTACTTTAAAAGGCAGACACTGGCGAAAAAAACACACAAAATCCATTTACAATGAGTTTACTGTGGATGAGTCACCAAGTGTGCAACTTACCCACATTAAAGAGGCTGCATACCACATGGTCAAAAAGCAAAAATCAGGGAAGATTTGATGGGCAGACCCAATTTCCTTACACCGGACTTGAGCATAGGAGCAAGAAGGTCCATTTGTAGTATAGAGAAAACCCATGTCCGCATCCTGCTTCATCCTTTCCCAGAAGTGTTACTCATGTTAAGTAAGTGCTGTTTCAGCCTCTCCACTCTTTAGTAGTTCTGTTGTGGGTGTCCTCTGACATGAGACTCCCAACTGAATGGCACTTCCTAACTACAATGAATGGCACAGAACATGCCTGGACCACTATGGAAGGAATATGTAAAAGCAGGAACTGCCTAAAACAAATAAGAAAGTGTGGGTTTCTTTAGAAAATTTCATGAACTCTGTAGTTAACGATGGGCTCTGGTCACTATAGAGAGTCTGTACCAGAGAGATTGCTTGAATGCACCAAAAAAAGCTATGAAAAATCCACTTGAGTCTGTTTTGGAACAGAATGAAAAACAGTAAAATTCTATTTCTAATGTGAATGCTACTATGATCCTACAAAGGAAATACAAACGCATGTGTTTTGCACTATTTCAAAACTTAGCAAATGTTTTGATCTTCCGAATTTAGTTTTTCAATCGTCACATATTTAATGACGCATTAGGCAATGTCTTCTCATTAGTTACTTTTTTAATTTGCCTGAATAAATTTTAAATGATTTTAACAATCTGTATTTCACATGCTGCTCTTCTTTATTCTTGTTTCCTTTGTTCTCCTCTCGTTTTTATTGTGCTCAAATTCCCCGTAATATTTCAGGTACTAATCTTCTCAGACTTTTGGGAGAGGACCCCAATTTTTATGTACGCCGACATTTGTCTCTGTTTACCATTTAATTCTATCTTGTTCATTGGTTTTCATTATTGGTCATCAATTAGTTACACTTAATATTTTATAACGTGTTAATGTCTGCTTATACCACTCAAATTAAGCTGTAGGTTAGCCACCACCAAATGTACTTTCACTAGTTCAGATTGGCCATTTAAAAACGAGAAAAAGGGATTGATTCATCACAAGACTAAGGCCCTCATTATGAACATGGCGGTCCGTTCCGCACTGCCGGTGGTGGCGGTAGAAACCGCCAACAGAGGAGCGGCCCGGACCGCCAAATAATGAACCAAACGAAACACATGCATCCCGCATACCACCCACCGCCAGGAAAGGAGTCCCGCTGACGACGGCAGAGTCTGCCGCAAGCCGTCGGAAAGGCCCAACCCACCCATCAAATTATGAACCACCATTCCACCGTCAGTTCCGGGGCGGGAACCACCGCCACACAAAGCTAGGCGGAAAAGAAACAAAAAGAAGGAAACACTCACCGAAGGTCAACAAAGCGTGCAGCGGCAGCCATGGACAGAGAGCTGCAGATCATGCCAGCCTTGCTCCTTGCCATATAGCTACACGACCGAGACCGCCGACGAAGACAGTAAGTACCGCAACCTACGAAACAAGGGAGGAAAGGGCAAAGTTACATACTCACCCACTACACCCACCCACAACGCCCCCCCAACCCTTCCCAGCAGCACAAGTCAGACACCCCACACCAAGAGGGACGTACCCGACCAAAGGCCACTGCAACTTGGCCATAGTACATACAAAAGCCCTATACCCATAAATATTTAAACAAACACCAGGGTGGAACTGCGTGTAGCCCAAACACAGGCCACACCAAAACTTTATTATGTAGCTCAGTGAGCGAAATGGTGCCAATAGGGCCAATGGCCAGTCCTTCAAAAGTCATTTGTCCTTGGCCACAACTGGCCACACCTGACTCCCACAAGTGCTGGGTACTCCATTCAACGGGGCACCATATGGGGATCCAGGCACCTCACGGAAGGGGGGCAGGGCCAGGTGGGGATTTATGACAGAGGTGGGAATTTGACTTGCGTGAGGAGGTGGGGGGGCTGTTTGGCTCGGGTGGAGCTGGATGACTTAGGCTCCGAGTGGGCCTTCTTCTTCACCGGAGAAGGGGCACGGGAATGGAAAGGCTGTACCGGAGTGGGCTGCGATGTGGAAGGAGCAGAAAGGGCAAGTAGGAGGGCACGTTTCGGGACAAGACGGGGTGCGCCAGTGGATTCAAACAGGTCTGCACGGGAGAGGAAAAGCTTTTTTGGAGCAATTGGGGTGGGCGTGGATGAGGGCGTGGGAGTGGAGGCAGAGGGAGTTGATGTATGGGGTGTAGGTGTGCGTGTAGTGGTTGCAGGTGACTGCTCAGTATGCTGTGGTGTGGTGGATGTCTGATGGGTGGGTGTCGGTGTGTTTGAGTGTTTTGGGGGGTGGACACAGTGGGAAAAAACAGGCAGCTAGTGTGGATGTATGTTAGGTGGGTGTCTGCAAGTTGGGTGAGTGTGCTGCATGTGTCAACTACAGTGGAGGTGGTGAGTGCAGGTGTGGTGTATGGGGTGCATGTATGGCTGTCTGCTATTGTGGTGAGTGCAAGAAGAGGAGCAGTAACAGTGAGGGAAGGTGCAGTGCATGAGGGTGTGGATGTTGAGGGGACAGACAGGGAGGCGGAAGAGGCGGGCACACTGGGGGAAGTGGACGTTGTTGTGTGTGCAGGTGTCTGTTGGCTGTGTGAATGCTTGTGGTGGGAGGTGTGGTGCTTGTGTTTGGAAGTGTGCTTCTTGTTTGTTGATGTGCCTGTAAGCGGGTCTGATTGTGTGCTTTGGACAGGTGAAGGGAGTGGGGTGCTGGAAGGGGTAGAGGAGGATGGAGGGGGGACAGAATAGCCAGGGAAACTGGTTGCCGTCCAAGAGGACGCCAGAGCCTGAAAAGATCTCTGTAGGGCAGACACGGCACCGTGAATGCCATACACATATAGGCACTGGTCTGCTGCACCTCAGA
Organism: Pleurodeles waltl; assembly: GCF_031143425.1. NCBI lineage: Eukaryota > Metazoa > Chordata > Amphibia > Caudata > Salamandridae > Pleurodeles > Pleurodeles waltl. The sequence continues at coordinate 1,148,404,015 of NC_090445.1, read as the reverse complement.
AGCCAGACCCTGGATGGCACTGACGATGGTTGTCTGCCCTACAGAGATGGTTCCCAGGAGGTCAATAGCCTCCTCTTTGAGGCCAGCAGGGCTGACTGGGGCAGGGGAAGAGGTGCCTGGGGCGAAGGAGACGCCCACCTTCCTGGGTGGGTGGGCCCGTCAACTCGGTGGGGAGCAGAAGGAAGGGCGCTGATGGTATGGGGGTGGTGGAAGATCTCACGGTCGTGGTTTGTCCACTAGTGTCCACCACCGCCAGAGGACCCCCATTGGAGGAGGTCTCATAGTCACTACCTCCTGTGGCAGTAGCCTCCCCCGTGGAAGTCCCCTCACCCTCCCACCCACTGGTCCCGTGGGCATCCGTTGTCTCTGCCTCGGAGGATCCGTGGGCTGCTGCCTCAGCTCCCTCGCCTGATGTTGATGCTGTACCAGACACACAAAAGAGAACAGGGATGGGGAGACAAAACAGGAGAGACACTTGTAAGTAGCTGAATGCTGATACACAATGGCCAGACATACACCTACACAGCAGACACATCCAACAGGCAGCACCGTGCAATAGGCCCATGGCCATGGCCCTGACTACTGAGCAGTATACTGACCTACACCCATATCCTGAAACTGTATTTGAGCTGAGGAAGGTGAAACCTGACAGGGACACCCCTACACCCTTTGGGGAGCAGACATTAGCTGGACACCAGTCAAAATCCCTGATCTAAGCACCATGAGCCCTATCGCACACACACTCATCCTTCTAGGCTGAAGTATGGGCTCTGAGTACTCACCCCCTTCGGACTGCTGTGCAGCCTTCAAACGCCCATCCAGGTCAAGGTACGCCACCGCCAGATCCTTCGCATGAGGGGGGTCAGTGCCCGATGGGCACCCCTTCCACGTTGGGAGGACTTCCCCAGCTGGGCCTCTGTGATCCTCCGCGCCCAGCACCGCAGGTCTTCCCACCTCTTTCGACAGTGGGTGCTCCGCCGGTTGTAGACCCCCAGGGTCCATACCTCCTTGGTGATGGCATGCCAATGTGCCCACTTCTGGTGGGCGCTGACCTAGTAGGGTGACACAGAAATGGAACACAGAGGTCAGGCACCTGCACGATGGCAACAGCTGGCAGACTGTCAGACATAGGTCAGACAGTACTCCCAGACATGCAGGACAGTGGCACGCAGCATTCCATGCACCAAGCCCCATTCTGGCTCACAGGAGCACACATCTGTGCAATCCACTCCATCCATCACTCACACAGTGCCCCCAAAACCCAGACTCACCTGTACCTCTGGCCGTCCGTAGAGTCTTCCGTACAGGGGCAGGACCCCTTCCACCAGTTTCTCCAGTTCTTCCTGGGTGAAGGCCATGGCCCTTTCCCCTGCACCACGTGGAATATCCATAGCCAGAGGCAGGCCACAGCAGTACACAGAGTGGAGTACTTGTCTGCACAGGATCAGGGAGTCAAGTGATCAAACGTTGACGAACGCGCGTATGTTCTGCGGCGGTATGCACCGTCACCACCGATCATGATACGCCAGGATTCCCCATTGGCATCCATATTAGCCAATGAGGGTGCGAACAGCAGTCAACACCGCCGTACGCTGTGACGTCAACCGCTAGCGGTATTAGGTCACTTCCACAACGAAGGGGCAGAACTACAGTGGGCGGACATTTTTCCATCTCTTACGCATCTTTAAATTCATATTACTCATAATGCTGGGCCTACTAGCCATAAGAAGCACCTAGGCCTCTATCCATTGAGTATATAATCACACATGATTTACTCTGTTTCCTCCTAGTGATGTACATGTACATCTGTCAGGTTGCAGTTATTGTACAGACACTACTATGAAGAATGAAGTGCGTGTATGTAGCAAATATGCCAGTGTATGTGTGCACATCACTCCTTTTTCTTACCCCTCATAGGTACCGACCTTTGTGGCGAGGAAGGGCACCATCAGTGTATAGACCACTTGTGGATATGGGGACCATGGTGGAGCGTCATATCATAATCACCTACAGACTCACACGTGCAACTATTCAGGACCTATGTGCAATACTGGATCCTGCACTGACTCCCGGAAATCATAATCAGCGTGCCATTCCAACTGAGGTGCAGAGTCTCTCCGCAATCCATTTCCTGGCCACGGACTCTTATCAAGTGACAGTGGGCATGGGTGCTGGTTTCTCACAGCCAATGTTCAGCCAGGTACTGACAAGATTTCTGAATGCATTTCTACAACATCTGCAATCCTATGTGCGATACCCCCAAAGTGCTGACCTTCCTGCCATCAAGTCTGACTTCTATGCCTTTGCAAACATTCCCCATGTCATAGGTGCCATCGATGGCACCCACATACCTATCATCCCCCCAAGAGTGAGTGAACAGGTGTACAGACACAGGAAGAACTTTCACTCCATGAACATCCAATTGGTATGTACTGCAGACCAGTACATTTCCCATGTGAATGCCATGTTTCCGGGTTCTGTCCATGATTCATTTGTTTTGAGGAACAGTAGTGTGCCACAGAAGATAGAACAACTACAAGAGGACAGAGGGTGGATCATAGATAAGTTTGCCTGTCACTAATTGACACATTGCTGAGAACTAGCCTGTCTGACTAAGGGACATAACAATGACGACTCAGTATTGCACCATTTCTCTAGGAGATTCTGGCTATCCAAACTTGTGTTGGCTCCTGACACCAGTGAGGAATCCCAGGACGGATGCAGAGAGGAAATACAATGAGGCCCATGGACGTACTAGGAGGGTGATAGAGCACACTATAGGTCTCCTGAAGGCTAGATTTCGGTGCCTACATATCTCTGGGGGTTCCCTGGCCTATGGGCCTGATAAGGTGTGTAGAATAGTGGTGGCCTGCGGCATGCTGCACAACGTGGCAGTGAGACATTCAATCCCCCTTTTGGAGGTGGAGGGTGCTATAGGTCCTGATCAGTTACCTCAGAGAGGTGAGGAGAGTGATGGTGAGGATGAGGAAGGGGAAGATGTCAATTCCAGGAACCAACTGATACAACTCTACTTCCAATAACTGTGTGGGACTTAAGCCTGTAAATGTGTTTAGTGACTGCTACTATAAATGTGTCATGTCATCTAGGGGGGAATTGGTCATGATAGGCGAGACATGGACCTCTTCAGAATGCTACCGACAGACAATATATGCATTCCCTCCTTGCCTAATTTGAAACACACATTACCACCCACCATACACAAATTGACAATAAAGTTGTTCCCTGCCAGTTGCATCCATACTCCACTTTGTTCAACACTGAAGACAGGGGACAGTATTACAGGTGAGATATGTGGTTTATTGGTGGAATACAGTCAAATGTGTTATGTACAGTGATGGAAGTCCCAATGGTTGGGTGTCCTCAAACCAGACTTGGTGGCAGGCCTGTTTGATGTCATAGGTGGGTCCTATTTGTAGTTTAGTCGTTTATTTAGCCCTCAGCTAAGTGTAGTTGGTGAATGCGTGGGATGGTTGCTTGGCAGTAGTAGCAGTGTCAATTGTTGGAGTGGGGCTTGTTCTTAGCTGGGTTTCCAGTGCCATATCTAGGCCTGAGACTACGTTTGGGCGCCTGCTGTGGAGCTTCTTGGGGTGGCATGGTTGGCCCTTGTGATTCCTGGGAGGATATTTCCTGTGCTGTTTCAGCTCCTTGGGTCATCTGTTGCTGGTTGTCCAGGGCTGTTGTGGGGGCCTCTTCCCCGGTGTGGGTGTCTGTTTTTTGACCAACTGCAGCAGTGCTCCAGCAATGGTGGCCATTGTGGCATTGTGTTCTTTCTACTGCTCCATGGCCTGTTGGTGTTGTTCCAGCTGCATCCTCTGACTTTGCTCCAGGGTGGATACAATCCGTGCCAACCTGTCTTGGGTATGTTGGTAGTCCTCCAATACCTCTGCAATGATGTCCTGGCTGCTGCATCTATCCGGTGCCCTACCCCCTGACCCATTGGGGCACTTGACCTTGTCCTGGCCCCTTGTGCCTGTGTCCCCTGCGCAGGTCTTGACGTGCCACTTGTACTGGGGCCCTCGTCTTCCTGCTTGTTGGGGGTGGGAGACTGTGGCCTCTGTAGCTGTGTTCCACCTGTTTGTGCCCTGGGTCCACTGGTGTGGGTACGCCTCCCCTGGCCTGCTGGTCTTGACTGGGTGTTAGGGGTGACAGAGTTTTCCTGGGTGGGGCTGCTGCATGGTGAGCATCCAGGGCTGTGTGAGGGGCCTGCCTGCTCATCAGTGTCCAGGGATCCTTCACCAGTGTCCTGTGATGTGCCTCTGTCTCCCTGGAGTGCTGTGGCACTCCTTGTCCCCTCCATTAGGGTTGCATGGGTGGTGGTGCCTCTTGGTGGACATAGAATTGTATGTTACATATGCATTCGGGTTTGAGATGTACTGAACTGTGCAATTTTGTGCTGGTGTGCCTTTCAGTGGCCTTCCAGGGAGCCTTTGTGAGGTGGTCATTGCATTTAGTGGCAGTGGTGGGGTTACATTGTGGTGGGGGTTATTATTCCATTGTGGGTACGTGCAGGGGTGGGTGGTTGTGCGCAACGGGAGTGATGTGGGCCTGGTAGTGGGTTGTGGGTGATGCAGGGTGGTGGGTGTGGGGTAAAGGCTGGGTGGGATGTGGGTCTAGGTGGGTGTGGGTGGGGTGGGGTGGTGAATGCATTACAGGTATGGTGTATATGGGGTAATTGTAGATGACTTGCCTGAGTCCATTCCTCCAGTAAATCCCTCTGGGTGCAGGATGGCGAGTACCTTCTCCTCCTGGTCTGTGTAGTCGGGGTGTGTTGGTGGCGGCCCTCCCCCAGTCTTCTGCACTGCGATGTGGTGCCTGGATGCCATGGCCCGGACCTTCCCCGGCAGGTCGTTCCATCTCTTGCGGATGTCGTCCCTGGTGCGTGGATGGTGTCCCACTGCATTCACCCTGTTCACAATGGTCTGCCACAGCTCCATTTTCCGTGCAATGGGTTTGTGCTGCACCTCGGACCCGAATATTTGTGACTCCACTTATAGGATCTCGTCCACCATGGTCCTTAGCTCCCTTTCGGTGAAGTAAGGATTTGGGGGGGGGACGGACGGACATGGTGAGGGTGGTGGATGGCGTCTGGACTGGGGACGGGGTTTGGGTGCTCCTGTGTGGGTCAATATGTGTGTCCTATCTGCTGGCGTTCTTGGTCTGGCTCTGGTGCTCTCTGTCTTCTGGTCCTGGTTTCGTTGCAAGGGATTGTGGGGTGTGTCTGGGGGTGTTATATGGTGTTCTGGATGTGTGTCAGGTGTGTGGGTGCTAGGCCTAGCCAATGTGTGCACTGGTTGCTGTTGAGCCCACTTGCCACCCGTGGCGGTCGCAGCCGCCACTGGTCGTCCGGCCTCCACTGTCCGCCAAGGTGATGTGTGCATCATTATTTGGAGGGCGGGATGTGGGTATGCTTGGCGGTTCCGGGATTCCTGCCGACAGGGTCCTGGCGGGGAATGGTAGTCTGGGAATTTTTGGTGGAGTTGGGTTTTTCGATCATTATATGGCGGGTTTCCATTCGCCGCCGGGATTCTGTTCACGCCCGCCACGGCGGAATTTCCCGCCATGTTCATAATGACTGCTTAAGTAACCAACAATCGCTTCATAACAAAACCACTAATAGAACTTCGGTTCACTCTCAAAACGAGAGAGCATGACATGCCAATTCACAGAAAATTTCAGTGTCTTCCTACTGAAGTCATAATACAAGAAACAAGTTACTTACTCTGGTTCTCTAGCGTTTGTACCTTTCATTGATGCGAACGCTTGGATCATTCACCATTGTCGAAGTGGGAGTCACTTAACTTTATTGTAGCAGTACAAGGAACTCAAGTTAAAAAAAGCCCCAGACATCGCTCTTTCTCTCATAATATTCACCTCATTCTAAAGGAAGCAAATTTAGTCAATGGCCTGAGAATGCTCGCAGCATTACCTCTCTCAGAGGTCTTCACACTTGAGTGGAAATAAAACCATAATGTAAGAATCTGAGTTGTTAATTGAGTAGGAAGAGAGTGCTTCAAAAGTAATGAGGGTCAGCCTTCCATTTTCTTTCTAGTGATTACTCTTGGCAGAAGGGAAACTGGTGTAAAGGTGTAAACAAACATCTTGCACCATCTGATTGAAATAGTATTCCCATGTGAGGTTGATTACAGACACCTACTCGCATAAGAATGGCATTAGTTGTTCTTTGCTTTCCCTTCAACTCCCAATGGAGACATTCTTTCAGCGTTCTGCTGAAATAGTTGGCATGGTTGTTGTTTATCTGTGGAAGATGTTCTGTTATTAGAGAAAGCCAGTGGTAATTCAGTCAATAATATAATTTTGGAGCTTCTGCCGATAAGATCTGAGACCATGTTCATTTCTGTTTGCTTATGTGAATGCTGTGGGGGACCAACACCTCTAAATTCTGGATACAAACGAGAAAAGATTGAATTGCTCCTCTGGCTGCTCTGAGCTCAACATTTGTGGATGTCTTTCCTGCAGAGTCCAAAGACCTCAAGCCGAAAGCTGCTGTAGGTGAGCTCCCTATCTATTGAGGCATCCAATGTGACCACAAAGAGAAACAGAGGTTGAAGGAATGAGAGCCTGAACCTGTATTCTCTGATAATGTCCACCAAGAAAGAGCTTGTTTCAACTTTGGATTTATGGATAGCTTGTCTTTGAAAGAGCCCAATGCCTGAGCCCATTGCGTGCCCAATTATTTTTGGATAGGTCACACATGCCATCCACAGAATAATATGCCTTGGTTTTCCTGCTGTTTTTTATCGCTCCTCAGAGGAGGATGCTATTAGGCATGCTAGGGGAGATTTATTTTCATTGATTTTGAATCCTGGTCACTTGAAGAGTCTGATATAGGCTGTCACCAAGTTGATTGTAGGGTCTATAAATGAGCCAAAGCCCACCCAATAATCTAGGAAAGGGTACACCAGATGTCAAAGGTGGGCTGTGACTGGTGCCATTCATTTGGTGAATATTCTGGGTGCATCGTGACAGCCAAAAGGGGGAGTATGAAGAAGGTAGTGGCAACCAGATCTCAAATCTAAGATATATTTCTGTAAACTAGAATGTGGAAACATGCAGCCTTGAAATCCAATGATGCCTTGTACACATTCCTCATTAGGAGCAGTAATACCCCCTGGAGCATTATCATTCTGAATTATTGTTTTTTGAAAAAAGAGATTTAGTTGTCTTAAGTCCAGATGGACCTTCACTCTTTCTGAGGTTTTCTTTTTTATGAGGAAGTACCTGGAAGAGAATTGACATTTTGATAATGTTTTAGAACAGTTTGTAAGGCCCCTTACTGTATCAGGCTGTGAATATCAGCCTTAAATAGGTGTAGCTGCCTGTATTGCATGTGAGAAAGAAGGGTTGTCAGTGGATGTACAAACTCCACAGAATGCACACACTGGATCACATCCAGCACACGTTATCTGTGGTGCTTCCACTGCAGTTCAGCAGAAGGTAAAGATTTTCCAGCAACAGGGCCCAATATCCTTGGGGTATGTATAAGGGGGTCCAGTGTCTGGAACTCCTCAATGACGTTTTGCATCCTGACCCCTTCCTTAATCTGTGCTTTTTGGTGGCTGTCTTGCATAGAACTAAAGCTGTATATATTTGTATGTGGTTGCTCTTGATGAGGTCCATAATCTTGGTAGCACGTCTGAGGCCAACAGGAGAGTTGATATGATGGGTACTAATCATACGTACCTTGGTATGGCTGCATCTCCTTCGACTAAGAAACAATTTCAGTCTCCATTGTTTATGGAGCCCACAAGGACTTTTAAATTTCTGTTTTAATGCTCTGCAGAGCATCAACAACATGAGTTCAGAATTTTAATTCCCCGTACAATGGCATGTCCATAATTCTATTCTGGATTTCTGGTCTGATTGAAGTAACTCTTAACCACCCTTGTTTTCATAAGAGAGTGGCTCCAGCGAGTTTCCTAAAGCTAGTGTTTACAATATCCATGGTAGGATCTATAAGTAGAGCCAACATTTTCTCCACTTCATGGAAAACTGTTTTAACTTCCTGTTTCTTCTTCTTTGGCATAAGGTCTAGATACCGGGCTATGCTTGAGCACATTTTGTGTCATACCTGCCAATAACAGCCAATGCTTTAGCAGCCCTGATGCACTGAGGAGAACCACTCGCCCTACATGCCGATCCTACTACAACTCTCAATCCTGCAGTGTTGTGCACGGTGTAATTGGGTTTCTGGAATGCTGCAGCGGTTCTTGAATCACAACTAGGTCTCATTTGAGGTAACTAAGAAGACGAGCCAGAGAATTTTCCAGGGTCTTGTATTTCTTGTTGATATTGGGTACCACAACTGCCAGGATGCAGGAGCTTGCCTCAATTTTAGTCCCTCCTGCCAAATGTGGTAAAGCAAGAGAAGATTATTTTTTACCTTTTTTCCATCTGATTCTTTTAGATCGAATAGGAAACAGACAGTCTTTTGAGTATGGCCAATTCATATCTCTGTATTGCTTGAGCCACTAGGAATTGGAACTTGCTAATGTCGTCTGGCAGTGAATCAATAAATGGTGGTGTTGGTGGGTCTGTTGCAGTGAGGATGTATTCCTCCTATTCAAAACTCTGTTGTCTACCTGCTGAAGTTATTTCTCCTCCTCCATACCAGGATTTTCATTACCCACCATGTCTACTTGAATAGTAGCTTGAGTTATGTCCACAAATCGATGTGTTGATTGGCATGGAGTTGGAGATGAGATTTGTTCACTTTTCTGCCTTGACAACTCTGGTGTAACCAGCAGCAGCTGGAAAGGCAGAGATACAGGGATATGTTGAGAACCTGAAGGGAACCTTCATCATGTTGCACAAATATTTAAGGTGTACTCGCACCCTCATTTTGGAGCGCTGTTCATAATTCTCATACACTAGCTCATAATGGTCAACACAGAAGTCATAAAACTATCAACCCTATGTGTGGGGCATAATTTGGATGAAAGGTTTCAGGCTGTGCTTTAAGCATATATGTATGTTCTTCTCTAGTGTCTTTATGCATAATTTTTACATGTTCTGGACTGTAGGTCACCTCACAAAAGGGTCAGAGTCCGCTTCGGCTCCCGTGTCCAGTAGCATACCAGATGGCTAGAGTAGGATGTTGCTGGGAGAAGTATGCTCCGGACCCAGAGTAAACATGACTAATGAAGTTGTCAACAATAATGTTGTTAGTTGTACTACTGTTGATGGTCTCAGATATCCCATTTTAGCGATGAGTCCTTTGATACAGTTCTTGTTGACAATTCTGTTGTCTACAGTGGTCTCTGCAAAGCTTTGGGAGACTGAGACTCAGTAGAAGTGACTGGGTCAGCTGTTTACTCACCTTCAGCGGTGTCAACAAAGTTTTCTTGATTAAGCCGTTGACTGGCTTAACGTTGATGTTGGGGTTGTCTTTGACTTTTTAATCAGAGTAGATGATAGTAGAGGCATAGTAGTGGGAGAATGCCTCGTTTTACACTTCTTGCCTAGAGAATCTGATCCTACAAATGTTTGCAGAGGCTTTTTGTGTTTTTGTTCCTCAAGTTCATCTTCGTAAAATTCTTTTGATCTTCATTTTTCCCTACAGGCTTCAGTTATTTACTGCCTTTTACTCTCCAGATGTACCAGAGCTGTCTTCAGAATCATTTCCTGCATAGGGGTGTGCTCAGTAGCTTTGTCTTCCTTGATCCATATTAAGAGTCTATACGCATGATTATTGAGGGCTTGACATTGAATGATCTAGAGATTTTAATATCTTTAGCTTTGTGATGTGGGTGAAGGAAGTAAAAACACCTTTTGGGAGGGTCAACTGAAAAACAACTTTTTTTTCCAAAGGAACCAAAGGATTTTAAAAGACTTTCCTTGGGTTTCTCCATGTTGTTTTTTGCTCAGAGGAAGAAGTGTCAGATCTACACCGAAAGTCTAAGGAAAGGCTTCAAAAGTTGACTTATCAAGTTTGAAGCAAAAGCAAAATTCTGTAACTACCTTCTACACTAGGTGTGGTAGAGATTCGAGGTGTGAAGACTTCTGGAAAGGTAAGGCAAACAGCAATCCTATCCTTTAGAATGTGGCTGATGTCAATGTGAGAATTTTAGGGCCTTTTAAACCTGTCAGTGCCTTGGACTGCAATCATAGAACTAATAATTAACTCGCACTTTGACAATGGGAAACAATTCAAGCATGTAAATCTCCAAAAGATCGAGTGCTGGAGAATTTAAAACTCTCATGATGCCGGGCTCAATGTCCAAAGCTGCAAGGGAGTTAGATCAGAACAAATTATGCTACCTACTGGTTTTACTAAGATTCAAAGAGATGAGGTAAGATGGATAAATTGATGCATCCTAGGAGCCCAATCAACATAACTCTCTCCTGGTCTATCTGAGATATGAGCAAAATCACAATGAAATTAGCAAATTTCTGACAACTTGCCTGGTTTATTTTGCACGACTAAGAATGTGTTGAATCAATTTTATAGTGCAATATTAGATCCCACATCCATTTCTCCTGGTATGCCTACCACCTCAAAGTCCTCTGCCTGACCACCTGTACTAAGTTGCCCTGGGCATTAGGCAGCACGCTTACTAACCCACATGTACATATTTCATAAAACAAAACAGGAAAACCACCATTCACATACCGATGTTATCTTGCTTCTCTGCTGGGAAAAGTAGCGCTGTTCGGTTTCTTCAAGAAGTTTCTTGCCACCAGCAATAGCAAGAATTATTGCATCTGCAAACCTGCCATCATTTAGACAAAGTTCCACTGCTGCTTTGAAGTTTCCAATCAGAAGAGATTGGCAGATAAGCCCATCAGTATCTACATTGTAAGAAAATAAATGAAACAGGAAACAACGCACATGAAGTCCAAAAAGCAAAGGCTATGAAAAATATTTTTAAATCTGAAATGGATTACAATGATTGGTGGCCATATAAAATGTTAGGAATGGAACTAGATAAAACACCACAATGGGCTCATATTGAGCAGGTTTGTGTCCAGAAATGTGTATTGTGATAAAATATAAGCCCAGTGACTCCAGGAAAAGATAGTGCAACGTATCTTGGACAAGGGTACATTATGATGAATTCAGGTTGGCTATTATACAAAGCTTACTCAATCCAAATTGTTCAGCAGTTCAAGACATGAAAAACACCCCTACATGATTAAGATGACAAGCTACCAAAACAGATGAGCGAGATGAAAATGTATGGGATGCAGTGATCACTTATATTTTGTATATATAAACTATGTTATATAATGTATGGTATAATTCATGTTCTACAGGAAAATATAAAAGATTAACAAGTAGTCCTCCTATTTTCATCATTTGGAACTTCTAGTTGTTAAAGGTGCTTTGAAGACTTCTGTTTTATGAACATTGGGTTCCATTATGGTGTTATACTAAGTATTAAATGGCACATTATATTGGTCTAGACCTGCTCTTTTTTCCAGGTGACACTCAAACTAAAGGAGGAAAATATTGCACTTATACATTTATATACACTAGAAATCCATTTGAAGTAAACCATTGTAGAGGTGAATTTTGAATGAAGTTAATAACTGTCAAAAATTTGCAGTTGGTTTCGTGCTTTTTGTTAATGTACATAATGCTTTTCGTATAATAGTTCTAAATGAAATTCATATACACAAAACTTAGGGTCCTTTGTAAAGCGTTAGCGGGAAAGAGCATCATCTCTTTTCTAAAAAAGTACAAAGGTTATGATGATGTTTAACTTAGTCAGGAAGACAAAAGAGATTGCTATTGTTAGAAATTGGGCCTCTGTTTGGCAGTCAGTTTGCACTCTGTCCAAGCAAGGATCCTCACTCTAGTCAGGGAGATACACACCTAGGATAACCCCTGCTCACCCCCTTGGTAGTTTAGCACAAGCAGTCAGGTTCATCTCAGAGGCACTGTGCAAAACATTTGTACCAACACACACAGTAACACAGTGAAAACACTACAAAATGGACACAACACCAGTTTAGAAAAATATACAATATTTATTCAATCAAAGTAAACCAAAACGACAAAAATCCAACATACACAAGCAGTTATGAATTTTCAAAGATTAAAATTCAATATGGCGCTTAGAAACACAAATGTTTCAATTAACTGCTATCCCGAAATTGTGACGGAGTCGTTGCCACCAATCAGACGTCATTGGCCCGAGTCACGGAGTCGCACGGACTCCCTGGTACAGTACCTTGTGAAAATTAGGAACAAGCCAGTGCACGGAGTCGGGGATTGATGTGTCGCTGGATCCGGTGTGGTGCCGGTTCCGAAGCTGCAGAGCAGAGGAACCAGTGTGGGGCATCGGGTCCTTGCTGCAGAGCAGTGGAGATGATGCAGCATCTGTTCCTTATACTCTGGCGGGGTCAATGTCAAGACGAGGTGGGGTGAACTTACAGGGTTGCGGTTGCACCACAAGGCTGCAGGCGCCGTGGTGAAGTCTGGTATCATGAATGTCGGTAACACGGCACTTCAGGACTCACGGAGTCGTGGACTTCAGCGAGGCTGCGGCGGCATAAGGCTTGCAGGGTCGGTTGATGTCGTCACACTCTAGGGAGGACCACGGCTTCAGTTGCCGGTGGCATTGTGGGATCCGGCAGCGGCGTCAGTTCAGGCATCGTCCGCAGTTACTGCACTTGATTTTCACCAGCTTTCGTTCCAAAGGGCCCAAAAACTAGAGTAGGCACCACCTGGTGAGTTAGAGTCCACAGCAAGTGAACCCAGAAACTGGTAGATGAAGCCTTTGCTGTTGCTGAGACTTCTTAACAGGAGGAAAGCTCAGTCCAAGCCCTTGGAGAAACTTCACAAGCAGGATACACAGCAAGGTCCAGTCTTTGCCCTCTCTAAAGCAGAAGCAGCAACTGCAGGCTAACCCAGCAAAGGACACATAGCAAAGGGGCAGTACTCCTCCTCCAGTTCAGCTCTTCTCCATGGCAGAGGTTCCTCTTGATCCAGATGTGTTCTAAAAGCCTGGGGATTTGAGTCCACTACTTATAACCCTTTCTGCCTTTGAAGTAGGCAACCTTCAAAGGAAAGTCTCAGTTAGTCACAAGATCCTGCATTGCCCAGGCCTGGCCCCAAACACACTCCAGGGGGTTGGAGCCTGCATTGTGGGAAGACAGGCACAGCCCTTTCACGTGCAAGTGTCAGCTCCTCCCTCCCCACTCTAGCCCAGGAGACTCGTCAGGATATGCAGGTTACACCCCAGCTCCCTTTGTGTCACTGTGTAGTGGGAATTAACAGCAGCCCAAATGTCAATCTGACCCAGACCTGGAATACACAAGCAGACAGATGTACAGCATGGTAAAGCAAGAGAATGTCAGTTTGTAAATGCCACTTTTAGAAAGTTGGCAATCTAAAAACCAACCTTACCAAAAGATGTATTTTTAAACTGAGTTGAGAGGCCCCAAACTCCACATCTCTATCTGCTCCCAAAGAGAAACTGCATTTAAAAGATATTAAAAGGCAGTCCCCATGTAAACCTATGAGAGAGACAGGCCTTGCAAAAGTGAAAACCGAATTCGGCAGTATTTCACTGTCAGGACATGTAGAACACATCAGTACATGTCCTACCTTTTAAAGACACTGCATCCTTCTCATGGGGCTACTTATGGCCTACCTTAGGGGTGATGTACATAAAGTGAAATGGAAGCTTTGGCCCTGGCAAGTGGGCAAACTTGCTAGGTCGAATTGGCAGTGAAAGACTGTACACACAGACTCTATAGTGGCAGGTCTGAGCCATGTTTACAGGGCTACTCACGTAGGTGGCACAATCAGTGCTGCAGACCCACTAGTAGCATTTGATATACAGGCCCAGGGCACCTCTAGTGCAATTTACTAGGGACTTACTAGTAAATCAAATGTGCCAATCATGAAAAAGTCAATAACACAGACAATTTCAACAGAGAGCACTTGCACTTTTGCACTGGTCAGCAGTGGTAAAGTGTCCAAAGTTCTGAAACCAGAAAAGACAAAGTCCAGAACACAGTCAAAAACACAGGAAGCAGAGGCAAATAGACAGGAGAAACCACACCAAGGATGCCAGGTCTAACAGCTATTATGGCCAAACCTCTATCTCAATTCTGCAAGAAGTCATTATATGTCCTGCTCTTACTCTGTGTTTCAGTTGAGTTCCTGGGGGTGGGGGCTGGTAGGGGTAGGTTACCCTAAGAAGCCATTAAGCATTGTTGGGGGGGACGAAGGCAGTCTATGCGCATTTCAGCAGGTGCAGTAGTTAGCCCCTGTGTGCAGACAGTTCATCCAGTAATCAACAGTGTATCATTGGCCGCAGTAGTGCCCATGTTTGTTGGCTGCCCTCCTCTCAGTTTATCAAGCATTGCATCCCAACTGGTGGCCAAGGGATATTTTCAGAGGCCTAGGTTGTCCTCCCTATGCAGCGCCACCCCTTCCGCCTCCGCCCACACAGCAAAGGAGTTCTCCCATGCCACTAATGTGGGTGGGACTGTGGCTTTCCAGCTCCTAGTAATTAGGCGCTTAGCGGTCAGGAGACCAAGGCCAAGAAATCTCGATGAGGCTTTATGCTTCTTGGCCCTGGGTTACAGACCCAGGAAGCAAGCCTCCCATGTGGACAGAAGTGAGTGCAACGTGCAGTCCGACAATCTCGCTGTGACCCCACACTAGTAGGCGCTAAAGGTAGCGCAGGACCACAGCATATAGAGCAAGTCCCAGGCCTGGCCCCAAAAAGCACGCAGCAGGGGCATGCGTTACTCAGCTGCTGATAGTATTTGTTAAGGTTTGCCGGTGTGAAATAGGCCCTGTGAAGGATGTAAAACTGGATGAGGTGGAACCTAAAGTTACAGGGAATGTTAGTGTGGCTGGACAGCACAGCAGCCCATGCTGTGTCAGGGCAAGGTCTAGTCAAGTCTGCCTCCCACTTGGCGCGGCGCAACTGTGAGCTGTGTGTGACCAGAGGGCATCAGTAAACCACGTGCATGTATTGTAGTAGTAAGTGTGTTGGTAGTTCAGCTGTTAAGTCTCCCCAGTGTCTCTTCAGTGTCAGAGTACAATGCAGTAAGAATTGCCACGCGGACAAACCCCGTCTCCAACATGGCAAATGAGAAAAGGGTGCCCTCATCGTATAGGTCGTCTAATGTATGTGCCAGGATCTCACCTCAGTGCTGCTTGTGGACTGCAAGCCACATGGCGTGGCCAGTAACGCCTTGGCAGGTGCGTAGGGGATGCGAGAGCGTGTGAGGTGTAGGCTTCTGTGGTAGCAGCGGTGCGCTATGCCAATCAAGGGTGCTTCCGGTTGCTCTGGTCTAATAAGGGGGGTGGAAGAGGTGTAGAATTTCGGGCATTGTCCAAGGCGGTGCTTTAGTCGCTGTGTCCACCAGTTGGCCATCACATAGCCACCGCACCACCCACTGAAGTCGGGAGGCCAGATAATACTGCTCCATGTTTGGGAACTGCTAGGCCTCCCCTGTACAGGGGGCAAGTACAGCTTCCTCAGTGCTACTCTACATCGGCCCTTACCCCAGTGGAATTCTCTGAGCCTAGTCTAGTCTCCAGATTTCCTAAAGAATTTGGCCGAAACTTACAGGGTAAATTCGAGAAATAATAGAGCAGTTGGGGGAGAACTATCATTTTTAGGAGGGCAATTCTGCCCATCATCAAGAGGGGCAGGGTTTGCCAGAATGTCATCTGAGTTCTAATGGAGGTTACTGCCCGTTTAAGGTTACTCTTGTGAAGGTCATCTTCCGTGTGAAATATGTTGATGCCAAGAAAGCAGAATGTTCTAGGTTGCCAGGGGATAAGCACACTGGGCAGGCAGAGGCAGGGGTCAGGACCAAAAGGAAATAGACATGACTTTGCCCAGTTGACCCGCAGCTTAGAAAGTGCAGCAAAGTTTTTTTTTAAGATTACCGCAATATCAGCTGGGATGTTTTCAATGTCAAGGTATAAAAGGAGATCATCTGCATATAATGTTACAATATGGGAGACGTCTCCTAATGGGATGCCCCAGACTACCCCCCCTCCGGCGAATTTCAACCACCAACGGTTCCATGGCAAGTCAGAATAGTAACAGAGAGTTGGGGCAACCCTGTCGGGTGCCTCTGCCCACCTCAATGGGGTCAGAGATGTTCAGCCAATCTTAACTCTGAGCTGGGGTGAGGGGTAGAGCAGTCTCGCCAAGCGTAAGAAGGGTCCAGTCCAAAGTGCTGCAGTGCCTCAAACAGGTAGAACCACTCCAGGGAATCAAAGGCTTTTTTCTAGATCAAGCACTAGGAAACCCACCCGGGCCAGTCCGGAGTTGAGTACCTCATAACCCTGAATAGGCACCTGATATTCATGGATGTGCAGCGGTCCGTCTCAAATCTGTTTTGATCCAGGTGGATAAGTTAGGATACTAAGGATGTTAGTCATGTTTCCAAGGTTTTGGCCTGGATTTTATAGTCTGTGTTGAGCATTGCAAGGGGTCTGTAAGAGCCCTGTTCCTTTGGATCCCTACCAGGTTTGGGGAGCGATACCAACAGTGCCTCCGCTGCAAGGAAGGCAGGGACGCGGCCCTCAGCACCTTGTTGTAAAGGCTGATGAGGCAGGGTACAATGGCAGAGGAGAATGTCTTCTAGAATTCTGAAGGAAGACCGTCAGGGCCCAGAGTTTTGCCTGTCCTCAACTCAGGAACACTGTCTTGTATCTCAAGAAGTGTTAGGGGTGCATCCAGTTCTTCACGCTGCTCATCTGTCAAGCGGGGAGAGGGTTCAGGGAGAAGAATTCATTATAGTCAGTTGACTTTGCTACAGTTGAAGAGCATTACAGAGTTGTGTAGTATTGGGTGAATTCAGTATGTATCTCACCTGGGGTGTGGAGTGACACGCCTGTCGCCGAGCACAGGTCCACCACAGGGCTGTGTTCTTGCTCCTGGCAGATCAGCCAGGCCAGCAGTCTGCCCGACCGGTCAGCCGTGGCGTGTGTGCGGGTCGAATGTGCTGCATAGTTAAGACACCTCAACCTTTCCAACAGGGACACATGTTCCGCCCGGGAAGACGCCAGCTCCAGGGCGGTGTAGGGTGCTGTACGACCCTTTGTTTATGTGATATTAGGGACCTTTCCACTCGGACCAGGTCATGTTAAACGGATTTCATTGTTTGCCCAGTGAACGCCTCCTATTCAATGAGACTCGACGAGGCAGAACCAAATTTGAGTTCAAAATATTCAGGCATTGCTTTGTCTAGCGATTCCCTGAATGCAGCATCATCTAGCAACTCTGGCTGTAGTCGCCATATGGGGAACACGGGGAGATATGTCCCAACCCAGCTTTAGAAGTTGTGGGTTATGATCAGAATGAGTGCAGGCTAAATAATCATAATAATAATAAATAATAATAATAAGATTCTGTCAAGCCTCACATGAAGCTCATGTGCAGCCAGGAAAAACGAAAAGACTAGCATCAGGATTACGCTGGCACCAGATATCCTGCAGCCACCAGTGCTTGAGCCACTCTCATACAGCGTGTGCGGCAATCACTGCAGGTGCAGCGGGTGAAGGAACCATCCATCTGGAGGTCTAGCACACTTTTGAAGTCTCCCCCCAGCAGCCAGGGGAGGTCACTCCATAGAGGGAGTGGGAGAGGGAGAGAGAGATACTGCTGAGAAAAGAAGCCTGGCCCACATCTCGTGCGTAAAGGGACCCTAGTAACACCATCCGGCCTCTCAGTCGCCCACGTACTAACACATATTGCTGCTCAGTATCGATCTCGTAGTCAGCCACGAACGGGGTGCCCAGGCGTATCCAGATCAGTGCCCCCCTGCCTGGCGTAGGAGGAGTAATTGGTCACAAAGGGCTGCCCTCGCAAGCACCTCCGCAATTGTGAAGCCTCCGGGTGCTTGAGGTGGGTTTCTTTCAAGAGCACTATTTGAATTAAGTGTCTCCTAAGGTATGAATATATGGAACATCTGTGTGCTGGCGTGTGTATGTAGTGCACATTCCAAGTCAGTATGTTGGTGGAGGTCATGGTGAATGGTTAGTGAGTAATGTCTGAGAGGTTGGGACCTGGGGCAGCAGGGGGTTGAGGGATGGGGGGTTTGGAGGTCATGTCTATGTGACAGCTGGGTAGGGCGCAGGGGAAGGGGATGAAGGGAGGGAGGTGGCTGGGTGACAGCAGGGGAGCCTGAGGAGGTAGAGGTCCCAGATATAGTGTGGATGTGGGCGGCAGATGAGCGTGCAGCGTGGTATTTGGCATGAGATCAAGTTGTCTGCGCGGGGATCCATCATAGCTTCCTCCAGCATTGTGAGAAGCAGCACGACATGTCAATGCCCAAGTAGTCTGCATGAGAGGCAAGTAGAACATGTGACACAGCATATTTCCCAGGTCATGTCATAGTGCAACACTGCATGTCCAGCTCTGAATTGGAGTGTCGTACATCTGGAAGGGGTGGGCTTCATGTCGTTTGCGATTTCTCCGCCTGCGTGATTGAGAGTTTTCTCACGTGGCACTCTCCTCTATTGCCACTTATTGGCTGCTCAGATTAGTCAATTCCAGCCACTCCCAGGTGTCATCCAGGGTGTTGAAGAAATGCATTTTTTCATGGTGCACTACTCACAGCTTGGCAGGGAAGAGAAGGGAATATGTTAGATAGAGGGCATGAAGTTTGCGTTTCACTGTCAGAAAGGATCCGGGAACATCATGACTTGCAAATTGTCAACCCGAAGTGTCAGGAGCGATCTCACCTCATGAAACATGCTGTCTCTGTCCACAAAGTGCCCGTGCGTGACGGCCTGGCTCTTGTCGGGACCCGGTGGGTGTGCTCCACCGAGAAGTAGGGTGTCAGTGAGCCTTTGGGGAACAACGCTCAGAGCCAGTTTGTGGCGTAGGCAACTGCATCTATAACCTCCGGGAGACCCATGACATGGAGATTGTTTCTTCTGGGGCGCCCCTCAGCATCCTCCGCATGGCGCTCCAAAGTTGGCAGTCTATTCAACAATGCTTGCATGGAGGTCTCCAGGTGAGTCGTTTTGGGAGCGACCCACCAGAGAGCGGGTTTATTCCGCTAGTTTGCAACTGTCTGTGTGAAGCAGGGTGAGACCATTAGCCACCTTGTCAATTTCACCCTCCAATGAGGTTCGGGCCTGATCCGGCGAGACTGATACGCTCCACCGCCACAAGCACGGCGTCTAACTTGTGGCCGTCAGAGTCCAGAGGCCTGTCTTTGAGTGTTGGTTGTTTGGCCCCCGCATCAGAGGGTAGACGGCCCATATCGTCTAATTCAGGGTCCTGGCACTCTAGGCTCACTGAGTCGCTGCAAGTCCCCGTGACCTCTGGGATGTATTGTTAACTGGCAGTTGCACAGGGGGGGCACGCTTTCGTGCACGGTGTGTGAGTCACAGCTCGCAGCAGCACGAGTAGCCCACGAAGATGATGACAGACAGCAGCCCAGGCAGCTACCCACTGCGTCACTCCTTTATGTATCCTCAGGTCCAGGTGCTCTACCAGAAGCAGCCTGTGGACCCCTCCTATGTGCACCTCCACCTCAGTCCCCCCGGAGTGCTCCAGTTCACAGCAGCACATAACAGGCATGAGGTCCCTGTCGCCTCAGTGGTAAACCAGTCGTTTGTTTGGAAGGAGGGGAAGGAAGGTAGGACAGGGCCCTCCCACTCTCAGCCCACAAATTTGCCCCACTGGTGGAGGCAGCGTGTGGAGGAATCAGTGCGCCCAGGCCCTCGTGCGCGATCCACCACTCGTCTCACCTCCTCTCACGTCAGGTAGGCGCCGATCAACCCAATCCTGTCCAGCATCAGCCATCAGATCAACGCTGAGCACATCCAGGTCACCCCACCTGCCCGCAGGCACTCCAAGCCTGACTTCACCGTAACACCCAGCTCATTGTGCTGCGTTGCGGAGGGGGCATGGGCTCCAGCTCGGTTTTTGCTCTCTCCTCTGAATTGTACCTTTTTCTTCCCACAATTGGCATACTGGTCTCCCCATGTAAGTCCCTGGTATATGGTACCCAGGGCATTGGCATTTCAGGGCATCCCTACAGGCTGCAGAAGTTATTCTGCCACCCATAGGGAGCCCATGCAAAGGGTTCTGCTGGCCTGCCATTGCAGTCTGCTTCAAACAGGTGCATGCACCCGTTTTCACTACAGGTCACTACACCAGGTCACTATAAGTCACCCCTATGGTAGGCCCTCTCAGCCTAGAGGGCAGGGTGCAGGTACCTGTGTGTGAGGGCACCCCTGCACTAGCAGAGGTGCACCCAGAACTCCAGATCCATTTTCTTGGACTTTGAGTGCAGGGCGGCCATTTTACGCATGTACTGGGCATAGGTCACCGCCTATGTCCAGCTACATAATTGGTATCAAACATGTTGCAATCTTACCCCAATACTATTGCAAGTATTGGAAGTATGATTCCATGCACTCTGGGGGCTCCTTATAGGACCCCCAGCATTGCTACCACCAGTCTTACAGGGTTTTCCGGGCAGCCCAGCTGCTGCCACCTCCCAGACAGGTTTCTGCCCTCCTGCTGCTTGATCTGATAAAACCCAGGAAGGCAGAACAAAGGATTTCCTTTGGCCGAGGGGGGTAACACCCTCCCCTTTTGGAAATAGGTGTTACATGGCTTGGGAGGCGTAAGCCTCCTCAAGCCACCGGTTTGCTTTGAAGGGCACATTTGGTGCCCTGTGTGCATAAACCAGTCCACACTAGTTCAGGGACACCCAGTCCCTCCTCTGGCGCAAAACTGGACAATGAAAAAGGACTTACCACTCCCCTGTCCATCACCTTCCCAGCGGTGGTGCCCGGAGCACCTCCAGAGGGTCCCTGGGTTCTGCCATCTTGTTTCCAAGGTTGGAAATGAACTCTGGGAGCATTTGAGTGGCCAGGCCAGGCAGGTGACATCAGAGTCCTCTCCTGCTAGGTGGTTAGGTGAACAATCCCCCTTTTAGGGCTATTTAGGGTCTCTCTTTTGGTCGGGTCCTCAGATTCAGCTTGCAAGATTCCAGCAGGACTCATCTGCAACCTCTACTTCAACTTCTGGCCTCCAGAACTGCAACTGGAACCTCCAGGACCCGACAAGCTGCTTCCAAGAAGAAAGGACTCTTCAGTAACATTGTTTCCAGGTCTCCTGCCAGATTTTCAACATTTCCCAGGCCGTGCATCCTCAGAAGACTGCAACTCTCCCGCCTGCACAAGAAGAAGAAGGAATCTCCCTTAGAGTGAAGGAGTCACTCCGATGCAACAGCAGCCACTTACAACAAGCGATGACTGGCTGCTGGATCCTCTCTTATACTGAGCTGCATGGATCCTGCAACATGGGTGGTGGCCCAGAGTAGTCCTCTTGGCCCTCTGCCAGCTGTCCAACTTTGGCAGAGGTAAGCCTTTGCCTTCCCACGCAGGACAGTATCCAGTGCAGTGTGTCTCTTGCAGCTGCCAAGACTTGTTTGCATCTCCTCCAAGGGATCTTCAGGAGACATGTAGCTCCAGCACCCAGCACTCCATCCAGCAAAGCACAGCCTCCTGCATGTTTTTTCTATGGCGTGGGATCCTCTCTTGTAGTGCTGCGAGGGATAGTTCTGCGACTCCTGTGTCCCCGTCCTGTAGGTGCTGCCTCTGCTCCTGTGGACTGCCTGCACCGCTAAGGGTCCCCCATGACTCCCCCCTCCTGGGTTGAATCCTCCTGGGCCTTTCTGGTCCCCGGCAAAACCTCTTTTCCACTAAGTGCGAGTTTGCCTTTGCCAAGACTTGTTAGTGGAAATCCTGCATCAACGCCCTTCTGCAATCTTCCTTCCAGCGTGGGACATCTTCTGCAGCCATCAGGAGCTCTTCTCTGGCTGCTGGGCTGCAGTGCTGACCTGTTCTTCATTACCGTCGACCAACTCCTGCATCCACGGCTGGGTGGGTAGTACCTCCTACTCCTCCTGGACTCCACTGTAACTCCTGGACTTGGTCCCCTCTCTCCACAGGTCTTCTTTCTTCACGAATCCACCGCAGGTTTTCTTGCAGTCTTCTCTGGGTGTCTTTTTATTCTTCTGTTCCTCCTTTTGGGTGGTTTGGGGGAAAATCCAGTGCTTTACTCCAGCATCCATGGTCGCTGGAGGGTACTGTGTTACACATCTCTGTGGTTTTCTAGTACACCCAGCTCCGCCCTTCACATTTTACTTACCTAGGTAGGGGTACCTTGTTCGCACTCCATTTGTTTGGTATATGGTTTGTGCTCCCCCTAGGATCATTATTGGTTATTACTGTTTGCACTGTTTTCTAACCTTTTCTATGCCTATTTCTGATTATTAGTATATATATATATATATATATATATATATATATATATATTTAGTGTATTACTTACCTCCTAAGGGTGGGTCACCTGCTTAGTATTTTGTGGTGATTTGTGCCAAAAATAAAGTACCGTTGTTTTTGTACAACTGAGTGTTTTAATTCATGTGTGTAAGTGCTGTGTGACTTCAGTGGTATGGCATGAGCTTTCAAATTCTCCTAGATAAGCCTTGGCTGCTCTTCCACAGCTACCTCTAGAGAGCCTGGCTTCTAGACACTGCCTACACTACACTAAGAGGAGATACCTGGTATGAGGTGATAAGGTGTAAGTACCACAGGTACCCACCACACACCAGGCCAGCTTCCAACAGGAGGCATGCTAATTTTTCTATTAGAAGAAAGCAGTTAAAGAACATACCATTCCTAAATTGGAGCTGGACATCATTCCAATGCTGTGAGTAGGAGGCACAGTGGGCACCCTCTCAGATCAGCATAGTGGAGAAGATTCTGATGGGCACCAGCCATCCCACTGTACGAAGCACTACAGCAGACTCAGGCATGTAGCTTCAAAGGGGTTGTTTGTGGAGTTATATCCCCAACAGAACGAATTTTCTGGTAAAAAAAAAAATTGAACACAGGTGCTTTTCGTCTGGTATGGTATGTGTGTCCGATTTCATCAGGAACTTTTGCATACACACAGACAAAAATGCACACACACTCTATTTTCAAAATGGTGGTTAGTTGATATAATATTGTGTTTTCCCTCACTTAGTATTGCTACCAGTCTGCATTCCTCTCCATTCTTACTGCCCCCATAAGCCACTCTTCTGAACCATGCTTGTAGTATAATGTATTTGAACATTATATGCCTGTGTGATTGTTGGAAATCCTGAAGCTCACACCCTCTCAATCTTACTGACCAAGCTACACCCATGAGCAGACTCCCTTGTTCATCACTACTGAACCACACTCTACCCAGTGTTTCCATTTACAGCTGGCACTCTTGTGAAACCTCATTGAAAATAATGTATGCTTTTCCATCTTAAAACAAACATATGCAAGATATTGGTTTCGATTACTATAAACAAGAAAATGCACAACTATAATATTAATGTTTACATCCATCTGAATATGTAGGTCACATAGTGGATGCAGTACCTGATGTTATAGGGATTTCAAATTTGGCTGTGTCTGGAGGAAGAAGACTGAAATCTGACGGGGAGGAGGAAGTGGAAGTAGCCTGGCCGGAAATGATGCCAGAACCCTGTAAAAAAGAAGTTACTTATTAAATCACAGACCCGTTTCTAGAAATTTCCAGACTAATGGTAGCCTTGCTATGATCATATCATATATATGCAATGAAGAAATCAATAATCAGCCTTCACAGACACAGCAAGTGCTGAACATGTGCACAAACTACGAACGTTCAAGTAACTACACAGACCTCAAGTCTCACTCCTTGCAAGTGAGACTCACATTTGGAGGACGAGCTGAGCTCTCAGTTCACAACATGCTAAATGTCATACCTGTTACGCAGGGCTGGAACTTGAACTCCAAACATACGTCTTTCCAGAGCTCTACGTGCTGAGCAGCTCTTAAAAGGTGAAATTACTTATACTTGTAAACTATTCCATCTCAATTGAATCCCATCAATAGGTAGCATGAGCTACGTTGGATATAACAGAGTGCTACTCTACTATCTTTGGAAGCCACAAGTCTAATAATTGTAATTTGTCATTTTTTCACCTAATCACTTCTCGTGTTGTCACTGATGTCGAACGTCGCATGACATCAGCGTCATCAAATATGCAAATTAATTCTCATTCCTACGATTTCTCCAAACTTGAGCTTTGTAGCTGAGAGCAAGCGCTTGTACCTCATAATAACACCTGTACCTCATAATAACACTTAATTACATAAGCGTATTTGCAAATCTTAATGAATTACCATCAAGGTAACATTCTGGCTGATGGCAGTTTCCATGACAATTTCCTAAGTTACGGCTAGATGAATACCGCTTTGGGAACAGTAAAGGCCATCCAGGACGTACATCACTAGATTCAAGACAAACCAAAGACTGAATTAAAGTTACACAATGAATCTTCGCCGGAAACGAAAATAATCCACACAAAAAACAAATACATATGCCCTTGATCTAAGCATCTGATACCAGTGTGCCTTCTATATACACTCGTAGTATGCATGTGGCACAAACACAAAACCCCCAACCCCTCCACAGGGTTATTAAACTGAGGTACACCTAATGATTTGGATGTGTGCAGCATTTCACATGCATAGAAAACCATATATATTAAACCTGATTGAGCGGATAAGGCTAGAAGGTGTAAACCAAAGAACGTTCTTCAAATATGAAGGTGTTCCCTCCAGTTAGTCAATGTCACATACATTTCTGCTTTTCTGTCTTGTTTTTTTTAGAATATATTTGCGCTGTCATCTTTTACATGGTGTATACAAAATGACTGTTTCAAGAAATGTTGCAAACATGGTAAACCTAGTGGTAGGCAAATCACAGCGCTACCACTTGGCTGTCCAAAATAAGAAAGCACCTTCAGCATCAGAAACTATTCAAATAAGAATGCAATTTGAGGATGTTGCCTCATAACTGGTGTCCATGTATTAGTTTCAACACCCCTTCGTTCAGTGGTTGTGGAATACGTCCTGCATCTGTGTTAAAGTGCGTTTGTATCAATAATATTAAGAGCTGGCCTTTTACTCTAACGGTCTCGCCAGGCTATTTTTTACCCAAAAAAACATGCATATACACACACACACGTAGATGTCATTCATTATTCTGTTTAATTGTCATTCATATTTTGCTACTGCCCACCTCACCAATTGGCTTCATTCACTTTGAGTGACTGCACAAAGCCTATGCACATTGTTTACTTGAAAATACCTCTGTTCTCTTCAGTGGATTCCAAGTGTGCTTTCTAATTTATTTTTTTATTATAAAGTTAAATACCCCCTATTAAGGGTGCCTGTACTTCGTGTGCTGATGAAAATGTTGATTTACTTTCCATCTCTCCTTTAATGTTACAATTATAAAGCCACACAGCAACATTGCAGCTGCCAGTGATGATGGTGATTTAGTCCTCTGTTCTTCACAAATGATGAAAATGCACGGACCACCCGAAAGGCCTGTTATTAAAATAAAAAAATCACTGGTAAAACGTGCACATTAGTGTTTTAGATTACAATTTTGTATTTCACATTTATTGGGGAACGTTTAAGTGCGGCAAATTTTCTTTTTTTTTGGTAGCATATGCTTGCAATAAAACGCATGCAACCACTCAATTAGCTTACTCAGTACAGATATATTCGCTTGCCATATTTTTCTATTCTATTGTCGGTAGTTTTTGCCTTTGCGGACTGCTTCTCACGTGATGTCCTAATTACGAGTTCACAACCTTCTTGTACAGCTCGCATCCGCAAAGTTCACTTCAATTTTCTTTTTAAATAGGCAAGGTTAGATTTTAGGTCTCTCCTACAGACAGCTTGAGTTGTCTGATAGAGACCAATTGTTTCCAATACATCATAATCACCGAATGAGCTTTAGGTCAGCCCCTTGCTCTTGGTTTGGCTTCGCTGTACATATCACTTCCCTGATCCTAATTTGGTAGCTTTCCTCCCTTTTATTGAGATTGTCCTGCCCACGAGTATTTTGTCCTCGGTGTGCGAATGAATAAATGTTGTTGGGTAAGAAACATCACTGTCATGGTAACAGATGTACAAACCTACCCGGAGTACCTCAGTTGCATGGTTATCTCTGGACCCTTAGGTAATGCTTTTTGGTCGGGCAGACAAGGATTATGAATGTATGCCATGACCTTGACCTTAACCTTCTCATGGCACTGCAGTCTTGCTGGACACATCAAGATCTACCCTTGTGATGGTAGAGGGTACTGCCTTTACCAGGAGTTAAGTGACCTAAGCACGGTGGTGGCAGCATACCTGTTTAGTGTTTCATAATGATCTGCAGCGGGAACAGGCCTTTTCACCTGCATCAGGGGAGCAGTGCCTCCTAGGCCACTCTTGTAACGTTCCAAGGCTGTGCTTTTAACTCACCGCCCCTCCCCTCTCCCCCATTAGCCTGCATGCATTGTGTGTAGAGGTGTACAGCAGGTGATAGTTGATTCCATAACATTGAATCCTGTGTGTTCCATTTTGGAAACATAGGGCCTGGAGAAGCTTGCAGAGGACAGAACTGCAACCCCCAGAGAGGAGATGTCTATTGCTTACATTCCCGAGGGTTGGTGTGAGAGCAGAGCAGATCGTCCTCCGTGCCCATCAAAGGTCATTTAGTTCCCAGTAAGAGTGAATGGTCAGTGGGGTCAGCGTTCAATGTCAGGGAAATGGTGGGACAGATAAGAGTGGCGCTGTGGACCTTGAAATCTTGATATCAAGGAAGATTAAGGCCTTTGAAATTTTCTGAGCCATAATTCAGAGGAGTCTGACAGCCAGGTGTGATCCTTGGTTACTCCCTTGGCCTGTGTTGTGGGCCATTTTTCGGCAGTGGCAGACTGTCCCTTTAACAAAGGACAGCGCACAGAAAACAGCACTTCAAAAGGACCTAAAACCAAGCCTCAAAAAAACATACAAATGTTACTAGACCTCAAGGTCCAGTAATTTAAATAATCTACCTGACCTAACTATAATGTACTTGCCCCATAAACGGGTCCCAAATTGTGTGATCCTAGGTAAATATTTTATTTTACAGTCACCTTTGTCTTCATTCTCATATATGAGTGCACCTTCAAATATATAAGTTCAGCATTTCTTCTGTACAAAAAAGAAAATCTTTTGTTTGATTAAAAAGACTAAACATTTGGTCCATGTATAATAAGAATCTAGCCCACATATAGGGCACACACGATCCATGACTTGCTTCTTAGTTTACACACAGCATTGCCATCAGGGCAGGAATGTTTCTCAAATTATGTTTAAAACACTCACTTTCAATAAATATATTACTAAAGCAGGATGTGATAACGCACTGCCATTTACAGTCAAAGTTCTAAGAAATACTCAAAAACCTTCCCACTCACTTGCAGCTTTACTGATAAACCTATACATTATAGAACAATAATCTATAAAAATTGGGCTTCAGTAAAACATATTTATAATTACCACATCACCAGGTAAAGCGTTGATTTGTTTTAATCCTATTAAAATATTTTTTTAATTACACAAGTACAAAAAACAGGCTTTCACTGCTACCGAAATTTATTGTGAAATGTTTGTACAGCTTAGTTATTTAAATGGTGTGTGCTATAACAAACCTGACACCATACAGCCTTTCATTTTACGCTATTTATGAAGCAGGTCAGAAAGTTCACCTTACAAAATCCTGGAACTCTGCAGTCAGAAGGAAAAGTAATTGTAAAAAGACAAACTGATTTTTGGGCTCTGTCTCTAAACAGAGAGCAAATGTGACAAGATAAGAACACGATATGAAGGCTTCTGTATTGCTCCTTCACTACCTGACTGAATGGAACATCTGTTCTTTGTCAACTCACCAGAAATAATAGCTCGACCTGATAAAAATGACTCCCCATAGCGAGTGGCTGAGTAGATTTTGCGAGGCCTGTAAAACCCACAACCCAAATTTCAGAGGACCAGACACTAAATCACATGTGTCTGAACTTGGACTGTAAAGATGGTAGTATGAGTCCCATATTTGGTACAACAGCACAGACTAGGGACCAAGGTCAGCTAGTCTTCCAGCTATTTGAGGGCTATCACCCAGGAAGTCATGACCACATTTCCCTGAACCAGGAGCACCAGTCTTCTGCCTTCCTGCCAAGACCATTCGACACTGTGAGGAGGAGGAGAGCTCCTGAAGCGAGCGAGGCCCAGATGGGATCCAGCAAAGTGTATCCCAGTGAGAAGAATACAGAGGCTGGTGCAGTCAGTTACCCATGGATGCCAGGTTGGGGCCACTGTGAAGTAAGGGCTGTGGTCCTTTTACAGAGCCAGTAGTTAACCTAGGTATGCCTCGAGGGGGCCCCCTGTGAAGTACCAGTCATCCCTTAATGAGGGGCCACCATGAAAGCAGATCTGTTGCCAAGGATCGGTTTGCTGAGGCTAGTGTGAGAAACACTTAACGATTGCAAGAGCTACAGAGGAGGACGTTTGACACTGAAAAACCGTCATATAGTCGGGAAAAGACTTCAAGATGTCACAGATCCTTAGAACCCTCACCATAAGAAGACCCAAGAATTCAGAGCTCCCCAACAACCTCCCATCCTCACCCCACCCAGTTCTTCACACACCTACTGGCTGCCATTGGATCAGGTCAGTAGGCCAGTAGGCTTGCTGGATACCTACACAAACGTAGTGGACAGTGCATCTGAAGTTGCCACAGGGGGACTAGCATGGACTACATCCAAAGGTTGCCTCCTGTATCAAATAAAGAATAACCAGACTGACTTTAAAGGCACCTGGGATTTTGGGATAAAACCTAGGACGACCCTAGCACACAGACCATAACAGACTGTGGATATTATTTTGCCTCTATACTTTATGAGCTTATTTTAAAATACAACTTTTTTCATTCATCATTAAATGGTTTCAAAACTTTGGAACCCAAAGAGTGTAGAGGTTTGGCCTCAAAGTGCATGGGGTCTAAGTGGCTTGGGAGGTAAGCTGCTGTTGGGTTATGAATTTGGTTAAGCAAAGGATAATAAAGGGGAATGGGGAGGACAGGGAGCGGAGAGTAGGGCAGTGTTTCCCAAATTGTGAGCTGCGGCACCACGGCGCGCCATCAGAACTTACCAGGGGCGTTGCGCACTTCTAGGGAACAATGCTTTCTCTTTCATACAACCGTATGGCTCAATTCCAAAAGAATGTTAAATTTAGAATGGAGCCACACAGTAGTATGAAAAAGAACAAATCACAGTGCAAATAAATCAAACTTGTTAGGTTTTTTCAATGTTAAGTTGAAAATTGTAAAACCTATCAAGTTTGATTTGCTTCCACTGTGAGTCTTTCTCTTTCATACTACTGCACAGCTAACAAAGCTGCACGATAGTATGAAAGTGAAAGGCTCGCAGTGGAAACATATCTAACTTAATGGGTTTTACAATATACTTCATAAGATTGCAAAAACCTAACAAGTTTGATTTATTTGCACTGTGATTATTTCTCTTTCATATTACTGTAGAGCTCCATTCTAAAGGCAAGTTACGTTTAGAATGGAGCCATACAGTAGAATGAAAAAGGAAGAATCACCGTGCAAATAATTCAAACTTTGTTAGAAATGGGGTCTTTGATTGGCAGTCAGGTTACTCCCCTGTCCAAGCAAGCAAGCACCCTCACTCTAGTCAGGGTAAACGAGAATCACCCTCATCGAACCCCTGCTTACCCCTTTGGTAGCTTGGCACGAACAGTAGGCTTTACTTCAGAGTGCTAGGTGTAAAGTATTTGTACCAACACACACAGTAACTTAATGAAAACACTACAAAATGACACAACACAGGTTTAGAAAAATAGAGAATATTTATCTAAACAAAACAAGACCAAAACGACAAAAACCCACAAAACACAAGTCAAGTTATCAATTAAAATGCAAAAAGAGTCTTTATGTAGTTTTAAACACACACTGTTAGCAGGAAAATGTACCTTGGGTGTATCAAAAATAACCCTGCACGGGCGAGTGTGTGTCAAAAAGGGCTTGCGATGCGTCGATTTCACTCACGAGCGAGACCTTGCGTCATTTCTCCTTTCGTCAGGTCAGGCGCGTCGTTTCTTCTAACCGCAGGAGAGCGATGCATCGATCTGGTCAGTACTCGGGTCCGGGAAGGCCTTGCGTTGTTTTTACACATCCAGTGGTGTTTGCTTCGGAAATCCAGCCGCTCGATGATCTGAGAAACACGCAGCGTGAGCTGCGATCTCCCAGCGATGCTGCGTTGTTTCTCCAGCTCCGTGCGTCGATTCTTCGGTCGCGTTAAAGGAGAGCGTTGATTTTCAGCCGCGAAGCTGGCAGCGTGTCGATTTTTCAGCTGCAGATCGGAGCTGCATCGATCTTTTCCCCGCACGGCGTTCTCTGCGTGGATTTCTTCCTCTTAGGCTGCCAGCTTCTCCATTTAGGGTCCCAGGAACTGGATAGGCACCACTTGGTAGAGTAGGAGTCTCTCCAGAGACTCCAGGTGCTGGCAGAGAGAAGTCAACCAAATCATTACTTTGGGGGTGGTAAGGGGTGGTGAACTTGTAGGTTACCCACACTCCTTCCACAGAGACTTCATATACGTGGATATGAAGTTGGTACCCCTATCAGATACCACGTACTTGGGGAAACCCATGCAGGGAAAAAAAAAAACATCAAAGCACGACCCACCACATTGGAAGTGATTGATCTCAAAGGAATGGCTTCTGGGTACCGGGTGGCATGGTCCGCCAAGACCAGGATGAACCTGTTGCCCATGTCTGTCTTGGGATCCAGAGGCCCCACAATGTCAATGCCTACCCGCTCCAAGGGAGTAATGACAACAGGTAAGGGGTGGAGGGGAGCCTTACATTTCCCCCCCACTCTTGCCACTTGCCTGGGAAGTCTGACAAGACCTGCAATGTGCATCTGAGTGGCTATGCATTAGGCGCCAGTGAAAGTGTGTGACAAGCCTCTCAAACGTCTTGTCCCGCCCCAAATGTCCAGCTAAAGGCACATCATGAGCCAACCCCAGTAGGAAGGCCCTAAAGCACTGGGGTACCACCAGCGCACGGGCTGACCCAGGCTCACGGACCTTAGGCTTGCTATACAGGAGGTCATCCTCCCAATAAATCAGGTGTGATCCTGGCTCGTTGCCAGCCGCCTGGTCTGCTGCCGCAACCCCTCCAGAGTAGGGCATGTCTTCTGTGCTGCACAGAATGCTTCCCTGGTTGGCCCCCCTTCCTGCTGCCACTGCGACAGCTCAGGGACCTCCCCCAGTTCAGCCACCTGTTCCCCTGTAGGTTCCAGGCCATCACCATTAGGCCCCGCCTCCTCCCAGACCGTGGGAACTTCTGGGGCTGGTTTCCCACGCCCCCTGCCCTTCCTCTTCTTGGCAGTGTCCTGGGCCACTGTTTCAGGCTCCAGGGGCTCTTGATTACCCTGACGGGCTGCCATTGACCGGGTGGAGACGCATACCCACCCAGGCAGACCCAACATCTCCAAGTGAGACCTGTGTTTCACCTCCTTCCAAGGGGAATCCTCTAGGTCATTGCCTAGCAAACAACCAACATGCATGGTTGGCCTCACAGCTACCTTCAAGGAACCGGAGACCCCCACCCCATTCAAAGGGAACCAGCGCCACTCTGCACAGGCGCTCTGAGTTGTCTACTGCAACTGCTTGATGAAGTACCCGGGGATCAATCTGCTCTTCAGGCACCAGCTGACTCCTCACTGTAGTCACACTGGCTCCTGTGTCTCTCAGAGCCTCCACCCTCTGTCCATTGATGGTCACCCACTGCCTGTACTTAGTGTTTTCAGGCACAAGGGTTCTCTGGACCATCTCACTATCCCCTAGTGAGACAAGGGTCATCTCAGCTGGCTCCCACCCACCTGGAACCAACTCCTCCCCAAGCGCTACACTGGCTTGGCTAAATCCTGGGATGGAGCACCAGTGGGTGCTGGTGTACTTTTGGGGCATTTGGGGTCCCCCCTCACATGACCCACCTGGTCACATGCATAGCACTTACGTGGGGGACCACCTGCCACTGGCTTCCCTTTGGAGAACCATGGCTTCGTCTCACTGGGGGGTTGGGAATCCTCACTTTGGGAATCGGTTTGGGAATCGGTTTGGGGCCCTTTAGAGAACTCCCCCTAATTATCCTTAACCCTCCTTTTTTCTGGGAGGGACCCTGCCCACCCTTGGCGTGGTTTCCCCCATACCTCTTCTGGACCCTGGTGCTCTCCCAGCGGTCCGCTTCTTGTGCAAGCTTCCTGGGATCAGTCAGCTTGCTGTCAATCAGGTGCTGGCGCAGCTCTGAAAAACAAACTGTACAAGTGCTCCCAAGCAATCAGATTGTAAAGCTCCTCATACGTAGTTACCTTACTGCCCTCCACCCAACCATCCAGTGACCTGCAATAAGAATCAACACATTCCAACCATGTTTGGGATTCCTTCTTCTTGTAGGGCCTAAACTTATCCTTGTACTGCCCTGGGGTGAGATCATACCTTGTGAGTAGGGCATCCTTCATGCTAGAGTAGGCGAGATTCTAAGCATCCCCTGAGGCTGTCAGGGTATCCCTCCCCTCTACCTCAAAGTGCTTCCACAGACCCGCCCCCCAATGAGCTTCAGGGACCAGATTAATGTGGAGAGCAGACTCATACCCCTTGAACCACAAGTATATGTCATCCTCCCTCATGTAATCCTTCACAAGGTCTTTAGGAATGTGCACCCTCCTCTCTGGCTGCACTGTGGGATTGCTGCCACCATCTCTGCTAGACTGGCTCCTCTGATCTAACTCCTTCAAGCTATGCTCAGGAGCCAGCTGCAACTTCCTTTCCTCAATGGCCAACCTTCTCTGCTCCATCTCCCTCTCCATCTTTAGACTG
Source organism: Pleurodeles waltl (assembly GCF_031143425.1). NCBI lineage: Eukaryota > Metazoa > Chordata > Amphibia > Caudata > Salamandridae > Pleurodeles > Pleurodeles waltl. The sequence goes on along the minus strand of NC_090445.1, from coordinate 1,148,371,207 downwards.
AACATTTTCCATTTCCAATTGGTATTCCCTCTCTTCCTGTCTTTCCTGTAACTCTTCAGGTGTCAGACCATTGGAGGACACACTGCTACCTGCCCTGGAGACTCTCTCCCTAGGCATAACAGGCCCATCCACTACATAAATGTGAATGGCTCGCACCCGTTTCTCCTCACCCTCAGCTAACCCCTGCTTACCCCCTTGGTAGCTTAGCACAAGCAGTAGGCTTAACTTCAGAGTGCTAGGTAAAAACGATTTGTACCAACATACACAGTAACAAAATGACAACACAGGTTTAGAAAAATAGAGAATATTTATCTAAACAAAACAAGACCAAAACGACAAAAATCCACAATACACAAGTCAAGTTATCAATTAAAAAGCAAAAAGAGTCTTTATGTAGTTTTAAACACACACTAACACGGTTAGCGTGAAAATGTACCTTGGGTGCGTCAAAAATAACCCTGAACGGGCGAGTGTGCATCAAAAGGGGCTTGCGATGCATCGATTTCACTCACGAGCGAGACCTTGCGTCGTTTCTCCTTTCGTCGGGTTGGGGTGCGTTGTTTCTTCTCTCCGCAGGAGAGCGATGCGTTGATCCAGTCAGCACTCTTGGGTCAGGGCAGGCCTTGCATTGTTTTCACATGCCCAGCGGTGTTTGCATCAGAAATCCAGCCGCACGATGATCCGAAAACCACGCAGGGCGAGTTGCGATCTCCAAGCCTCCGTCAGTGATGCTGCGTGTTATTTCTCCATCTCCGTGCGTCGATTCTTCGGTAGCGTTACAGGCGAGCGTCGATTTTCAGTCGTGAAGCTGGCGGCGCATCTATTTTTTCAGCCGCAGATCGGAGTCATGCCGATCTTTTCCCCGCACAGCGTTCTGTGCATGGATTTCTTCCTCTTAGGCTGACAGCTTCTCCTTTCAGGGTCCCAGGAACTGGATGGGCACCACTTGGTAGAGTAGGAGTCTCTTCAGGGACTCTAGGTGCTGGCAGATAGAAGTCTTTGCTGTCCCTGAGACTTTAAACAACAGAGGCAAGCTCTATATCAAGCCCTTGGAGATCTTCACAAGATGGAAGGCACACAAAGTCCAGTCTCTTTGCCCTCTTAATCTGGCAGAAGCAGCAACTGCAGGACAGCTCCACAAAGCACAGTCACAGGCAGGGCAGCTCTTCTTCCTCAGCTCTTCTCCAGGTAGAGGTTCCTCTTGGTTTACAGAAGTGTTCTAAAGTCTTTGGTTTTGGGTGCCCATCTTATACCCAATTTCTCCTTTGAAGCAGGCTTACTTCAAAGCAAGGTCTCTCCTGAATGTGAAATCCTGCCTTGCCCAGGCCAGGACCCAGACACTCACCAGGGTGTTGGAGACTGCATTGTGTGAGGACAGGCACAGCCCTTTCAGGTTTGAGTGACCACTCCTCCCCTCCCCTCCCTCCTAGCACAGATGGCTCATCAGAAAATGCAGACTACACCCCAGCTCCCTTTGTGTCACTGGCTAGTGTGAGGTGCAACCAGCCCAACAGTCAGAGTCACAGAAATGATATAAGCAAGAAAAGGTCACTTTCTAAAAGTGCCATTTTCAAACACACAATCTTAAAATCAACTTTACTAAAAGATGTATTTTTAAATTGTGAGCTCAGAGACCCCAAACTCCACAAGTCCATCAGCTCCCAAGGGGAATCTACACTAATCAGATTTAAAGGTAGCCCCCATGTTAACCTACGAGAGGGACAGGCCTTGCAATAGTGAAAAACGAATTTAGCAATATTTCACTGTCAGGACATATGAAACACATTACCATATATGTCCTAACTTAACCATACACTGCACCCTGCCCTTGGGGCTACCTAGGGCCTACCTTAGGGGTGTCTTACATGTAGGAAAAGGGAAGGTTTAGGCCTGTTAAGTGGGTACATTTACCAAGTCGAATTTACAGTTAAAACTGCACGTACAGACACTCCAGTGGCAGGTCTGAGACATGATTACAGAGCTACTTATGTGGGTGGCACAATCAGTGCTGCAGGCCCACTAGTAGCATTTGATTTGCAGGCCCTGGGCACCTCTAGTGCACTGTACTAGGGACTTACTAATAAATCAAATACGTCAATCATGGATAAACCAATTACATACACATTTTGTAGAGGAGCACTGGTTAGCAGTGGTGAAGTGCCCAGAGAAACAAAAACAGCAAAATCAGAGTCCAGCACACATCAGCAATCTGAGAAACAGAGGCAAAAAGTCAAGGGAGACCACCCCAAGGATGAAAAAGTCTAACAAACTTGTTAGGGTTTTGAAGTTGTAAGTTGTAAAACCCCTCAAGTTGGATTTGTTTCTACTGCAAGTCTCTCTTTCATACTACAATACAGCTAACAAAGCTGCATGGTAGTATGAAAGAGAAAGACTGATTTGTTTGATTTGTTTCCACTCTCCTATTTAATTTGTAAATAAAAACGTACCAGTGCTGAAAGCTTTTCTCTGAAACACACGGCTGCTGCAATTAAGGCAGCAGTAATCATAAAGCCATCTTGGGCCTCTTCTATCCATTTACAACTTCTCCTTGCCCCTTTAGTTCACTCTTGCAGCTTTCGGCTTTCTCCCAATGTGGAGCTTCTCCTTCCTTCTCGTCCTTTGTCTTTCCCATATGTGTCTTGATCGCAGTAAATGCCTGATGCAGAAAACTAAGCGCCAGTCCTTAAAAAGAAGTGCTGGTGCCTCCCACCGGAAACCCGGTGCATAATTTATAAATAAAAATGTGCAGTACTCAAAGCTCTCTTTTGAAACAAGCTGATGCTACATTTAAATGAGCGAGCAATCTCAGACCTGTTTAAACCATTTACAGCCACACCCTACTCCTTCAGCTCACTCATGCAGCTTTCTACTTTCTCCCTTTGTGACTCTTTTTAGTTTTTCTCTTCCTCCACTTTTCCCAAATGAGTCTTGCTCATACTAAATGTCTGATGCAGAATACTAAATGCCGGCCCTCAAAAATAAGTGCCAGTGCCCCACACTGGAAACCACTGGCTCAAATTAAGCACTGCGGGAACCACCGGCTCAAATTAAGCACTGTTTGTCCTGCAATGCTTTCTCTTTAATACTACCATAAGGCTCTATTCTAAAGATGTTATTTTTAGAACAGAGACGTACGGTAGTATGAAAAAGAAAGAATCACAGTGCAAATAAATCAAACGTGTTAGGGTTTTGTAATGTGTATTTTAGGCCCACAGCTTTCAGTGTCTGGCATGGTCTGGACCAGCGGGTCTACTGTCATGTGTGGTACTTCCAAGTGTGGTGCTGCCGGATCTGATATCAAAAATGCTAATATGCTTTTTTTTGTTAACCTGCCAGGAGAAAGCGCTATGGCAGGCAGAAACAGTGTGACAAAAATGTTGTGCACTGGCCTACAGCAGCAGATTACTACCAGTGCGTACTCCAAGTCACTCAAGACAAGTCCCTGTCGCAGAAGCCCTTTATTGGCTTCATTACAATTATTTTCAGGGAGAAAAATGGAAGTGTTCCCGATGACTGGCGTACATCCCCCCACCCGTCAGGAAAAAGTGACATGACGGGGAGCCGTGGCCAAAGGCCAATAGGTCAAGGGACTCGCAGGTCAAAAAAGTTTGGGAACCACTGGAGTAGGGAAAAAAGTCCCTTCTATGCGATGCATTGCAAGGTCTGATGTCAGCATTGGAAGGATACCTCTGTCAAAAACCCTTTCGGAGGGAAAATGGCAAGCAGGAGCTACTAGTAGGACCCAGCCTATTATGGGTCCTGAGTAACTGGGTAAACTACTTTTGTTTTCAGTGCTTGGCTCTCAGTGGTAGTGCAGATCAAGCAGGCCAATGCTCTTCGAAGGGGAGGTAGGTTTGAGGCATATACATGTGCAAGACTCAAAGAACAACATTAACTGCAATAACGTGATTGTCCAATCAAATACTTGCTTTCATGCCATGGGTTAACAAGCATTCACATGCTTGTGGGATACATTTTAACTCATTTTGTGAATGCCCTAACAAAATATGGTAAAAAGATGTCATTCGCAGATGTGCAAGCATCTTTGGCAACAGTCTTTGAGTGTATCTCCATGGTGCTATCATTAGACTGCCCAAACATTTGTTATTGATGTTTCATTTCCATTGTGTTCCTTTGTGGCCAGTAAAGTAATGTGTGCACATATGGGAACGTCCAGGGTTTGAGCCAGTTGCCTACTGACAGAAAAACAAGACATCGAGCAGAAGGCCATTTGAGATCAATCATGCTCCTTAGTGTGCATCTGCACTTTAGGTCCACTGTGAAGGCCTACTTTTCATCACACAAACTCTGTTTCCACTGTGTTTCTGTGATGTGTATTCTTGTTTTTAACTCCATTCCTTGCTTACCCCTACTAAGCTAGAACAGTAAGCTCAAAGGTCAGATCTTCCGGGGCTTGCCTTTGTAATTACCGCACCAGTGGCTTTCATCAGTCCTTTTCCATTATCCCTCCAGTTAGTTCTCTCTTCTCCAGTCCCCTGTATGTGCATCCAAGCAGCAATAATTCTAGCATAGGTGCCGGGCCAAGGATAATAGAGCAGCTCAAGATGGAGATGGGTGTGAAACAGATTAAGGTAAATGGGGTCTCACCACATTGGACGGCTGACACTTTACGACAATGCTACACAAAGGGACTCTGCCATAGCCAGGCTTGCTGTACCACTAATAGTATCATGCTCCATCTCTGTGTATAGAACACAATACTCTTACAGCTCACCCCCTAATATGGTGAAGTACAAATGTGTAATACGTTTTGACTTAATTTGCTGCGCGTTCAGAATGTGTATGTTTTATGTGGGCTAAATTAATTTTGTAATGGCCAAGTCTTTGTGCTCTGTAAAAACTTTCACCTTGGCTAGGTCTCACACTTTACAGGCCCGCACCTCGAAAAAGAAAATATGCATTCCTTATTGTTTGAAGGAAACAGTCGAATTGAACTGAGGGCACCCAGTGAGACCAGAGGTTCAAGCAGTGGCAGCTGGGAATTGGAAAGCAGAATCAGTCGCATTGTGACGTTAAAAAGCGATAACTTCCAACACTAGCTACAGAGGTGGTTCAAAAGGCTCCAGAATAATAGTGATGGGCTGTTGCCAAAAGAACACAACACCAACATCAGGGGCAAACAGGAAATTCGTCTCTTTCACTGTGAATTGAAGGGAAGCTGACAGGGAAGCTCTAAGCTTACTGAACAGCTAAGGGACAGTGCAGGTTCACCATAGATGTAGACAGGAAAAAATCTCTGCCACTCCATGACCACAGACGATGCTTGTGTTGCTCTGGTGATTCTTGTCAGCTTGGCTGTGAGGCACCTGGCTCAAAGACAGGTCTGTCCAACTGCACTACCACTACGTAGACCTTTAGTGTTCGGGGCTTGCACAATAGGCACTCGGAAGTCTGCCACTCTGAGCAAGGAGGCTCAACTCCCCTTCTTCACCTCTCTCACAAGAGCAAAAACTCTCCAGGTCCAAGGATATTCTCCAGCCACTAACACAGGTTCTGCACTGGCAAACCCAAAACTAAAGATGGTGTAAAGGATGTATTTGAATAAAGTTCAAATTAGTGTTTTTACAGAGCCAGTTTTAGCTTAAGGCAATTTCTTGATGAAACAAACATACTTTAAATAAAGTTCAAATTCTTCTTCAGATCAACAAAAGTGTGTCTTGGTGGCTTTCTGCTGCATGTCAGAATGGGTCCAGGTGTTTTTGCTCATTCATGCAAGTAAGCTAAAGCCACAAAGAGCTTACTGCCAGACACCTGCCAACAACAGAGGGTAACGGGCAACAGGGCATTTACTGTTCTCAGGGTACCCTATTCCCCAGTCCTTGAGGGAACCACCAAGGCTAAACATGCGCAGTAGATAATGAACAGTCAGTAGGGAATCCTCCACGTTGTGCATCCATGGTGCACCATATAGACATTGACATGCACCAGACTCCATAGATTCTCCATGTCAAACACAGCGAAGCCCACTAACACAAGTCGTATACATGAAGAAAGGAAAGGTCTCCAGCATCTCCATGTGCCACACTTCGAGACGGCTTCAAAAAGGATGACCAACAGTATGCAGTCTCCCCTACCATTTTGCAGGCAAAAGGGCTCTACAATGAATATTAATGTACATACTGGCACTTCTCCAATGCTACTATAGATTGTTGAGTACAATGGTGGAAAATCAGGGAAGGGCTGTAAGACAAACTGCACTTGGTGGGGTAAAATAGCTTTACAAAGGAATGCTAAAATCTTAAAAGCACACAACCTAATGTTCCTCTAAAAGTAAAATCTGCAACCACGCACATAAAAGCATTAAAGCAAGCAGCCACGAGAATGGTGGCTGCCTAGGTGTTGGGCTCCACAGCCGGGTGAGACCTTGAGGGAGGCGGCAGAGCTGACGGGGGAAGGAACGGACTGTTACCCCTATTCCTGCACCTCCCCTAACCACCGGAAGCTTAGATGAGTGCCCGGAGATCCCCCTCGATGGGCCTACGACGCGCCATTCGAACCCGCATCCAGCGGATGGAGTGACAGCCGCAGGTTTGATTTGTAAGTAGGCGAGGATTCGGCGGCAGCCAGCGGGGACGCGCCAGGAGGGTCCCGAGCGAGAACGCTACGTCGCACAAGTGGACGGAGGAGACAATAGACCCTAACAAGGTGGTGCCGTGGTCTCGCACGTCATAAATAAGGCCACGAGGAACACGGAGCCCTGGCAGCTCACAGCAGGGAAGTGAGGTCCAGCGTGCAACTGCCTCATCATTTTGGGATATCAGTAGAGCCAGTAGTCCGCATCACAAAGGATAGCAACCGCGGGCTCGCTCAAATTAAAAGAAAAGTGCACTGACCTGAAGCCGTACAGGGGTGCCTCTCGCCAGAGGCCCCATGAGTACATACCGAGACCTTTAGGACGAGAGCGGAAATTGCGGCCTACAATGAAGGCAGCAGCCGCGGGCTCGATTACAGCACATCCAATGCCATGATATTATATAGCGGGGACCATGGTGTGAGGCCTCATAGACGGCAACCACACAGACCAGGATGCAGAGGGGGGCAGTGGCCGGCAACAGAGAGTGCAGACGTGTTCTAATTCCACGTTAGGACTAAAACCTGGCACTACCCTTGATTACAGACAAGTCTACGCCCTGACATTTACGGCACATTTGGCAGCACACATTACCAGAACAGAGGACAAATGCACAGCTGTTGTACTCTCGGTGCCCTGGGTTATTGGCAGGGCTCACGAGTTGCCTTGTGAGATGAGGCCGCAATCCAGACCCCTCCTGCCCACCTCTGCCAGGCCTGCTAGGCATGGACAACACCCTCAGCGCTTTTGGAGTATTGCAGACCTTCCAGGCTAGATAGGGCCATCTGCCCTTCGCCAGTGTTTGCCGGCGCCTCATCACCGTTTTCTCACCCCCACCACTGTGAGCTGCGGGAGACAAAGGTCTACAAGGACGACCACACGGAAAATCCTTATGACGGACCTGACTGTCTATTTAGCAGATCACCCTCCTCAGGACACTAACCCCAGATTGGAGTACTGTTGTGCCTTGTCTCTACCTCCCTGCCCGCTGATGAAGATTCAGCCCTCTACTGCACTCTAGGGGGTCCAAGGATGCCCGATCCCATCCAGCGTTCATCTCTCCATTACTGGCCTCTGGAATAATGACCTATGTCAACAAGATCGGAGACCACGCCTGCTAGCCTCCAGGCATAGAAGGGACCCTTATTCCCGGTGGGGCACCTTATCCAGCCAGTACACGACAGGGTGGCACAGCAGGGTACGGTAGTAGCGGCAAACCGATGTTCTTTGTTCAGATCCTGGACCCACCCCAACTCAGGAACTGCGCCCCCTGCGACATTTGACATCAGATTATGCACTACACCGACTCTGGTGGCTCTCATAACCTGCGCATTCCCAGCGAACCCCCGCCCGGACACTGCCATGGAGCGTATTCTACAGGAAATACCTGCAGTAGTCCGCTGCCTGGAGGCAATGGACTCTAAAATCACAGACCTCTCAGCTGACTCCAAAACAATCCGAACGGGCATTGCTGGCTTTAAGGATAGGGTCACGGATTTGGACCATCGTCTGCACAACGTTGATAATAGGATGGCGGCCCTCCCGGATCTCGAACCAGAACTGCAATTTCTCTGTAACAAACTCACAGACCTAGAGGACTGGAGCCGTAGAGGCAAGGCCAGCTTTTTTGGTCTACGAGAAAAGACAGAGGAGGCAGAAATGAGGGCCTTCGCAACTTCATTCACAGGCCTCACCAGAATATGGATTACAATAGATGGTAAATCTAGAGACTTCTTGGATCCTACAGACTTGCGCTCTTTTTTAGATGGCCTTTCCACCCAACCTACGGTTCAGGATGCTGCGGCCTCTTCGACAAACCACCTCTTGCCACGTGACTCTCCCATACACACAGAGTCTGACCCTAGTGACTTCCTCATACATCCTGAGATGCATAAAAGGGGCAGGTTCCTGTACCGACCACCACGATCTCAAGATGGGAGAGACGTGGCCCTTCAGGCAGTGGAGGACATCACCCTGGGGCCACTCAGACAAGTTCCGGTCCCCCCTGAAACCACTGCCCCCAGCTGACTGACAGCATACCTGGCCTCTTCTGGAGGGCTGCCGGTGGGTATTGCTAGTGCCCTCTAATGAATACCCAGACTGTTCATCGGCAGAACGATAAGTACCACACATGTTTGCCTCTGTCATTACCATAAAATGCCATTTCATTGTTACTTTTGTTTCCATTGCTGCTGCTGTTATTGTTGTTATAATCATAACGCCTACTAGGCTGGGGACGTCCCCCCATTACCCTATTCTTTCAGTTCTAGGACCAGGCACTCAGCGGTTATAATGGGTTCATCCTCCACTACGATTTAGAGGCACCGCTATTCAGTATCACAGTATGTTTCCGGACCCATAACCGTGTTAATCATCTAGGTGATCACGGCCCTATTCTATTCAGCTAGGGTGGAGGGAAGAACACATACCAACAGTCAGTAGCTAGTCACCTATAACCAAAGCACAACTGCACCTGAAACCAAAACCGAGAAGCAAACAGGTTGAAACAACTTGATAGTGCCCCTCACATGGCTCGCCCTGGTTGGGCTATGCCTGCCATCGCCATTACCAGCTGATGCCCTGAAGGCTCTCTCTCTCTACCCTACCTTTCCCCCGTATGTCCCCGGTTATCCACCTCTCTATCCCCGCTACTCCTCCCCCCCCTGGTTACCATTTACCATCATCGTGGGTTCCAAAATATGTACCTGTTACTTAGAGCACACCTTGAGGTCCCTTTCTCTTCAATAATGTCCAGATCAGAGATGTCCTATGTTCTTCACGCTGAGTCCTTGCGGTACGTCCAGGTGTGTGTCAGGATCCTCCACACTATCCCTCTCTCCCTCCCCACCCTGAGAATGCTATGTTCTAATTTTCTCCCTGTTGGCTCTTTGCCCTTCCCCCTCCCTCGGGCACGCCCGGCCGCAGATTTCACAGGGTTAGACCCACGGATTACAGAAGTTAGGCTCACATACGTTATACCTTTTAATCCGGTCACAGATCTGGACTGTCCTCTCTTCATCCCATTTGAGCTGTGTCCATTTCTCCCTTCTCTTATTCTCTCTTATTTTCACTTTGTCTCCTCTTCCCTCCCTCTCTCTCTCCACCTTCCCTCTCCACCCTTATCCTTCTCCTGTGTTGAATCCTACACTCCTGAGCATGACCATGGGCCCGCCACCACCCGCCACCACCGTCCCTACCCCCCCTTTCCACTCTCTCTGCCTTGCACACCACCTTGACATAGAAAGCCCGAATTGCCCTGTCTCACCTCATACATCTGGTAGTGCCAATTTTATACCTGCAGACCCATGTGACAGTTCCGGACATGGGGACTGCCTCCCATTAACGATCATGGCCTTATGCACTATATCAAAAGGAAAAAAGTCCTATCTTACTTGCAATCTAAACATGCAGATGTTGCCCTAGTGCAAGAAACACACTTGTCCTCCTCAGAATCGGAAAAACTGCGTCAGGAATGGGTGGGCTGCGTACTTTGTAGAAGCAGTCCACCATCCTCTTCATGAGGCTCCAGTTCAGCGTGCAGTTGTGTGGTGGAGATCCTCCTCCGCCGTTATACAATTCAAGGTGCTCAAATCATGGACCGATCCTGAGGGTAGATACATCCTCACCAACCTCAGGCTCAGGGATCACACACTTTGCATAGGATCACCGGTTCTAAGCATTCATTCCTTTTACATTTTAGTCATGTTCTGACTGAGATCAGGGCCTCTCTCTATCTTCTTTGTGGGGATTAGAACTTGGCTCGAGACGCGATTCTGTATCACATGGGCAGATTAGATATTGGTAACAATGCAGACAGAGCCCTAAGGGGGGGATGTGATGGAGAACCATAGGCTGGTGGACCACTGGCGCCTCTCTCATCCAAGTGACCGCGAATACACCTTTAGCTCGCCGATCCACGAAACGCAGTTTCGGCTGGACTATTTCATTACCTCGCATAAATTGATTCTTATTTATTTGGAACTCCCGGATTCTGGAAGCAGCACTATAAGACCATGTCCCGGTGCTCCGAGCACTAGAATTACATCTGGTTTCTCTAGGCCACAAACCATGGCGCCCGACTGTAGCACGATATCGTACACAAAAGGGCAAGCACCAACTTCGTGCCCACATCTCTACCTATCTGACAACAAAGGCTCCTCCCCTCAGGTTTTATGGGCTGCGACAAAAGCAACGATCAGAGAAAAATTTATGAGAGATGCTGCCCTCGCTAATGCCCAGAGACCCTCCTGTAGACAGGAACTAGAGGGCGTGATGGCAACACGTACTTGCAAATAAACTACAAATCCCACCCCAGCCACATGCTGTCGCCTCTAAAAGGAGAAAATGGAGCTTAATGCCCTCTATACCTCTCAGGCAGTACATGCACTACAAAGGAAAAAAAGGCAGGCACTATGAGCAGGGTGAAAAGGCAGACCCATTGTTGGCAGCCTACTGAGCCAGCAAGAGGCAGCTTCAGCCATCCTGGCCATTCGTGAGATCGATGGTACGCTCCTCACGCACCCACAGACAATCGCGGACGCATTTGGGTGATTCCATTGGACTCTATACATGCCCGAAACAGCAATGGATCATGATCACATAGCGACGTTCTTTGAGAACGCTCACATCTCCAGTCTCTCAGCAGAGGGCAGAGCTCTGTTAGAAGGAGAGATTAGCAAGGAAGAGGTTTTACAGGCTATTTCCAATCTACCGTACCACAAGGCTCCTGGCAAGCAGGGTTTTCCGGCTAAGTTTTACAAATGGACAGGACCGGAAATGGTGGACTCATGTGAAGCATTCCAGGGTGCTGAACGGCAGGCTCTCTCTGAACCCTCTTTCCAATAGTGCATCCATAGTGGTCCTGCCGAAGCTAGGAAAGGACCCCTTACTATGTGGCAGCTACCGTCCCATCTCCCTCCTCAATGGAGATGTCAAGATACTGGCTAGTATCTTGGCGACCCGTCTCAAAAAGGTCATACCGTCCCGGATTCATCAAACACAGGTAGGATTTGTACCCGGGCGATCGTCAAGAAACCACCTTTGTTCCCTAGTCCATATGCTCTGGACTACTAGGGATTCCAGAGAAGAGGCTGTGGCTCTCTCCCTTGAAGCCAAGAAAACCTCCAATAGAATAGAATGGTGGTATCTCTTCGAAACTGAGCCGCTTCAGGTTAGGGTACAGCTTTATTAAAAAAGTACGTTGGCTGTATGACTCGCCCAAAGCGCAGGTAAATTGCAGGGGATTCCTCTCCGATGTGTTCCCAATTAACCGAGGGATGAGACAGGGCTGTCCTCTGTCCCCACTGCTACTCCTCTTGGCTACTGAACCATTAGCAGCGCTTATACGCAGATCCCCATCCATAGCCGGCGTCACTATTCCGGGAGGCCGCTCTGTGATATACCTATATGCCAATGACATCTTATTTACGCTCAACTCCATCCCAGCACTACGGGTTACCCTGATGGAATTTGAAGCGATATCGGGTTATAAAATTAACTTGGGTAAAAGCGAAGCCCTACCCCTATCCCCGGTGACCATGAGCGCACCTATAACGGCATTCCCAATCTTGTGGAAAGAATCGCGACTCAAATACCTAGGAATTCTTATTAACGGGGGCCTGGAGCAGATGGTACAGGACAAGACATTGCAAAATGATCCCCACTCGGTCTCTCCCTTTGGGGGAGAGTACAGGCCGTTCGTATGGTTACTTTACCACAATATACATACGTCCTTGGGATGTTACCACTGTTGGTGCCCCTGCCAATGCTCAGGAAGGTAGATACCTGTATACATAAATAAGTGTGGGGTTTAATGCAACCACAGCTCTTCAAAACTACACTCCTGGTGCGGAGGGAATGCAGAGGCTTAGGACTGCCCTCTGTGGAACACTACGCGCTGGCGCAACAGCTATCTCGGTTGACCTACCTACTCCTGGATATGTCAGACCCAACCCAGTGGGTAAGGACAGAACACTCAATCTCGGGTAAGACAAAAGACCTGGATGTGCTATATGACATCAAGACTTCTCCACCCCAACCTGCACACCCAGTGTTACATGCCATGTCACGGTTTCGGGCGGGTCTGATCAGGACTCTGGTTGGGACACCCCTTGAGGTCACCAAATATCCTAAAGAGGTAGTATACTGGGGAAGAAGAGCAGCTAAAGGCATACACGGAAAGGAAAGCTATGAACAGGCACAGAAAAGTAAAAGCAGAGCAACCCTTGTGTGAACAAACAGGAAGCAGATTACTAATGGACAAACACGCTGGGGTTGTACACAGAGTAAGGCGTAGAACCTCCGAAAGTGACAGGGAATGTCAATGCCTCTGTGCAGTTTGCTCTTACAGATAGTCACCCTGCCAGCCCAATAGAAAGGAGGCAGCAGAAGTGATTCTGTCTCTGGACCCTAGAGCACAGATAAGGAAAGTACTTACATACACAAGACATGCTCTTGTGGGTCCAGCTGGAAACAGTGTCGATTCCTGAGAAAACAGCAATAGCACACTGTCACTGTTAGGTACGAAAGACAACGTATAACACTAGACAAGGATGGGGGCTGGAATTGCCTCCTGGAAACCAGGAGCCAACCCCAGAACAAAGGAGGACACTTATACACTGGTGAAGACTGATAGAACACTTACCAGACACAAATAACCACGAAGAAACAGAAGGGAACAAACTAAGAGGCAGAGGCAAGAACTAGGAACAGGCTCAGGCTGAAGCAAAGGCGGGACTAGGACTTGAAAACAGGGCGCAGACTTCTGGCTGGGACAAACAGAGACAGGACTGGGAAACAGAGTAGGCTCTGGCTGGAACAGGCAAGGACAGGGCTGGAATACAGGGAGTAGGAAATGAGCAGTAAACAGGACTGGGAAACAGAGAGACGGTTCAGGCTGAAAAAAGGCAGGAGCAGGGCAGAGAAACAGGGAGCAGGCTCTGGAAGAAACAAACAAGTACAAGGCTAAGAAATAGGGAGCAGACTCTGGCTGGAACAATCAGGAGCAGGGCAGAGAAACAGGAAACAGGATCAAGCTGGAACAGAACAGGAACAAAACTGGAACACCATCCGACAAAGGGTCTGTAACACAAAGGAATCGAAGTCCAATGCACGACGGGGATATTGAGGAAATGGCTGCCTATAAGCAGTTCCAAGCTGGGCTGCACAGGAGAGGTCTCAGGTGTGTGTAGTTTCAGACACTCGCAAGTCCTGGAGCAGAGGATCCGGTGAAAAGGAGCAACTGGACTTCTCCCATAGAAAACAATGGGAAACAGAATCCGGGCTTTCCTGACTACCAGGCTGTGCATTATGGGATTTGCAGTCCCAGGAAGCAAATGTAGTACTACACAAGTGTACCATGGGGAAAAGAGAAACAAACAGGAGTCAGCAAGGGACTCTAGATAAGTGTTTAAAGTGATTCCCAGGCTTCCGACTGTCCCCTTACAGTGCCCCCTAGAAATGGGATGACAGAGTTGTAACATGCCATGCTGGACTCATAGCGCCGGGCTCACCGTCTTCTAGGAATGGACCACCTTCCATGGAGTGACGTCGAGCCTGCACAAGCTACTGAATCAACATTTGCTCTCTCTCCACGTCCTACTCTCCCTCAAGGCTAAAAGGCAAACTTCTTTTCAGGTGGAATAGGATATAGAAGACTGGACTGCCCTGTTGGAGACACATGAAAGAGGGGTCCAAGAGGCACAAATTAAATTTAGTCTCTTTAAAACCTTGCACGACTGGTACTGGACACCCCAGGCACTTAGACCTACTGGATTGCTGCCCCACGTGCAATTCTGGCGCTGTACACACTCACGTTGTGACCTTCTACACATATTATGTGACTGTCCACGTATACAACCAAACTGGATGGCAGTTGGGGCCACGCTGAGGGAGGTATTACTGCTATCACCCTCTCTGTCACCACTCTCTTACTTCTACTGCATGATACTGGAAATGTCCGTGGTATGTCCCACACACAACTCTGCCTCCTCCACATGGCGTTGACAACAGCTAAACTTTGTATTCTACGACACTGGTGAGCACCAGCACCCCCCCTCTCATGATGAATGACTGTCAACAATGTTCCAAACACCTGCCCATGAACGCATTATCTATGCCATACAAGACAGGATGAAGGTGTTTCAGAATACTTGGACCCCTTTCCTTTTGCTTGTGAACAGCTGAGCTCCATACGTGCCCCCCCTATTCCGCTCCTTCATCCCTTTCCATCTCTCCCTTCCCCCTCCCCCTCTGCTCCCCCCACACAGTCCTCTCTATCCTTCCCTACTTTTACCTTTTTTTTCTTACTCTCTCCTCCTTTCCTTTCCCCTCCCCGATTCTCCTCTTCCACCCCTTTCTTTTTCTGTTTTCTTTTCCCCTCACTTGTTCTACCGCTCCCTTCCCCCATCGTTCTCTCCTCTATCTACTTCCTCACTCCTGGAACCTCCTTCCCATCTCCTCTCTTCCACTGTATGTTCCTATAGATATGTCTCCATCCCTATTCCCTTACCATCACTCTTTTCCCATGCCTTTTCTCTCTTCCTAGAACCTCACCCCTTTACTTCCATTAATATCTTCTTCTCCTTTCGCTCCATTATGGATTATGATCCTCGCCATTGTCCTCTTTACGGCTGTAACATGTTATTTTCCTCTTCCGGTATCACAAGTTCAGAGGTCCCCCATGATAGCTATTGTCCCCAGGCCACATTCGCCCTGTTCTCCATCCTGTTGTACTCCACTGAGAATCCCAACCTTTGGCAGTCATGGAGCCTCCCTTACTGCTCCCTCCACATGAAGAGACAGACTAGAACCGTGGCAACCTCTGTAGATAAAAGACCCGACATTCAGCGTTGCACCCTCGCTGCTGACTAAGGCCAGTAATGATACACCTATAGAGTTCAGTTCCCTCTTCCATAGCCAGTAACACGTGAAACCTGGAAACACAGATACATGACATTATACGTAATCGCTCAGCTTCGTAGCAGTGTGGTGTGCTGGGGTCTTGGTGACTACCACTATTATGTCTGTAATGTACTGTGCTGTGCTGTTGGAGAAGGCTTCATATGTTCCTCTGTAATGTCAATACCATGCCTGTTATTTCCCTGTTACTGCTTTTTAATAAACATGAAACAACAAAAAAAGGCATGAAAGCAAACTAGTCTAGAAGGACCACAAAACAGCTTCTGCCTAAGACTTGCATGATCCAAGTAGGGTGAAATGAGAGGGTTTCCGAGACTGGTATTGCAATTTGCATGACAACATCTTAGAGAAAAAATAATGATTACACATAACTGAAAAAAAATACCAAATACAATAACAATCTGCTGAACTGTGAGCTAGATAAAATCTGGCACACTAATGAAAAAATGGGCAAAACATAAAAACAGGCTGCAAAAATAAGAAACATGCTAACATTTCCTAAAATATCTTTTAATTTCCAAATAGCACATAAAGACATAAATTTGTTCCAAGTACAAGTTGGTTTCTCATCTAGGCAAGTGTAGTGTGTAGAGGGATGCTGGGAGTATTTGAATACACCAAAGGTAAGTACTAGAACCCACCCAGAGCCCAGGAAAGCAGGAGTAAAACACAGTAACTTTCCTAGAACACAAAGAAACACAAGAAAGGAGATTACACAAGAACCAGAAGGGACTGCAAGACAGTGGCTTCCTGGACCTGACGACCTGTGCAAGAAGGGGACCAAGTCCACGAAGCACAGAAGCGTCCAGGGAGAACAGGAGCCCCTGGTAACCCGGATGAAGGTGCAAAAGAAGAACCACTGGTGAAGAAGAACATTCAGTACTGCACCCAAGAAGACTGATTCGGGTTTCTGGTTGGTGTGTCGTAGTTTAACTCTTGCTTTAGGCAAGACTGCTTGTTTAAGGATGACAGTACTTATGTTTGTAGGTGACTATTCCAGTCCTACAACAAGTCGCAACTGCTGTCCCAACCCTCCCGGCTCACAAGCAGCACCTCACTAGAAACCCAAACAGTAAAAGGTGATTTACGGCAGCCTTAACGCATGGACTCAAGAGTTTGACATCTCAGGGAATGTGATGGTTAAACCGAGATTAGCCCTTTCTCACATGAACAACATGTCTCAATCAAACACAGGCAATGAAGGAGATGCAGTCAAGTTTTCAATAGGTTTTATTAAAACTGCAATCTACGATAAATTGCATGGGTTGCAATGATAGGGATATTGAATAACACATGAAAGAGAATTGTGAACGCAAGAGTCATTAATACAAAGACCCCCACCATCTTGACCTAACAAAGTGACATGCGATTTGACATATGTCCTAATACCCTAATATGGTGAACCTAATCCCTAACCTTAAGAGAGCTAGGTGTGTTACACCTAATCTTCAAATGCGGTGTCCAAGTGAAGAGTCCCCCAACTCTCATTACCTTGGAATGAGGTCTCTAACTCAGAATCAGTAGGGATACGAAAACTGAACCAGCGTCAAGACGACGTGCAGCATCGATAGTAGCGATGGCATCTGGTCGGAATCCCTCTGCCTATCTGTCTAAGTGAGGCGCATTTCTACAGATCTTTTCGGACTCCTGACGTTGGTCTGTACCCAAACAATAGAAAACAAGACATGCTTGAGAAGGCAATTTATGTAAACAATTCCCTCAAAGGTGTGAAGAGGGAAAGTACCTATTGTGAATACCTACAGTTTGTTTATCTTTGTCGCTTGATATTGACGCCTTAGCGTGGTGGCTCTGATAACGTGAAACTAAAACATTAGCCTAACTAGAAACAAGGCAGCCATCTTGTTAGAAATTGGGTCTTTGGCTGAGAGTCAGGTTACCCTCTGTCCAAGCAAGGACCCTCACTCTAGTCAAGGTAAGTCACACACAATCCAAATTATCCTGTGCCCACCCTCTGGTAGCTTGGCACTGAGCAGTCAGGCTTAACTTAGAAGACAATGTGTAAAGTATTTGTGCAATAAATCATGCAATAACACAGTATAGCACCACAAAAATACACCACACAGTGTTTAGAAAAAATATAGAATATTTATCTGGATAAATGCAGGTCAAAATGATCAAGATTTGATAAGTACACATTGAAATATCACTTCAGAGAATGATAAAAAGTCTTTAAAAAGCAACAAGTGTCTCTTGCAAGCACAAAGTACCTGGTTTGCGTTCAAATTCTCCACAAGGGACCGCAGATGAGGAGACGCGCGGAAAACAGGGAGGTGTGCGTCAGTTTCTCTGGGCGCACACAGACGATGCGTTGATAATTTTCCACACAGGGAAGGCTTTACATCAATTTCTGGCGCGCTGACTTGGACCCTCTTTGGGTTGCGGGGTATTCGGATGCACGGGGGACGATGCGGAGAAATCATGGGCATGCAGGACAAATTCAACAGGAGCTGCATTGATCCGGTGGGCAATGCAGGGAAATTTGTTACATGGCAGGCGATGCGTCGATTCTTCTCGCAGGAAGTTGGGCTGCGTTGTTCCAGCTTGGCAATGCGTCAATCCAGTGGGCCATGCATCGAAGTTCCGGTTGCAACGCTGGCACTGCGTGGATATCCTCTCGGGGACCTGGGCTGCGTCACTCCGGTTCGGTGTGCGGTGATTTTCTCACCGCGATGCAGGATGTGTGTCGAATTTTTGCCGCACAAGGAGTTCTTTGCAGGATGAAGTCTTTTTGGCCCCTAGACTTCAAGGAACCGGAGGCAAGCTCTTGGAGAGCACTTCTCAGCAGAGCCAGAGGGCAGCAAGGCAGCAGTCCTTCACAGAAAAGCAGTGAGGCGAGTACTTTGGCCAGCCAGGCAGTTCCTCTTGGCAGGTTGCAGGGTCTGGTTCAGAGTTTCTTCACCAGTGGTATCTTGTCCAGAAGTGTGAGTTGGTAGGGTCAGAGGCCCTGTTTAAATACCCAAATGTGCATTTGAAGTACGGGAGACTTCAAAGAGTGACTCAGAAGTGCACAAGGTCCCCTTTCAGTTCCATCCTGTCTGCCAGGGTCCCAGTAGGGGTTTTGGCCGTCCATTGTGTGAGGGCAGGCCATTGTCCTTTCAAATGTAAGTGTCAGGCCGTCCACCCTCCCAGCTCAGGAAATCCCATTCAGTATGCAGATGTGTGCAGGTGTGACTGAGCATCCTGTGTTTGGGGTTGTCTGAGTGAAATGCACAAGCGAGCTGTCAAGTAACCTAGCCAGATGTGGATTGTAAGGCACAGAAGCATTTAAGTGCAGAGAAATGCTCACTCCTTCAAAGTGGCATTTCTAAAATAGTAATATTAAATCCAACTTCACCAGCCAGCAGTATTTTGTATTACCATTCTGGCCATACTAAACATGACTTTGTTACTACTTTCAGATCAGAATCTACCACTCAAACAGTATATGAGGGTTGCCCTTAAATTAGCCTATGACAGGAGCAGCCCTCACAGCAGTGTAAACGAATTCAGGAGTTCTACACTACCAGGACATATAAACTACACAGTTATATATGTCCTGCCTTTTATCTACATAGCACCCTGCCCTATGGGTTACCTAGGGCCTACCTTATGGGTGACATATGTAGAAAAAGGGGAGTTTAAGGCTTGCCAATTACTTTTAAAAGACAAGTCGAAGTGGCAGTGAAACTGCACACACAGGCTCTGCAATGGCAGGCCTGACAAGTGGTTAAGGGCTACTTATGTGGGTGGCACAACCAGTGCTGTGGGCAGACTAGCAGTATTTAACTTACAGGCCCTCAGCACATGTAGTGCACTTTGCTAGGGACTTACAAGTAAATTAAATATGCCAAATGGATATGAGCCAATGTCACCATGTTTTAGGGATAGAGCATATGCACTTTAGCATTGTTTAGCAGTGGTAAAGTGTGCAGAGTTCTAAAGCCAGCAAAAATGAGGTCACAAAAAGAGAAGGAGGAAGGCAAAAAGTGTGGGGGTGACCGTGCGGAAAGGCTATTTCCAACACATCTTAAAAGATATAATTAAATTAATGTGCTAAAACAGAGCAAACTAAGTAGGGTAAAAGTCACTAGGTGACGGGGGCACAGGTCTGCAAGCCAAAGGCTAAGCTAACTCCTGGTTCCCAGTAAAACAAGATAGGATTCACTACAGGTGCAAGTGATGTCCCACACCGGATGGAGGACTGCAGTCTAGTTTGCTTCGCTGGAGTCCGCCAACAAGCCTTGGCACATGCAAAGCTTGCGGTTAGCAGAAAATGGTGCTGCCCGGGACCAGGTTGACTCTACCCATGAGGAGGAGCCAGACGGGGCTCTCAGCAACTCAGACAGCCCACAGAAGACCAGACAGCACGCACAGGAGTCTCACAGCACGTGGACAAAGGAGGTGCAAAAGAAGGCCCACAAGGCACTATGACAAAGGCTCCCACGCCAGCGGAGAACCACTCAGGAAGATGTGCGTCGCAGGATAGAGTGCTGGGGGCCGGAGCTGCACGGTGCACAAAGAACTTCGTGGAAGGATGCCAACAAGCCGGGGATACTGTCTTGCGTGGGGAGGCAAGCTCTTACCTCCACCAAAGGTGGACAGTAAGACGTCAGGACCATTGGCACCACTTCAGTCCACCACCCGTGATGCAGGATCAAGGCAACTCAACTGGAGGGGGGATCCACGCAGCCGGTTGTCGATGCAGTAGGTGCCTGCTGAAGCAGGGGAGTGACTCCTTCACCCCAAGGGAGATTCTTTAGCTCTTCTGGTGCAGGCTGAAGAAAGGCTGTCCTCTGAGGATGCATGACCGGGAAACAGTTACAGTTGATGGCAGGAGCTGAAGATAATGTTGCAGAAGTTCTCTTTGCTTCTTTGTTGCAGTTTGTAGAGTTCCTGGAGGGTCCAGATGCAGTTTCTTTGATGAGAAGTTGAAGAAAAGGATGCAGAGGATTCCTGCTGAAGTCTTGCAATCCGAATCTGAAGAACCACCCAAAGGAGAGACCCTAAATAGCCCTGAAAGGGGGATTGGTCAGATAAAAAGGTAAGCACTTATCACAAGAGGGCTCTGACGTCACTTGCTGGCACTGGCCACTCAGATGTTCCCAGAGTTCCCTGCCAACTTGGAATCCAAGATGGCAAAACCCAGGGACCCTCTGGAAGAGCTCTGAGCTCCACCCATGGGGTGGCGATGGACAGTGGAGTGGTGACTCCCCTTTTCTTTGGCCAGTTTCGCACCAGAGCAGGGACTGAGGGTCCCTGAACCAGGGTAGACTGGATTATGCAAGGAGGGCACCAAATGTGCCCTTTAAAGCATTTCCAGTGGCTTGGGGAGGCTATCCCTCCCAAGCCTGTAACACCTATTTCCAAAGGGAGAGGTTATAACACCCGTCTCCCAAAGGAAATCCTTTGTTCTGCCTTCCTGGGCTTGAGATCTCAAGCAACAGGAGGGCAGAAACCTGTCTGAGAGGTGTCAGCAGCTGGGGCTGCCTAGAAAACCTCAGAAGGCTGGAATGGCAATATTGGTGGTCCTATAAGCAACCCCCAGAATGCATAGAATCATACCATCAATGCTTGCAAAAGCCCTGGGGTGTGATTCCAACATGTTTGATACCAAACATGCCTTTGTTCGGAGTTACTGTTATGTAGCTGGACATAGGTAGTGACCTTTGTCGAGTACATGCGTGAAATGGCGTCCCGCACTCACAAAATCCGGGGGCACCTCTGCTAGTGCAGGGGTGGCCTTACACACAGGTACTTTGCACCCTGCCTTCAGGGCTGGAGGGCCTGCTATAGGGGTGACTTATAAGTGACCTGGCGAAGTGTAAATGGCAGCCCTGGGTACCTAAGTACCATATACTAGGGACTTATAAGGGGGGGAACAATATGCTGATTGTGGGTGAAATGCAGGGTTACCAGTATGCAACAACCAAATTTAGAGGAGAGAGAACATAATCACTGGGGTCCTGGTTAGCAGGATCACAGTGAACATAGCCAAGCTCACTGACATCAGGCAGAAAATCGGAGTAACCATGGCAAAAAGAGGGTACTTTCATACAATTGTATATGGTGCAAAAAAGGAGATTGCATTGGGGTATAAGCCAAGATACGGAAGTAGTGGAGAATAAAAGAATATGGCTTAGGTAACAAAAGAAATGTAAGAAGAAAATAATTCTACATAATAAGATGAATAAGAGAGACTAGCAAAAGAAAATGGGATTATTATGACAAATTATGGTGTTTTTGGCACAAAATTGGGTGCAGATAGCTCATCCCGTTTAAAACGACACATTTGGTAAAAAGGCATTGATCAATTTATGCTTTTCATTTACACCATGTAATCATGTAAAGAATAAGTTACTTATCCTACCTTCGGTCATGCTTTTTCTGGTGATACTCTATCTAGCCACAGATTCTTCACCCCACAAAACTGGACCAGAAACTTTTCCCCAGCAATGCTCTCATACGCCAATAGCTGCAGCACCACACTGGCTCTGTACCTCGCCAAAAGAGAAGGTCCGTAGCCACATATAAGCACCAATCCAGTGCATGGACATTAATTTGTTGTCTTTTACCTTTGCGCACCCTCAGAAGCAAAGGTTGAACAAGTGTTGGTGCCGATGCTCTGAATATTACCTCTGCCCCTTTTTAGAAGTCAAAAATACAACAGTCCACAGAAAGGAGCGGTGGAAGTGCATTGAGGAATTTGCAGATAAGCAGATAATCTATCAGGAGAAAAAATAGCTTATCTGCAGTAAAAAACATTCTAGGGGATGATTTATCAACCTGCAGATTACTCATGTCTAGAATAATTCATGGCATCACCCTAGATTATCAACACTGGAAGTGACGTTAAGTGACATCACAGAAGCCACAAATTGCCAACATCTGCATAACGTTGTCAGTTTCCATCCCTTTTACCCCAGCATTCAAAGAAAATGGACTGATTATAGTCAAAGAGTAGTGCAGTACCAAAACAGATTTTGGGATCTTATCAACTTTCCTGTTAACACATACATCAAATGAGGAGGACGACAACTCAGTGAGGAATGTGCAGGAAGACAGTTATCCACTAGAAAAAGATGGTATAGGAGGTAACATACTTTATCTCACATGTATATTTCCACCTCTGGATTCCTCACCTGTAGAATAGAATTCAAGAGCAATAACCAGCCAAGGAGGAGACAATTAAATCCTACAAAATGCCAAGTGTCTGTCCATATCTGCCTCACTCCAGGCAGTAATGCCTGGCAAAAGTGTGGAGAAACGCCAACATCACAGGTTGCAAGTGTTTATGGGGACACCTCTGACAAGGGAAGGAGTGGTGGATTTGGCCCTGGTGGAATTTGTTCCAATCCTTTCTTGAGGGCCCTTCTTGCCCATAAGGCATCAAGCTCTGACACAGAGTAGGATCCACCTTGAAAGGGTCCTCTTGTGCACTGCTTTCCCATTCTTGGCACCACAGCGTCCAAGAAAAATGCTAGTCATCCAGTCATATGTTTTTGGTATAGTTCAGGTAGTAGCTTACTTCCCAACTAGCATACAACCGCTCCTTCTCCTTAGCGGAAGGGGGCAATGGGTCGGGGATAAAATGTGGGGATGGTGATGGACAGCCTCAGGCAGATGGGAGTCATCACTTTTGGCAGGAAAGCAGCTCTGGTTCGCCACACCAATTTCTCAGGGTAAAAAAGAAAGTAGAGCATGGACAACAACTAACAGCTTGCAATTTGCTCACCAGTAAAGCCAAAGTAATAGCAACTTAATACACTATTTTTAATGTACACATCCTTAAGGGGAAACTATGCAGGGACTCAAATGGATTCTCCCTTGGAAAAGGTAAAACTAAATTAAGATCCCATTAGGAAACAACAAGGGGGTGTGGGGAGGTACATATGGAGGATTTAAAAAGTGGACGGTTGGTCTGGAAGACAGAGGCACGTTGACAACTCTGCCAATTACCCACTCACGGTGTCTATCACGCAACAGTTCTGGGCAAGGGAAAGCACGCATTGCAAGACCTTTGACAGCCTGACCTGCAAGGGATCCACACTGATGTATGTGCATCAGCCACCAATGTTGCTCCATCTGCCAGAGTAAGCTGCTTTTTTGCATGGGTGACATGCAGACAGAATAACATCAACCACCTCAGATGGCAGCTAAAAAGAGCTAAAATGTTCCCACTCAATCTTCAGGTGTGTAAGTGGAGGCCTCAGACTAGGGTGCAGAACCATTCCTACTGAATAGGAGAGAAGTTTCAGTTTCAATGCCAGCTTGAGCAGAGGACAAGTGAAGAAAAGCAGAAGTCTATATACAACACCCTCCTTGGTCCATCCGTGGTGATTAGAACTCTGGCCCCATCCTGGCACATCATCCACAAAACCAGAGGAATCAAGTGTATGGAGGAACCACACAGTGGAACTGAAATTCAATTTCAATTAAAATGCATTCCCCCCAGTAATCACCATGGGCATTGATTCACAAAAATTCCAGGGGTAGTGGAGGTAACACCATCTACCCTTTGACCTTAACATCATCATAGGAAGTTACATCATATGACCTAAGATCCTGAACCTTCTAGAAGTGATGTTTCATTACTTTAAACCTGATGGAATCATAATAACACAATTAATTCAAAAACACACCCTAATGCCTTTTTTAGATATCACCTACCTTTGGGTGCTAACAGACAAGTTACTTACCTGGTTGACACAACATTAACTTGCAGATTCCTTACCTTAGAATTTCTCCAGGAATCAACCTGGATCTGGAGATTAATCCCGAGTAGTACCTTTGTGCGCCATGAAGTGGCATTGATTGGCTCCATGTCCGTCATCGTAGCCGGATAGGACGTTTCAGGTCCTACATAGGCGCCACCCCAGCACACTGATGTCAGATTCTTTTCTTTTCACAGAGCCATGAGGAACACTGACCACTGGTGCGCCTAAACTGGGGCCCTGGAAGGGAATCCCCATCCCTAGAAATCAGTTTGCAGATCAGGAAGGATGAGTGGGTCGGTAAGGAACCCGCAACTAGATATTGTCTATCAGATAGAGTGTTACCGAAGGTAAGTAACTTGTCCATCTGACAGTTGCAGACCCCTAACCTTAGAATAGATACCCAAGCATATACCATCTCTACAAGCGTAGTAGTTGTAGTGGTTCTACAAGCTAAGATCACGCTCGAAAGTCTTGTAGGACCAAATGGGTGAAGTGCCCGTCCCTACGGACCTGACTGTCCAGGCAGCTGTGTTTGGTAAACATGTGCAGAGGTGACCACGGTGCAGCCGGGCAGATGTCAAAGACTGGAACTCCGCATGTTAACACAGTGGTCACAGCTTCAGTTCTGGTAGAAAGAACATGCAAACCCTCAGAGGGTTGCTTGTTAGCCAGTGCCTAGCACAGTTTAAGGCAGAATACGACCCATCTGAATATTATCGTCTTCTGCACTCCCTGACCTTTCTTCGTACCCACATAACCAACAAAGAGTTGATAATCCACCCGGCCCTCTTTGGTACAATTAAGGCAAAACGCCAATGCTCTTTTTGGGTCCAATCAGTAGAGTCCTTTCTCTTCCTTAGAAGGATTCTGGCATCCGTAAAAAGTAGGCAAGGTGATAAACTGGCCTAAATGGACAGGCATAACGAGTTTTGGCAAAAAGGGGGCCCTAGTGCAAAGCACCACTTTGTCAGGATAGATGGAAAGGTAGGGCAGCCTGGACGACAATGCCTGTAACTCACTCACCCTGCAGGCAGATGTAATGGCCACAAGGAAGGCTGTTTTCAAAGGTAAAAGCCTAAGAGGACAATTGTGGAGAGTCTCGAAAGGTGCATACATCAGAAATGCCAAAACTTGATTAAAATCGCATTGGGGCATAATGAATGGAGATTGATAAAACATAAGTAAAGCCTTTAAGGAACCTATTTACAATGGGAGATTTAAACAAGGTAGGTTGATCAGGCAACCGCAAATACCAGAAATTGCAGATAGATAACCTTTGAGAGTGCCCATAGCAGAGCCTTGCTGGACCAGAGAGAGGATAAACAATAAAACCTCAGAAAAAGGGGCAAAAAGGGGGTCTTCAGATTTGTCTGTGCACCATGCTACAAATTTCTTCCAACAGCTTATACTGTTTTAGTGGAGGGATGCCTGGCTGCCAAGATAACGTTACAAATTTCGGCCTGAAGGTCAAAAGCTGTCAGCTCCCACTGCTTAATCTCCATGTAAGAAGGCAGAGACTGGACAGGTTTGGGAGGAGAACCCTCCTCTGCTGCTGCATCATAAGATCCTTCCGAAGGGGCAGTGTGATCGGACAATCGATTACCATGCTCAGTAGCTGAGAATAACCCTCTTTGTGGCCCAGTGCAGAGCCACGAAGAGTGTTATTCTTAGCTACTGAGGATTTCTTGTGCCCAGTTGATCTTCTTGAGAACTCTGGGAAGAAGTGGTATGTGGGGAAAGGCATACCGGAGGCCTGAGTTCCATTCAAGACAAAAAGTGTCGCTCAGCGATTGCCGCCTTGGAAATTTTAATGCACATTATTGCTGACATTGCATGTTCTCTGCAGAGGCTTAGAGATCTAACCAAGGCTCTCCCCACTGCTGAAAGAGACCTTGCATCACCTCCGGCTGGCGACGCTATTCGTGATCGAATAAGCACTGCCAGCTGAGTTAATCCGTTCTGGTATTCAGACAGCCCACCAGATGTTAAATCACCAGGAAAATGCCCTTTTGGTTCAGCCATGTCCAGAGGCACAGAGTCTCTTGACAAAGAGTCCACAACCCCACCCCGCCCTGCTTGTTGCAGTACCACTTGCAGGTGGTGCTCTCCATGAACACCTGCACTACCTTCCAGTTGAGAGAGAAAAAATGCTTTCAATGCTAGTCTGATCATCTAAAGCTCCAACAGGTTGATGTGGAGTCCAGACTCTGCCAAAGAACACATGCCTCTTATTTCCGCCTCTCACAGGTGGCCACCCCATCCAAGGAGTGACGCATGTCACCACTGTCTGATCTGGTTGGGGAAGGGAGAAGCAGTTCCCTTCGAGATCTAAACCATGTCAGAGACAAACAAGTTACTTACCTTCGGTAACGCCTTTTCTGGTGGATACACTAGCTACCTGTGGATTCCTCACTTAAAGAATTTTCCCCATGCGCCAGCATCTGATGGAAATTTGCTTCTAGCTCTGCACGTCGACGATGATGGCACAATTGCCCGACTCCCACGCAACGCCATATGACGTCATCTGAGGCGAACAGGTGAACATTGATACTAAGGATTTGACATGAACACATCAATCAAAACTTATATCCCATCATTTAATTCAACCAATAGAAAAAAATAACGAGAAGAAATATACATCCTACTGTATACAGTTCCACAATATCATATATATATATATATACATACACACATATAAATATATATACACATATATAAATAATTACATCAATATATACATATCAACAACATACAGATGGTCACCCGAGGAAATCTTGGTAAGACCAGCCAGGCAACAGGGAGGCGGGTGGGACTGTGAGGAATCCACAGGTAGCTAGTGTATCCACCAGAAAAGGTGTTACCGAAGCCAAGTAACTGGTTCTTCTGATGGATACAACTACCTGTGAATTCCTCACATAATGAATAGAGTCCCAAAGCAGTACAGCACTCGGTGGTGGGTGCCTGAATGGTCAAACCAAGAAATCCTGCAGCACAGACTGTGCAAAATGGCAATAATGTTTGGCAAACGTGTGGAGGGATGTACAAGTTGCAGCCTTGCAGATGTCAACCACAGAAACACCTCTAGCTAAGGCTGAAGAGGCCGCCTTAGCTCTGGTGGAATGGGCTCTTAACCCAACAGGAGGTTCCTTCTTTGCTAAAGAATAACACAGTTTGATCCAAAGAATGACCCACCTGGAAAGCGTTCTCTTGTGGACAGCCTTGCCTTTCCTCTTCCCCACGTAACCGACGAAGAGCTGATCCTCCTGTCTGAACTCTCTCATCCTGTCAACGAAGCTCAATGCTCTTCTTGGATCTAGTCGGTGTAGCCTCTCTTCCTCCTTTGATGGATGAGGTGGAGGATAGAAGGAGGACAGTGTGATGGACTGTCCTAAATGAAAGGGTGTAACAACCTTCGGTAAGAAAGCTGCCTTGGTCCTTACCACCTTGTCCCTATAAAAGGAAGTGTATGGGGGTTCTACACTAAGAGCCTGAAGCTCACTCACCCTCCTAGCTGACGTAATGGCAACCTGGAAAACAGTTTTTAAAACTAAAAACCTTAAGAAACAAGAATGCATTGGTGAACCCATCAGAAATGCTAACACTAAGCTCAAATCCCACTGCGGCATAATGAATGGAGTGGGGGGAAACTTGTTAGTGAGACCCTTAATGAACCTCAAAACTATTGGGGACTTAAACAAGGAGGATTGGTCTGGTAGACACAGAAAGGCTGACAGCGCAGACAATTACCCTTACAGTCGCAACCGCACAACCCCTCTGCGCTAAAGACAGCGCAAATTACAAAATGTCCAATAAGTGGGCACGTAAGGGATCAATTTGATTCTCTCCACACCAAGTCACAAATTTAGCCCACCTGCTTGCATAGATAGATTTGGTGGAGTGTCGCCTGGCCGATAATGTAACGTCCACCACTTCTGGTGGGAGTGAAAAAGTACTCAGATTGCCCCGTTCAATCTCCAGGCATGTAGGTGCAGGCTCTGGAGGTGGGGGTGTAGAACCTGCCCCTGCGACTTCGAGAGGAGGTCTGCCCTGTGAGGGAGACGGAGCGGAGGGCACAGAGAGAGTTGGAGAAGGTCTGAATACCACACCCTTCTTGGCCAATCCGGAGCTATTAAGATGACTTGGGCCCGGTCTTGGCGCATCTTCCTCAGAACCCAAGGAATCAAAGGTATGGAGGGGAAACACGTAAAGCAGCTGGCCGTACCCAGACATCTGAAACGCGTCCCCCAACGCTCCTTGCACCGGATACTGGAGGCTGCAGAACGACAGGCAGTGCGTGTTCTCCCGAGCGGCAAACTGGTCTATCTGAGGAAACCCCCACATCTGAAAGATGTAAAGGACCAGGTCTGGATGAAGACGCCACTCGTGATCGGTCGAGATGTGCCGACTGAGACTTTCCGCACATACATTCAAAACTCCGGCCAGATGGTTTGCTATCAAGCAAATCCGATGGTCCTGTTCCCAGGACCAGAGTCGCAGATCTTCTCTGCAGAGAAGGTAGGACCCCACTCCTCCCTGTTTGTTTATATACCACATTGCGGTAGTGTTGTCCGTCAGGACCTGAAAAACTGACCGCGAAGGAAAGGGAAGGGAGGAAGGCCTTGAGAGCCAGACGTATCGGCCGCAATTCCAATAGATTGATGTGAAACCTCTGTTCCACTGGACACCAATGACATTTGACCTCCAGGTCCCCCAGATGAGCTCACCACCCATTGAGTGGAAGCATCCGTTACAACTGTGGCCACTGGAGGTGGCAGCGAGAACGGCTTTCCTTGAGAAAGGTTGCCGACCGCAGCCCACCATCGAAGATCCGCTGCAGCGTCTCTGGAGATCCTTATCAATTCCTCAAGATACCCTTTGTGCTGAAACCACTGCCTACGGAGGCACCACTGAAGAGCCCTCATGTGCCAGCGTGCCTGAGTGACCAACAGAATGCAAGAAGCGAACAGACCGAGCAGACGAAGGACCCTGAGGACTGGAATGACCGCTCCATTCTGGAACATTGGAATCAACACCTGAATGTCCTGAATCCGCTGCGGTGGAGGAAAGGCCCGATTCAATGTTGTGTCTAGTACTGCCCCTATGAACAGGAGGCGTTGAGAGGGCTCCAGGTGAGATTTGGGCACGTTCACCGAAAAACCCAGATTGAACAACTGGGTTGTCGACTGCAGGTGACGTAGCAGGAGCTCCGGCGACTTGGCTTTTATCAACCAATCGTCCAGGTAAGGGAATACTGCTATCCCCCTCCTTGTGAGCTCTGCTGCAACCACTGCCATCACCTTCGTGAAGACTCGAGGTGCTGATGTAAGACAAAACGGAAGGAACGCAAACTGATAGTGTTGCGATCCCACCACAATCCGGAGATACTTCCTGTGCGACTTGAGAATCAGGATATGAAAGTAAGCATCCTGCAAGTCGACAGACACCATCCAATCCCCTTCGTTCAACGCCAAAAGCACCTGTGCTAGGGTCAGCATTTTGAACTTTTCCTGCTTGAGGAACCAATTCAAAATCCTCAGGTCCAGGATTGGCCTCAACCGACCATCCTTTTTGGGGATCAGGAAATATCTTGAATAACAGCCCTGACCCCTCTCCTGCCCTGGAAGCAACTCTACTGCACCTTTCGATAAAAGGACTAGAACCACCTGTTGTAATAAAATGAGATGGTCTTCCGAACAGAAGGATGGGCGGGGAGGGAAAGGAGGGGGAAACTCCCAAAAGGGAAGAGTATAGCCTTTCCCCACAATATCGGTGACCTAGGAGTCCGATGTTATTGACTCCCACATGTGGAGAAACTGAGACAATTTTCCCCCTACAGGAGATGCATGCGAAGGGATTGATGGAGAATTAAGGCTGCTTTCCCTGCTGCACCCCTCCGGAGGAAGAGGCAGAGTGCTGCTGGGTGGCCCCTCTGGTACGAAGCCTACCCCTTTCCCTATATGATCTATAGGGGTGAGTATAGGCAGCCTGCTGGCCTGTCTGCTGAAATCTCCCTCGAAAGGAAGAGGCACGCCCAAACCCCCTGAACCTCCTGAATGCTCGTGAAGGAGTGGAGACGGAGGCCTGCAAGCCTAATGACTTTGCCGTGGCCCTACTCTCCTTGAACCGCTCCAAGGAAGAGTCAGCCTTTGTCCCAAAGAGTTTATCCCCATCAAAGGGTAAGTCAAGTAGGGTTGACTGCACATCGGGAGAGAATCCTTAAGATCGTAGCCAGGCATGCCTTCTTGTTGCTATGGACGTAGCCGTTGCTCTGGCCATGGAATCAGACGTGTCAAGTCCAGACTGGATAACCCGAGTTGCCGCTGCCTGAGCGTCCATCAAAAGGTCCAGAACCTCCTGAGGCAATCCAGGATGTGTCGTCTTGGCCTCATCCATCAGGGCATAGATGTACCTGCCCAAGACACAGGTTGCATTTGTTGATTTCAGGGCCATGCTACATGAAGAGAATGCCTTTTTTTGCAGATTGGTCCATTCTCTTGTATTCCCTGTCCGCAGGAACCCCTGGAAAAGATCCTGGAGCTGTGCGGGAGGAACATGAGGCCTGCACCACCAAGCTCTCTGGAGTTGGATGTTTTGACAAGAAAGCTGGATCTCCAGGAGCCACCCGATACCTCCTTGCAACCGACCTATTCACTGCTGTCGAAGTCACAGGCTTCTTCCACACCTCCATTATCGGGTCTACGAGTGCCTCATTAAATGGAAGAAGTGGCTCCGCCACAGCTGAAGAAGGGTGCAACACTTCAGTGAGAATGTTAGTTTTTATTTCAGCAGCTGGAAGAGGAAGGTCAAGAAAATCCGCTGCCTTCCTCACCACCGAATGGAAAGAAGCAGCCTCTTCGATGTACTGCCCCGGAGATGCTAAGTCCCACTCCAGGGAAGTGTCCACTAGCAGTGTCCAAGCCCTGTAGGTCTCCCAGGGGCTCTGCAATCTCACCCTCTTCCAAGAGCTGTTTCTCGTACTCCTGCTCCTCAAGCAGCCTCAGAGCCAATCTCTTGGAGCGCAGCCTGGCCTCAATTCTCGGCGTCGATAAGGCGTCTGCTGAAGCCAAAGACCTCCGTCGGCGTCAACCCTCTGATTCATCCGGCGCCCCATCCATCGGTGCCGGATCCATCTGCGCCATAGGCTTCTTCAGCATTGATAGAGGTTGTGGTGAACTCATCGGCGCCGGGGCAGCAGATGTCGTCGGCGTCACAGGCCTTCTAGGTGACGCCATCGGTACTGACGCCGAACCAGCACCTCCTGTGGGAAGGAAATGCATGAAGGGCATCCGTATGTATGGAGCCGGAACACCCATGTCATATGCCAAAGGCCCTGAAGGTCCAGACGGGCCATCCCCCGGAGCCAAGCTGGCAAAAATGCTAAACATGGCATTTAGAAATGTGGCAGGGTCTGTACCTGGCGCTGGGAACGCCGGATATCCCTGTGGAGTCGGCGCCTGAGGTGACACCGGCGTGGGTTCGGGCATCTTTGCGCCGGTGAAACTGCCGGATCCTGATGAGGATCGACCTCAAAGACAGATAGAGGAGATGTAGTAGAAATAGGAGTCGTCCGAGGCGGAGGTGTTACCGTCGGACTAACCTCCCATGTCTTATGGTGTCGAGCTGATGGCATCCTCGAGCGGGATCGGTCCTTACTCGACCAACGTGATCCATGCCGGCACCGGGAGTCTCGATGACGTCTGTGCGATTTCGAAGATTTAGAGGAAGACATACGATGGTGATGTCTCTCCTTCTTTGATTTGGCCAAGAATAACTTGGCCTCCCGCTCCTTGAGTGTTTTCAGATTCATACGCTGGCATGAACCGCACGCCTCAACTTCATGATCAGAACTCAAACACCACAAGTAATTTTCATGTGGGTCCATCACAGACATTCGGCCACCGCACTCCCTATATGGTTTAAAACCCGATTTACGTGGCTGAGACATAGTAACACTCGAAGTGAAACAGTAGCTCCCTGGAGCCTCGAAGAAATAACCGTTACTCGAAGGCACGGAAAAAAGGGAACTGACATCTGCACGCCGACGAGGACCTCTTATTGACTGGATGACGTCATACGGCGTCGCGTGGGAGTCGGGCAACTGAGACGTCATCGTCGACGTGCAGAGCTAGAAGAAAATTTCCGTCGGATGCTGGCGCATGGCGAAAATTAATTAGGTGAGGAATACACAGGTAATTGTATCAATCAGAAATTCTCCTGATGCTGCATCCACTAGAACTTCAGGTCCCACTGCAGCGCCCACATATGCCGTTTCTTGCTTGTGTAACCAGCAGGATGCAGGAGACCATGAAGCCCAGCAGCCTCAGAGTCATTCTCACTGAAATCCAGAATAGAGGCTGAAACATCAATACCATAGCCTGAATATCCTGCACTTTCAGCTCAGCAGGCTAAGCCCGAAAGTACACTGTGTCCTAAACAGCTTTGATGAAAGGGGGCATCTGAGAGAAAATCAGGAGTGACTAACGCATGTTTATAGTGAAACCCAGCGAATGCAGGAGGTCCATCTTAGTCTGGAGGTGGGATACTACAGCCTGGGGTGAACCAGCCTGAAGGAAACTACCATCTTTCTTGGCATATTACCACCATTTTTACCTGCATGTCAGTATATTTTTGCCTGTCTCACTGGGATCCTGCTGGTCAGGACCCCAGTGCTCATAGTTTATGGCCTAATGTGTGTGTTGTGTATAGTGCTTGACTGTGTCACTGAGGCTCTGCTAACCAGAACCTCAGTGCTTATGCTCTCTCTGCTTTTACATTTGTCACTATAGGCTGGTGACTTCATTTACCAATTTCAATTGGCACACTGGACTCCCCTTATATGTCCCCAGTATATGGTACCTAGGTACCCAGGGCATTGGAGTTCCAAGAGATCCTTATGGGCTGCAGCATTTCTTTTACCACCCATAACGAGCTTAGACAAACCATTCCACAGGCCTGCCATTGCAGCCTGCATGAAATAGTGCGCACACTATTACACAGCCATTTTCACTGCACTTAAGTTATAAGTCACCTATATGTCTAACCTTAATTTAGTGAAGGTTAGGTGCAAAGTTACTAAGGGCCATATGTAGCATTTTCCGATTCGCAAAATCAGATGCAGTACGGTGTCTCAGACACCGACTGCGAGTCGCTATGGGGTCGCAAAGACCCACCTCATTAATATTAATGACACTGGTGGTAACTACGAATTTCTTTGCGACCGCATTCGCGGTCACAAAGCAATTTAGCATAGCGATGCGAGTCGCAAATAGGAAGGGGACACCCCTTCCTATTTGAGAGTCGCATTCGCAATTTGCGAGTCAGTACTGACTCACAAATTGTGAATGAGCATCGCAAACGGCATTTTGTATGGCGCAAACTGCGATTTTCGCAGTTTGCACCATGCAAAATGTTTGCTACATCTGGCCCTAAGTGTGAAGGCACCCTTGCAGTAGCAAAGGTGCCCCCACATAGTTCAGGGCCAATTCTTGAGACTTTGTGAGTGCGGGGACGCCATTACACGTGTGCACTACATATAGGTCAATACCTATACGTAGCTTCACAATGGTAACTCCGAACAGGGCCATGTAAGGTGTCTAAGATCATGTGACAGTCCTCCATTCCAAATCTGGTATTGGGGAGCCAATTCCATGCATCCTGGGGCCTCCACTATAGATCCCCAGTACTGCCAAACCAGCTCTCTGAGGCTTGCAATGCAGCTACAGCTGCGGCCACCTCACAGACAGGGTTCTCCCCTCCTGGGGTCAGAGCAGCCCAGTCCCAGGAAGGCAGAACAAAGCATTTCCTTTGGGAGCAAAGTGTTGCACCCTCTCCCTAGGTTTTACCGGCTGGGAAGGGGTAGCCTCCCCAGCCTCTGGAAATTATTTGAAGGGCAAAGATGGTACCATCCTCGCATAAGCCAGTCTACACCGGTTCAGGGACCCACAGTCCCTGCTCTGGTGCGAAACTGGCCAAAGGAAAGGGGAGTGACCACTCCCCTGTCCATCACCTCCTCAGGGGTGGTGCCCAGAGCTCCTCCAGTGTGTCCTAGACTTGACCATCTTGCTTTGCAAGGTGTGGGTACACTCTGGAGGCCTCTGAGTGGCCAGTGCCTTTTTTCTCCAATTGCATTCTATAGCATATCCTATTGTTTGCACTACCCTTTGTCTAATTACTTACCTTATTTTGGTGTCTAGTGTATATATTGTGTATAATACTTACCTCCAGAAGGAGTATTGCCTATAAGATATTTTTGGTCTTGTGTCACCCAAATAAACTACCTTTATTTTTGGTAACACTGAGTATTGTCATTACTTGTGTATAAGTACTATGTAACTATAAGTTGTATTGCAGGAGCTTTGCATGTCTCCTAGTTCGGCCTAAGCTGCTCTGCTCTGCTATAGCTACCTCTATCAGCCCAAACTGCTAGAACACTACTACATTTCACTAATAAGGAATAACTGGACCTGGTGTAAGGTGTGAGTACCCGAGGTACCCACTACAAACCAGGCCAGCCTCCTACACTGCCTTCAACAACCAGTCGTCGAGATAGGGAAAGACTGAAACCCCTGATCTGAGCAGATGAGCTTCAACCAGAGCCAGCATCTTGGTGAACACCTGAGGGGCGCTGGTAAAGCCGAAGTGGAACACGATGAAATGAAAGTGCTTGCGGCCTACCATGAAACGCAAGTACCATCTGTGGGCAGACAGGACAGGCAAATGAAATACGCAATTTGCAAGTCCAGCACTACCATTCAGTCTCCTGGGACCAGGGCAGATCGAACCTGAGCCAGAGTTAGCATTTTGAACTTCTCCTGCTTGAGAAGGAAATTAAGGGACCAAAGGTCTTGGACACAGCGGAAACCCTTGTCCTTTTTGGGTACCAGAAAGGAGATAAAAAAACCTAACACAACCACTTCTGGCACAGTGTCCCTCTCTATGGCTCCCTTGGCCAGGAGAGCCATATGCTCTTTGCGGAGAAGTGCGGAATGATCTTCCCAATTGCAATAGTATGATGGTGGCGTGGAGAAAGGGGTAGCCACAAAAGGAAGGGAGTAGCTCCTTCAGACTATTTGCAAAACCCATCTGTCTGACATGATAGACTGCCAGCGGATCAGAAGACTTGCCAGACTGCTGGCTCCCTGATCCATTAGGACAGTGCATCCTACGTCCCCAGCCAGCAGAATCTGAGCAGCATGCACAGCACAGTGACTGGGTGGGAATTGGTGTGGCTGGGCGCCCCTTCCGTGGCTACGAACGGGGAGAAAATCAGACTGAGGGGGTCGAGAGGGCGCCGCAAACCCAAGGACCTGGCTGTAGCATGAGAATCCTTGAAGCGCTCGATCACCGAGCCTGCTTTTTATCCGAAGACATAGGTGCCATCAAAGGGCATGTCCATAACATTAGCATGGACATCGCCGGAGAAGCCAGAAGTCCTCAAACAGGCATGGCCCCTCAAGGCCACCCTCAATGCAACCGATGCACCAAGTGAGTCGGTCGTCAGATTGAGAACTTTGCTGCACCTTTCCCATCAACAACTGCTAGGGAAAGTACAGCCCGGGCCGCCTCCAGGTCCTGTGGCAGCACTGGAACAACCGTATCCCACAGCGTGTGGGAATAACGGTTCAAAAGGTATGTGATGTTCATGGACCGCAATGCCAGGCTGGTGGAAGAAAACTTCTTCCCAAGTGTGTCCAGCCTCTTGGATTCCCTATCTTGGGGTACAGAAAGGATGCATCATGGGAGTTAGAGACTTAAATAACCATGCTCTCCAGGGTGGGTGTTGCATCGGGAAACCTGGGTCGCCTGGTGTGGGCAATTTTCCTGTTCACAGGAGCCCCTGTGCTCTGTTCCGACCAGGTACCCAGTAGGGCATCTGGAAGGGCCTCATTTAAGGGGAGCAAGAGTGCAGATGAAGGCGCCACAGGCGGAAGCACCTCTGTCAGAAGGTTAGTCCTGACTGCCAAAGGCAGCTCAAGGTCCAGGACCTCAGTTGCTCTTTGCACAACCACTGAATAAGAAGCTCCCTCCTCTGTAGCCAGGTAGGGGGGTGAAAGCATGCCAGTATCTAGGAAGGTATCCAGTTCACTGGCTTCTCACAGGTCTGTATGGCAGTCTATGGTGTCTTGCAGCTGTTATTCCAAAGAATCCAGCGACCCCTCCCATTCCTTACCGAACCTAGCCCACAGGAATAAGGCTGAGGATCTGACATGGGGACAAAGTCCCTGTCAGCAGTGCAGTTGGTATCATACGATGAGGTTGGGGATGGTGCTGCCTGGGGGGCAGAGGTGGCGTGGGGAGGTTCGACAACAGGACAGCACAAGGGTGGGTTGAAGTGGTACGACCGACGCCGGTCCAGATCAAGGAACGAATCCGTGAAAACCCCTTGCAGCCATGGCTGAAGCCACCAGTGCGGAACCCAAGGGGGCCCTTTCCAACTCAGCGGTCCCGAAGGCACATCAGCAGAGTTGGAATACCCAAAAATGAGGCACATGGCTTCATAAAACTCTTAATTGGACAACAGATGCAGAGCCGATCAACGCCACCTAACAGCACACAGGGGTACTTCTCAAGAAAAATCCCCAGATCCAGACTGGCTCCTGTTGAAATTCTAAGGTAAGGAATATGCACCTAGATGTCACTACCAGATAAGGTCTTAGAAAGGTTATTAGGGTGGGGAATAATATCTGTCCTAAGTTGTAGCAAGTTAGTCAGAGGTCTTCTAGGGTGGTTCCGGTGGGAGTTCTCTCCCACAAAAATGTTCATAAAGTAGGGTGAAATAGTGCATTTTCAATCCAATTTCACACTTAAATTTGCTATTAAGCCATATGCTCTGGAGGGACACTAATGAAATATGAAATAATCAGCAGTTTCACAGCAAAGATTGAGGGAGGCCCGTGGTCTGAAGAGGTGTTTTGTCATTTGTGCTATACATTCAAATTAAAGATTAAACTTACATGTATATTACATATAAAATATACCATAGATGGGCTACAACACACAAGATTTAATACCACAATTGGTATGCATATTTAAGGTCAATTATTTCAGAAATCGTGAACTTTCCCCTCTACCCACAACTAATTTTTCTTTCATGGAGTTTACAATGTGACTTCTCTACTAATACTCCATGCTGCAAATTATACATTCACAAAGGGCCACCAAATGACCTGCCTAGTGAATACTAATAGGGCAGATCTCTAGTTATATCTTCCATGAATGGAACAGCGTTCTTTTCTGGTGGGATACATTGCATGTCGTGGAGCAAATAACTGACTCTGTAATTAAATACCCAATAGGGCTTGTGGTTTGTTACACCCTAACATGTTGGGAAGCCAGTGTTATTTGTGTTGATTCCTGTCAGTGACCCTAGATATGGTTCCAGTGGGGGCGCCGCTCTCATTTGTCCTTAATTCATAGTTTACACCAAAATCGTATCCATGGTACAGTGCTGGTGGTTAACCCGTTGTCATGTCACAGGACTTGAAACCTTCCAGTAGGTCATTCCATGGCTATTGATTTTTTTTTACAGAGACTCATGTACTCTCCACATCGTAGGGCCTCACTCTCTGTCTGTCGCCATCTTGTTATACCATCTGACCAGTGTCAAGGTCGACTGCGCTTTCCACTGTTGTGTAAGCAAGAGCTTTACCAATAAGAGTGCTAGGATTGCAAAATGCTGTATCACCCTGGAACCTCGGGCCTAGGGTGCTGTATTTTCTTTTCTTAATTTGAGCACTGCATGACATCCAGCATCTCCAACCGTACATGCAGTTTGTCAATAGCATTATCGGCATGGCCTGTGGGGCATGGCTCCAGACTTTGAGTGGAGGCAGCAGGGGGGCTAAGAACAGGCATTATGTTCGGACACCTAAGACGTACTACAGCCAGAAACCACTTTTTAAAAGAGCCCGGGGCATAGGCTGCAGAGCAGGCAAGGTCCCTTTGGGAGGTGGCAGCTCTTGTCAAGCAGTGAGAACCACACCTCTGCACACACCAGGTCATTCACTGCGGACCCCAGCTTAATAAGTGAATGCTTGGCGACGTAAGGGTGGACCTGTAAAGCAAAAGCTGAGTAATGCTCTTGCACTCTGCGCTGTGGTCATCTCGCACCTTGACAAGTGATAGTGATAACAGTTTGCTGCAGTATATGTGGTCTTCTTAAAAGTCAGGCAACTACAGGCCAGTGGGTGTGGGAGGAACACAGTCCAGAACCTTTAAACTAAACAGCAGCAGAAATAAACAATCGTGGTCTGTGGTTGCAAAAGCAGTGCCAGGGATCGCATGAAGGGAATCTAGGTATCCCATTTGCGACCCCTGGCGACTCCTAAATGACTTCCACGAACATCCCGTCAATGGATACTGGAGGGTACAGAACTGTTGGCATTGCTCAGTACCCGAAAAGGCGAACAGGTCCATCTGAGGAGTTCCCCACCAGTCGATGATGCACTGGGTCACTTCTGACAGAAGATGCCACTTGTAAGCTGCAAGATAACGCTCGTTCAGACTGTCTGCTCCGAACCCCAGAGATGCACTAAGTATTTGGCAGTTATCAAGATCCCTTACTGGTGTGCCCATGACCACAATCTCAAAAACTCCAGGCAAAGGAAGTGAGATACAACTCACCCTTGCTTATTGATGCACTGCATCTCAGTCCTACTTTCTTGTCAAAATCTGGACGGACCGACCTTGGATGGAGGGAAGGGAGGCCTTGAGCTCCAGTTGAATTCCCTGCAGTGCCAACAAGTTCATGTGAAGAACCTATTCTTCGAAAGACCAGATGGCTCTGATCTCCAGATCTTCCAGGTGAGCTCCCCACTCTGCTGAGGAAGCAGTCATCACTGCTGTAGCCATGGTTGGAGGAGGAGTGAAGCGCAGACCACAGACAAGGTTCGCCTTCTTCCCCCACCAAACCATTTCCACTAAAGCACTGGGGAAAATCACAATGGAGTCTGACAGTCTCCCCTATACTGTAACCACTGATTGCGAGATTCCACTGCAGTGCCCTCACACCAATTATGTTTGCAGAAATCTCAGAGCTTTCAAAACTGGAACTTGCACACCCTGTTGAAAGGATAAATCAATTTCCTGGATGTCTGCAATCCTTCAAGGAGGAGAAAAGGTTTGTAGAAGGGTGCTGCCTTGTACTGACCCTAAGAACTGGATTCCTTGGGCGGGCCAGAAGTGAGACTTGGGCTCATTAATCAAAAAGCCCACGTCAAGCAGCAAGGATATTGTTGACTACAGATGCCACAATACCATTCTGGAGCTGGCTTTGATAAGCCAGCCATCCAGGTACAGGAAAACTGGGATGATGATTTTCTGAGCTGGGCCGCATCCACCTCCATCATCTTTGTGAAGACTTGAGATGCAGAAGTTGAGACAAAAGAGACTACAGGAAATAAGTAGCGCGTAGAACAAACCATAAAGCACAACGTTTTCTGAAGCGAATATAGGATGGGGATGTGAAAATATGCCCAGGTTCCAACGTCAGTAACACTTGAGTAGGGGTTAGCATCTTGAACTTCTTCTGGAGGTAGAAGTTCAAGTTTCTGAGTTTCATGATGGCACACAGATTGCAGCAGGAAGTAATGTGCGTAACATCCCTGAACCTTTTCCTGATCCAGTACTAACTCCATTGCTCCTTTCAATAGAAGTGCTGCTACCTCCTGGAGTAGTAAGGCTTGGAGGTCTGTAAGGGAGTTTGGGGGAGGATGGAGGCTTTCAGGTGAAGGGTTGCTGGATAAAAATGGTAACTAATGTGGACCCGGACTACAAGGGCATGCCACTAACATGTTGATTTGAGGGGGTGAAAGGTCGTTTAAGACTGTCCGGGCTGGGACTACAAAGGGAATCATTCAAAGGCTGTAGGGGTTCCAAAGTAGATGCTTTCAGCAAGAGGACCTCATAAGAATTTTGGTCTTACTTCAGCCACTGAAAGAAGGAAGTCCAACACCTCAACAGCCCTTTTCATGATTGTATGATATGACATCACTTCTGGTGTGAGAGGTCCAGTAGCCAACTCCATATCCAGTTCAGGAGAAGTACTGATGCTACATGCATACGCAAGGCCTTTTCAGTTCTTTTCCTTGGTCACAATCAGCCCCATTAAGGCAAGAATTGAAAAGATCTGACTCCATTCCAAACAGGTCATGTCTCCAGTTTCTCTATTCCTCCTCCTCCTTAATTAGCCTTAGGACCTCTCTTTGCAATCTTTTCTGTAGTGTGTCTCCAAGGTCTGCCGCCACCAGCAGAGGTGGCGTCTGTGGAGGTGGAGCCGTTCAAGTTACAGGCGATTGTGGTGTCCAGTAGCACAGCACTGGATCAAATGAATGTGGAGGTGTGGCGGACAAGTTGGGATGGCAATGAGTGGCTTTGGAATGAAGGGCATAAACAATGAGGGCCATGAGGTGCCATTTGGGTATATGGCATTCAGAAACAGCACCAGATCCGAGCATGAAGTCAGAAAATCAGGGAAAGGTGGGACCAGTGTCAGGAGTGCAGTCTGTGAAAGCCCCAGCTCTGAAGGTTCATGAAAAATGAAAGCAGCTCTGGTGGAGGATGAGGTAGGTTCGGATCCAGTAGAGTCACCAGAGCCGGGCTGCTTAGAGGACATCTACTGGTTCCATGACAACCAACTCCAATTCAGTGGATGAATATCCTGCGTTAGAGGGTATTGTGACTTACCTTTTGCATGTGTTTTATTTTTCTTGCCTCCTGTTCTTCCACGTGAAGAGTTCAAGGAAAGGGACCTTAAGCAAGGTTGTGAACATTGCAGACTATGCTTTACCTCCCAGTTAATGTCCATGAGGAGTTTTGCCTCCTGCTCTTTGAGTGCATTGGAAGGAGCTGCAGACATGGAAGTCGTGGTCTAACCTGAGGCACCAGAGGCACATGAAATAAGGGTCTGTAATGGACATCTCTCCTTCACAGTCCCTACAACGCTTTAACCCTGATTTCTCTGGAGGCGACACTGACCTGCACAAATAATTTTATGCAAGGAAAGCTTCTAAAAGAGAGAGAGAGAGAGCTCTGATCTGCATCAAAAGTGAAAAAAAAAGGTAACTGACATTACGTCAAGGTGGTTGCTTGGGTGAAGTCTCCTGAATTTACTGAAAGTAAGTAACTTGTTCATATAATGGTTACAGCAGATTCCTCAGTTTAGAATAGAAGCCAAACCACTACTCCCAGCCCTCGGCTTAGTTTGCCAGAAAGCCATCTTTGGGCTACTAATCTGCAGTAGATCCTTTCAGAACCTGCCCTGCATAGGAGCTGTGCCACATTTGTCCCCGACAAACACTCTCCTCCCCAGAGTGGCACAGTTTGTGGCTGGTGCTGCAGTGGATTGCTGAGGGGAAGGCAAGTGAGTGTTGGCGCCATGCGCTTTGAAAAGTGGGCCTGCTGGAATGGCAGCTGAGCTTGCCTATAAGTACAGGGCCAGAGGGCCCAACAGAGCGGAGATTGTGGATACCCTCTGGATCACTGAAGTAGGGCGTAGCGGTAACTGTGTGCTGACGCCTGGCATACGGATGTCCAGTGGCTGCGTCAGTGTTCAAACACTGAGTGGGGACAAACTTCTCGTAGTGGGCCTGAAGTTTCTTCTGTCCAGCCTGTTTGGATGACTGGGTTGCAGGAGACCTTTAGGCGCTCAGGGAGAGAACTGGCTCTGGGCTTATTACTAGCTTTAGTTCCTCCTTCCTAAAAGATTGGTGGGCTGCAATGGCCCTTGAGGCACCCAGAAGGTGAAATGGCTGAGGGTATCTTGCTGGCTGCACATTCAATTAAGTCCCGACACCTGACAGGAGGGTGCCTAAACAGTCCTACCATACCTGATCTAGGCCTGCTTGAGCCTTCATTGAGACTAGGGGTGAAGCAAGGCCAAAAACCTTCCACCAAACTAACCCATCACTAACCACCAATGGCTGAAGAGCCAGGTCCTTTTCAGTGGATTGGTCGATAAAGAAAACTGACCATCATCAAATTGATGTTTGATTTTTAAAAAAGTGCACCACGAGGCCATACAGGGAGTAAACCAATGGAGAGTGCCCTCTTTAAGAAGATCACAGTAAACAATCAGATTATTCAGATCTCAGTACACTGCTTGCTGACATGCGAAACAGCCTTAGAACGATTGACTCTAAGATAGACACGCTCACCAATCGACTAGATTGCATGAGCAACCACCTTAACAAACATAACAGACTAAGTCACCTTTATTTAACAGCAGGTGTCTGATGCTAAGGATGAGGTCACAATATAAAACTAACAGCTCTTTCAGATGGAAAGAGTCCTGGCTGTATTCAAAGCCAAAAATGAAGACCTGGACTCTCGCTTTAGGTGAAGCAATATTAGGGTCCTTGACCTACCGGCGTCTACAGCAATAGACACTACTGGGGATTGTCTAGAAACCCTACTTCAAACCCTTTTTTGGGGAGCAGCTTACAACCTTATTTTCAGTAGAGCAAGCTTATAGGTTCCTGGGGCCATGTCCCATGTTAGGGGTTCTGACCTGCTCATTATCCCACTTTGGCCCAACTTCAGGGATCGGGATACCATACTGCAGCTCACCAAAGTGCAACTGCATTACCAAGGGAACAAAATTTCAATATACCCCAGCTTTAATCTTTCTGTACAGGCTGCCCACAGGGAATTCCTCCCGTCTAAAGGCCTGCTTTGAAAATGGGATGTTTTAATGCTCTTCTGTATTTGACCAAACTGCAAGTTACCACCAATGGAAAATTTTAGTTTTCCACAAATGTCAAACTGGCCATCAAGTTCTGCTGCAAGCATGCACGCAAAAGAGAGTGGTCCAAATACCCAAGAAGATCCTTGAAATCATCTCAGCAATAATGGCTGTGTCTTACTGACTGCAATGCATTTGTTGACTCAGTTAGATGATACTTGTTGTGCTGCCTGCTTCGGGGGCTTTTTACTGCCCCTTGTTATATCAGCCCTTAAAATTTAACCCACCAGGCAACTCGTCCCTGCTCTGGAATGGGGTGACCACCTGACACATTGTGCCATCCTTGGGATGTTTCCAGATTGATTGTTCTCTTTCTTTCCAGATTATAGAAATGAGGGATATTCTTCAATTGGTTGGGGGTGTTGAAAAGGGAGGGGGTGGTCTATACTACTTTGTAGTTCCCTTGCTGTTCCCAAGCATGCGCTCATAGAATGTGTTATTGTATTACTGTGGTAACTGAAGCCCAGAGCCCAGCCCTTTGGAACTCTCACTTTAGTTCAGAAACCTAATAATCTGCCATGAGGAATACGTTCTTGATGTCCTGGAATGTGAGGGGTCTGATAGACCTGAAAAAGCAGAGGCAGGTGTTTGTATACCTCCAGCATCACAATGTGGACATTGCCCTTTTGCATAAACTCCACCTCATGGAGGCTTTGAGGAGGAGGCTGCAGGATGGATTTGGGAAGCTCATGTGTCACCATACTCCGCCTATGCATAGGGAGTAGCTGTGTTTATTCGAAGAGGGATGAAATGGTAGACGCTGCGCTATTTTTGAGAGGGGGTATGCAGTTCTCCATGGCATTCACATGGGTAAGAAAGTCACTATCACGTGTACAGCTTTAATGTGGTCCTAAACCCATGCCTGTAAATGTCTGGTCCTAAACCCATGCCTGTAAATGTCCCAGTCCACTAGGAGGCCTCACCCCTGCACTCCATACTTTCAGAGCACAACCTAGCTGATGACTGGTGGATCAGGCATCCTCAGATGATGGAGGAAACATGCCTAACAACATCCTGTGGCACCAGGTTACACCTAGATTATTGGCTGGTAACAAATAACATAGGTGCACAAACCATGAATACTGAGAATCTACCCGGAACTCTCTCTGACCACATGCCCATGGTTCTGACAATGGCACTGAGAGGTGCAACAAACTGTGCCTTCATGTGGAGACTCCACCCAAAACGCCCTCCGGGACCCATTTTTCAATGCAGAGATTCAAGGCACTGTTGTGGAGTTCTTCACTCACAATACTGGCCCTGTGAGGTCCACTGGCCTACTAGATGAGACCTTCAACGTCTACATCCAGGATGTTTGCTCGTCTCA
Organism: Pleurodeles waltl; assembly: GCF_031143425.1. Lineage (NCBI taxonomy): Eukaryota > Metazoa > Chordata > Amphibia > Caudata > Salamandridae > Pleurodeles > Pleurodeles waltl. The sequence goes on along the minus strand of NC_090445.1, from coordinate 1,148,326,916 downwards.
GCAGTCGAGGGCACTGTGAGACTTGTGCATGCAGCTTGCTGCACTGGAGCGCAACTTCCTGGAGTTGGATCTCAGATATTTTGGCACAAGAGCTGCCTGGTACTTGCGCACTTCAGGATTATGAAGAAGCTGCTGAGACGGAATCCTGCTTCTGCACAAGAAGGCCACTGCAAGGTGTTATGGTGAAGGCAACTGAGCCAGCAAGACCCTTGTGGCACTGATCAGAAAACTATGCAGTGGCTTCTATAACATGGAGCTCAAAAATTATTAAGGTAAACTATGCCATTCTATGACAGACATTATCCAAACAATGCTTGGGTTCTACATTACCCTGTACACATCTATAGGCTAAGCGCCAATTCTATTCAAGTTCTCTGGCTTGATAATGCCCGCAGGCAGTGCTTTAACGTTTCTTTTACCGAAGGATTTTGTCTAGGTCATTCGTACCTTGCCTGTGGTCTAGGCCCTGGGCCTGGACAGGCTGACTGCACGGGTCTGTAAAGAATAAACAGAGAAAATAGTCCTACATCTACCTGCCTCCCTCTGTCCGGGAAGCCTTAATAGTAACTATCCTAAAGTCTAACAAGCAGGCTTATTTGTCGCACTCGTATAGCCATCTCTCTTTCTATGACAAACAAAATAAAGGCCAAGCTTATTGCTACGAGGCGTCATCCCCTTCTCCTAGATATGCTTCACCCAAATCAGTCAGGCTTTGTCCTGGGGCTTTCCACTGCATGTAACTTCTTCAACCTTTTGCGCTCCCCCACATCTTGAACTTGTAAACTTCCTGCAATAGCCTTGTTTCTCAACTCCTTGAAGGGCTTCGGCTTGCTGGAGAGACCCTACCTGTTTGCGCTGCTACGTAGGCATAAGCCAGTCATTTCTCCAGAGGCTAAGGTTGCTATACTCATCTTCTACTGCTATGCTTCAAGTAAATGAAGTGGCCTCTACCCAAATCACAGTTACCAGAGGTACACAGCAGTGTTGCCCATCATCACTAATCAATTAACATGGAGCCTCTGGCAGGTTGGTTGCAGCAACAACTTACCAAGCAAGGCCTCACTTACACGGCTCGGAGACTGCTGGTGTCTCTGGACGCAGATGATAGGACCATTTTTGTGAGAGACTCTACACCGTAACTTGTGCCTATGCTGCATTAGTTTTTCCATTTTGGGACACTCACTGAGATTACCATTAATTGGTCCAATTCTGTGATTATCCCCCTGCCGGAGACTACTGAAGGTTTCCTCAAAGAAGTCAAACTGAAGTGGGCAGACACATCTGTTAAATACCTTGGGATTTGGGTTGGTGGTGACAACTTCAATTTGGAAGGAGAACTATGGTGCTGCAGTTGGGTGGCTGGAGAAGCAATTCACTGCCTGGACCAGATTGTCCATATCAGTTAAAGGTAGGATAGCCAACGCTAAAATGGTGGTCCTACCCGGACTCTTATCTATCTATAAACATTACAACTACACTTACAAAGGCCTTTTTTGATAATGGCAGAAGGCTGCTAATCTTGGTGTGGGCCAGCAAACAGTGAAGACTGTCCTAGGAGGTACTGACCTGCCATTCAAACAGGGGGGAAAAGAAAGTGCACACCTGACACTGAATTGTATTAGTATCGTGCACAGGTGTAATCTCTTTATCACTGGGTAGATCCAACACTTTATCTGCCTCATGTTGTGGTGGAAGCAGACAGCACTGATCTGTGCCACTTAACTAAGGTGATATGTGCAGCACAGACACACCCAAAGGACATGACTGATACCATGGAAATCACTATAAGGACACAGAACTGGCTCTGCTGTAGGGCCTGGTTAGACTGTCTCTATGCTGCCAAGTTGAAGCTGGCTAACAAACCAATGCTACCTCTCATGGAAGTCAGCTCAACCCAGCGGCATAGAGTGAGATGGATCTCTGTGATCGGAGAGTTATAACTGAATGGCTTGTTTATTACCCTGCAAGATATACAGGCTCTCTTAAACTGCACACTGATGTATCTCTGTCACCGCTTATAAGGCATCTGTAAAACAATATATATAACTCCTTTCCTCAAGAACCTCTGATCATGTCGGCCTTATAGAATGTACTTGACTCCCTCTCTTCTAAAAGACTCATTACATGATTATACACGATTATGCAGGATAAGGCTCATGTGACCACGGCCAGAGTGCCAGATAATTGGCAGTAAGACTTGGGGAATGATTTGACAGAGGAGCGCTAGCAATACTGTTGTGCCCAGATGGGCATGCTATCCAATTGTCAATTATACCGCAATCATATAACATTTTTACATATATTATATTGCACACCAACCGGCTCATGCAGAATGGGGCTACTGACTGAATCTCGATGTAGCATGGTTGATGCTTAACACCGCTGGGCTACTGAGCAATGGAAAACATACCCCAGCCAGCTCCTGCTAATTCACAGCCACAAAGCTATTGTTGGCCAAGAGGAGGGTGGCAAGGCAATGAGGTAACACACTTCTCCAGGCAAAAGCTGCTGGCTGCAATGTATGACACTGTCAGAAGAGAGTGGAGGGGTACTGTGTAGTTATGCCAGTTACATCTGTAATGGACATTTGTGGTGCTCTCTGTACTTATTTGACACTACAAACTGAGCTGTCCATTTGATGCTTGACACTTGTGACAGGTGATACACTTTGGCATTGCTATATGGTGAATGTACAGTATCACCGCCACAAGAAGGTGTCCTTTGTCTTTGATGTATATTATTATGCATGCGCCATTTGGTTACACTATATTAAACTAAAAATACCTTGTACTATTCTTATAAGCTGAGAACTGCATGATGTCTTGTTCTGATTTGCTCTTTTTCGCAGCCAATAAAATGTAAAAGAAATAAATAAATACAAACCCCCCAGGGGGTGGGTCTGTGGAGGGCATTCAGACAAAATCGTACTAGACGACTGAGCAGGCAAAACCCCTTTCCCTGGTTGTCAAGGTAGTAGTGCTTCATGAACATATGTGCCAACACCCAAGCAACAGCCTAGCACAGTGGTTCCCAACCTGTGGGCCGGGGACCCCTGGGGGTCAGCGAAGCCTCCTCAGGGGGTCCGCGGCTGCTTAAAAAATTTAATAATATTAAGTCCCAGCTATCAGTAATGACTCCTTGGGGGTCCCCGTGTTCCAATAATGATTCAGTGGGGGTCCCCGGGCTCCAGTATTGATAAAATGGGGGTCCACAGAAGTCGAAAGGTTGGGAACCAATGGCCTAGCAGATGTCATGGGTAGGCACTCTACAAGCCAACATGGAGGAAGCAGCTTTGGCACTGGTGGAATAGACTATCAAACCTTCAGGCAGATGTTTCTTGCCCAGTGAATAGCAGACTTTGATGCAGAGGATTCCACCTTAAAATGGTCACTTCTTTACAGACTTCCCTTTCTTCACTCCGAAGAACCCCATAGAAAGCTGATTGTCAACAGTATTCCTTGATACGAACAACTTAAAATCTTAGAGACTTCTTGGGATCCAGTTAATGGAAACTCTCCTCTTTCAAGTGGTTTAGTAGGTGCGAGGAACACTGGCATAGTGAAGGATTGCGCAATGTGAAAAGGAAGTCATGCGTTTTGACAAGAATGACACCAGAGTCAGCACTAAACTGTCCAGGAAAAAAGCAATGCATAGCAATTGAATTGAAAAAGTCTGGAGCTCAAGCAAATAATTGCACTATTGTGATTAGGAAGTCTTCAAAATCAGGAAGAAGCAAGCAGCTATGCATCTGCTAGAAAAGGCATATGCACCAAAAAAGTCAACAGTAACCTCACATCCTACTGGGGAATAACAAACAGTTTGGGCCTTCTTTAAATCCCATCACAACATGTGATTTAAGCAGGGACAGTTAAGTTCGGCAAATGTAGAGGAATCAAATTAGCAAAGGATGAATTTCAATACTTGAGGCGGCATATCAAACACATTCAACTGCTGCAGCTCAATCTCCTTGCATGGAAGTATAGATTGCGAGGACTTCTGGGAAGATGGCGGGTTGATGCCGCCGCTGGGGACCAGCTTCTTTTGACAGCTCCCGTGATCATGCTCGGACCTTAAAATATCTGGCCGGCAAAACCCGGTAAAGCTGCTGCCTTTGCCTTCAGAGAAACCTGATAAAACAAAAGAAAAGATCCCAGTCATAGAAACTTAACCTCACCTAACCACATAGAAGGTCTTACCTTCTTACTTGCCTACCTATGTGGCAACTGTGTGGTTGGAGGTGACGCAGCTGCCTTGGCACTTGTCCTCAACTTTATCTGGTCGGCTCCTGAGGGATAACGGTATTAGCCAAGACCGCAGAGCTCTATGAGGCCGGTGCGTACGTGGGGCTCTACGAGGTCGTGGAGCACTCAATGTTGCGGGGACCCTGGCCTAAACGAGGCAGCTGTAGGAAAGGAGCACCTTTCTGGCATAGTTACCCCCATTTTTTGCCTGGTGTCAGTGTGTTTAGACTGTAGTACACTAGGATCCTGCTAACCAGGACCCCAGTGTCTGTGCTCTCTCCCTTAAATTTAGTTGTAAGATAACTTTTACACCTCATCAATTGGCATACTGGTGCACCCATGTAAGTCCCTAGTATATGGTACCCAAGGCATTGGTACACCATGGTTCCCTAATGGACTACAGCATGTATTGTGCCACCCATGAGGGCCCGAGCAAACTGTAGTTACGGGCCTGTCTTCGCAGTCTGTGTGAAATGGTGCTGGCACCTTTCACTCCAGGTACAAGGTTAGCCTTTTATCACGGTCACTGCACTCTGGCCCTGTAAGTCACCCCTAAGGTAGGTCCTTAAGTCCAAGGACCGGTGAATGGTTCTAAGTGTGAGAGTACCCCTGCATGAGCAGAGGCACCCCTACAAACCCTAGACTCTATTTACTGCGTTATTTAGGTGTGGGGAAACCATCTTAAGGTATGCAGTGGCACTGCTTCCCCTTTTGTGGTCTGGCATACAATGAAGGCTTACGTCCGAGGTATTACAGTGCAGTTCATTTATAAGCAAAACAGGATCAAACAAGACAGGGGAAGCAGCTTGCCCAGGTAATACTGCAGATGGAAGTAGCACATGCCTCTTCTATTAGGTCTGGATGTTCAGATGATCAAGCAATACAGGCACATCTTCTTAACAGATCTCAGTTGGGGGAAAACCTTAAGGAGAAGGTGGCCGCTAGTTACTTCAAAAACAAAACCCTTCAATATGAATATGGGTAGTACGAGTTCTGACCCATAAGATCTCAGATAAAAGAGCTGGTTGTTTGATTGAGTATCATTGGTCTGGACGCAGTTGTTTGCAATTCACCCCAAACTTTCATCAAGCAGTTTTCTCTATTTTTATCAAGAGCTGTATAGCCAATCTCAAACACAGCATACATCAGAGCTCATGGCCCATCTTCAGGATAGTGGGGTGACACCATTGGGGGACCTTCAGGCAACATCTCTGCAGACAGACATTACAAAAAGGGAAGTAGAAGTCGCCCTCATAGCTCTGCCCTCGGGTAAGGTGGCATGGGAGGACTCTATTCCACTCAAAGTCTGCAAAATATTCAAAGACATAATAATACCCCCTTTCTTAAGTGTGATACAGCGTATTGATAAATGTGGGAGGGCCCCCGGCACCTGGAAGAAGAGATTATGTTTTTTGATAAAAAAGATTAAGTCACCTGAAGAAATGGGGTCATACTGGTCCATTTCTCTCATCAACTCCGATGGCAAGATTTATGCTAAAGTATTGATTAATGGGCTAGTCCTTGTGCTACTCTACATGGTCTCCAAACAACAACATGGCTTCATTCCAGGCTGAGACACTACTAGTCAAGTTAACATGGCTATTGCAGTCTTTGAAATAGCAGAGGAAATGGGCTTCAAATTAGCAATGATCCTCCTCAACGCCGAAAAGGCCTTCGATCATGTAGCCTGGGACTGCTTATGGGTAACCATGGGATCCTTGGTGTTGGTGAACTGTTTATTAAGTGGGTACGGTCCTTGTACAAATCTCCTCTTGCCAAACTAGTATATGAAGGAGCAGCCTCGCTTCCTTTTAAGATACAGCAATGTTATGCCATTAATTGTGTTTGACCAATGACTTTGTGTTTCACCACTGCGCATATTAGTTGTTCAATGTTCACCAGTAGCACATTACATCTTGTATTCAGTTTAGCTGCCTATTGGCTTTAACGTGGCATTAGACATTATGGGCCTGATTACAACTTTGGAGGAGGTGTTAATCCGTCCCAAAAGTGACAGATATACCACCAGCCGTATTACGAGTTCCATAGAATATAATGGACTCGTAATACGGCTGGTTGTATATCCGGCACTTTACCGTCACTTTTGGGATGGATTAACACCTCCTCCAAAGTTGTAATCAGGCCCTGTATTTTGTATTCAGTTTAGCTGCCTATTGGCTTTAACGTGGAGTTCGACATTGCAGATGAGCTTTGTTTTTCCACATGATAGACCAAGCTGTGCTTTTCGTATTTTGAATTCACACTGAACATTAGCGTGATAAGAGAGTGTGTTTACCTCTCTATCCAGCCTGGGAATGAGCGAGCTTGGAGACTTGGCCACCCTCCAGCTTGTTCTTTTCCGGCTGTGATTGGAGGAAAGGGACTGTTAGCAGGCGTTTTACAGTGTCCGTGGGCAGCAGCAAGGGGAATTTTCCAGGACTTCAGTCAGGAGCGGACGTCAGCTGCCTGACCTCCTGTTTGGGTGGAAAATCTCTTTCTCGCAGTTGAACAGGAGTCATCAACTTGCAGGCATGAGAAGGATGATGAGCAGTGATAGGCCCTACGGTAATGAATTTTGACTTTTATTCTTTGCTTTGAAGTTATGCTATAATATAATCACATGTATTTGCTGTGTACATTGCAATTAAGAAGTAAGCTTTCATTGCTGTGACTACTTTTAAACGTGTGCTTCCAACCTACTAATCTCGTCTCTCAGGAACCTCGTGGTTAAGTAATAATAATTAATGTCTTCTTTAAACTACGAAGTGCATTCCAGAGAAGTTTTGTCTGCTCGGTCATAAGATAAGGAAAGCAAAACAAGCGAGGAACCCGGGAGGATTGTCTACTTTCCCCGTTGCTATTTTCACTTTATCTCAAGCATTGAGAAAGCTTTATCTTTATCTTGCTGGCATTAGAGAGGAATGTGGAAATTGAGCCCATGATTTTGGCAGGTTATGAACTGAAGGTTAGCACATATGCTGATGATATAGCTATATTTCCAATCAAACCATCAAGGGCAAGGAAATGTATTGTTGCAGAGGCTGAAAAATTCTGGTCTTTTTCTGGATACAAACTAAATTTGGATAAAACTCAATTGCTGTTGAATCATATGCCAGCTCTTCCAATTCCGGGGATAGTAAATACATCAAGCTACTTGGGAATTAAACAATCCCCATGGGTTGATAAAAACTTTAAGTAAAATTACGAACCCTATTTCAAGTGTAATATTATAAAAATGGTTACCCTTCTTAAGTTTCTCTATAGAAGGTGTGACAGGTAGCTTTATCTGGAGCTATAAACGGATAAGGATATCTATAAGCTGATGAAGTTACCAAATATACAGGGGGCCTACAGCTTACAGATTTTAAGATGTATTTTTTGGCTGCTTTTGCTGGCCGACTACACAGCTTGCTTACACTAGTAGACTCTGATTTATTGGTACCAGGATAGGGCCTGGCTTTAGGCCCTGAACACTAGCTCTTCCTATATTGAAACAGAGACCCTAACTACTTTAAGAGGGTGAGGTTCAAGTTTGTTAGGGATACCATGTTCATCTGGAAGGAAATATGTACTAAATCTTCTCTGAAAGTAATTCATGAGAAAACACCACTATGGGATAACCAAGTGTTTCTGGGGGTTCTTTTGCTACTCCATTTGTAAAGTTTGGCTGAGACGAGGTATCCTGATGGTGGGACAACTCTCTGATTTAAATGGCATCCAGCCCTTTTCTGATTTGCAAACAGCATATAGCCTCCCCCATTCTCATTTCTTCAAACATTTGCAGTTGAGGGTCTACTTTCATTCTAGGGGTAAAGGTTTAGTGGATTTGGAAGATTCTGTCATAATGACGAATTTGGTTAAAATTCACCAAAAATCTCTGATTATTATTAAGTATCAGGGATTTTGTGATCAGATGAATGACGATAGGCCTCGTTAGCTCCTAAATGGAGCAAGTTTTTCTCTTGTGAGGTGGTTCTCTCCCCCCTTCCCCACCCCGTGACCTTAAAGTTGCAGCAATTTCGTACAGTATGTTTGCTTTACCACACGCTAGATAAACTTGTAAAGTGGGGGGGGTGAGTCACAGCTCAGACAAAACTTTTTTAGCAGCTGACATCCTTTATATGTTTTATGCATGCCTCACCGAGTTCTGGGAAGGGGTGAACAAATTGTTTTTGACAGCCCTTGGATATGAAACATAGTTTACTTCAGTAGGGGTGAAGCCAGGTTATAGAATGGAGTTTGACATTGGATTACAGCGACTGTTGTCTATATTAATCATCTCTGCTAGGCTCTGTATTGCCAGAGCTATGTTTCTGCAGCTCTCCACAGCTCTTTGAGTGGTGGGCAACTATATGACAAACACATGATGGGTTCTTCTAGTTCATGCTTTCAGGCCTTACCTCATACTCTGTATGACCCTTCTTTAGTGTTTCACCATTCTTCTTTTGCACCTGCCATTTGCTGTGTATGTAATGGACTTGTTGAACTCTGACTTAATGAAAAATATAATGTCATAATAATAGTTGGAATGCATCTCCTAGAAAGTGTTCTCAAGGAAACTCCAACATGTAAAACTCTCGACATGGTATCTTCTCGACGGTGGTGAAAAGACCTATCCAGGGTTCTCCCTATAGCTGGCAATGTCATGTATCATCATGGAATGTGGATGCCATTCGTAATCTGCCACAGGTGGCAAGTTTAGCTCCTCCGCTATAGAATTAAAAGACACTGACATTTGGTTCACAATCAGCAAAATGCCCTGACGCTCCAACCAACTCCAGAGGTTAGAACCTCCTGGCACAGGAATCATGATCCCTCTCTGCCATGCCTGTTGAAATACCACATGGTAGTAGTGTTATCCTTGGGAATCTGCACCAGCTCACTCTGCATAGAGGGAGTAAGGCCTTCAGAGCTAGATGAAAGGCCTGCAACTCTAACAATTTGATATGGAGAGGATCTTCCACCAGGTGACCTACCCAATCCAGCAGTGATGCTTCTGTGATAGACATCAGCTCTAGGTGGGGAAGTGAGAGTAGTCTGATACTTTCCCATTTTCATTTGGCAAGCACTGAACACTGTGAGCAATCTCCTTCGAAATGTGGACGGCATTCGATCGATTTCTTTGAAGCTGGACCAACTGAAACGTCAACCTATTGCAGAGCCTGCATATGCCACCTGGCAGAGCAGCCCAGGAGACTACGGCTAGTAAATAGGTCAAGAAGCTTTAGACCTGCTCTCACTGTGATTAAGGGCTGAGGCTGAAATATCTGAATCATAGTGCAAATGTCCTGGGCTCATTGTGCGGGAGAGTAGGCCTAAAACTGCACTGTGTCAAGAATAGTGCCGATAAACAGAGGCTTCTGTAAAGGGGTAAAGTGTGACACCAGCTTGTTGATAGTGAACCCCAATGTAGTCAGGAGGTTTGTTTTCGCCTGGAAGGTGCTTACAACAGACTGTATCAAGCCCACTTTCAACAGCCCGTCACTGAGGTAAGGGAAAACTAGCATCCCCAACCTCCGAAGACAGAATGCAACCACGCCGTATCTTTCCGGAACAAGCAGGGCACTAATGAGGCTGGAGGGAAACACAGCAAACTGGAAATGCTCCTAGACTACCTTGAACTGTAGAGAATGTCTGCCGGACGGATGTATGAAAATTTACACCCTGCAAGTCCAAGGACGCCATCCACTTGCTAGAGACCAAGACATACATGATCTGGGCCAGAACGAGCATTTAAAATGTTTCCATCTGCAGAAAGGCATTTAGAAGTTGAAGGTCCAAAACAGGCCAGAGATTTGCTTCATTCTTTTGCACAAAGGAATAGAGAAAGTAATAGCCCTCTCCTCTTTCTGGGCCTGGAACCCTTCTGATAACACCTTTCAAAATGAAAACTTGTACCTCTTGTAACAAAATAGACAGGAGCTCCTTTGATATTCACTCCAATGTGGTGGGAAGGTTGGGCAAGGCAAAAAAAATGTGGGGCAATGCCATGCCGAATGATTTGTAGAATCCATCGGCAGAACCGAATAAATCACAATCATGAGAGAAAAGTGCTTAATCCTGCCCCCAAAGGATGGGTATGCACCACTGAGGGTAATCTAAAGTAGCTTAGTGGCTTTAACAACAGGATCACAGGAATGGAAGAACTGATGTCCCTGCTCTCCTGTAACGTCGATACAAAGACACGTCCTCAAAGGGACTGAGGGTGACTACTGTACTGGTTCCGGAGACTCTCTGTGCCCATTTGCCACGACCCTTCCACCAAGTAACCATTGAACTGATTCTAAAGTTCTTGACAAAAGACCCAGGGTACGCACCATTGTTCTACTGTCTTAAGAAGACTCCAAGGTAGAAACTGCATGTTCATCAAAAGAGCAAGCAATATCAAAAATTGTGTCTATAACAGAGGCTTGTACATCTCTTCAGAATCCTGTGGAATGCATGCTAGTTGAGCACAAGAATGGTGCCAACCGTCCTGGAGAGCAGCTTTATCTAGGCCCGGCAGGTCACATGGTTGGCCGATTCATGTCAGTCATGGAGTGTCTGAGCCAAAGATGACCTAAGGTCTTCGGGCACTGGCAGCAAGTTATTTCGGGCCATTTCCCAAACTGAATATCCCAGACAGCATGTGGGTACTAACCGAATAAGCAAACAACATTTACTGATAACAATGCTAGGTAGGCCTGACAAGATTATATGTTTGCTTCAGTCGTATTGGCCGCCCTATCCGAAGGGATTGTGGGTAATGAAATGGGATTCACATTAACCACAAGACTCTCTAGGTTGGAATATTTAGTAGGAAAATCAGGGTCACCAGGAGCCAGTCCGACACCTGGTCACCTGTCATTCACTGGTAAACAGGAGAAGGGTTTTGACCATATGCCCATTAAGGAATCTGCAAGGGCCTCGCTAAAGGGAATTAATGGGACAGACATGGCTTGCCAACACTGTAGAATTTCCTTGAAAGAAGCTTGTTTTTATCTCGACTGAAGGCAGACATAAATCTCAGACCTCAGCTTAGACGACTACTGCAAATAATGCACTCTTTTGTTGGCGCACCACACTGACCAAGATAGGAACGAAGACGGTTTAGTGCCTGACAGAATAAGCACCAGGGCCTCTACTAGCACCAGTGACATAGGCCCGGCCTACATCTTGGAGCGGGAATGAAAGCCTTTGTTGGAGTCTCTACAGTGTCTGATTCGGGTTCCTAGTTGTAGGAAGATGGCACTCTATAAAGAGCACTAAAATGAAGTACACTGTGTAGAGAGAGTTCAGTGGATTCCCAATTGGTATTGTAGAGGCAAAATTAGATAAGACTAATGCTCTATTTTTTGGATAGTGTGGGCTAATAGTTAGACTTACCAAAGGGTAGTGCTAAGTATTTGTTGAATTCACAGAGGCAATAAATGAGACACTCAAAGAATAAATCTGAGACCAATTAAGAAAAATTAACATTTATTTTTATATATGTTTCAAACCAAAGAACTTCGTAATCAGGTAAGTAGATTAACAAGCATAAAAACTTTGCAGTTTCAAAAAACAACAGTTGGTGCAATTTTTCAGTTCAGCAATATTAACCTATGAGAGGAAAACAAGGATGCAGTTTTACAGGTAAGTACATGACTCACAAATCAAGTCTTCAGGGTTTTAGGTCAACACCAGGCAAGGTTCAAATCACTACCAAAACTGCACCAACAGCTGCACAGGAGCTGCCGGTTGCAGAGGTCAAATTCCGAGTTGGGTGTCCAATGTTAACCAACGGAGACTGGGGATTAACAAAGATGCGCTGTTTACAGCTGACTAAAGCGGTGTTAGGGGTCCATCTCTTGGGGTTGAGGAAAGCATAATGGGGCCATAAGGCAGCACCAAACTTACACCATCCGTAGCACAGGGGCAACCGGGTGCAGAGTGCCAACACAGCATCGGGAACCCAATGTTAACAAATGGAGACTGGGGCTAACCGAATATGCGCTACTCCCAGGTGAGTGAAGCAGTGTCAGGGGTCGATGTCCTGGAGTAAAGATAAGCACGGAGAGCCCACAGGGCAGCACCAAACTCATACCCTCAGCAGCACAGGGGCGGCCGGGTGCAGAGTGCCAACACAGTGTTGGGCGCCCAATGCAAATCAATGGGGGGGAGATCAGTTTTGGAAAAAAAGCTGCAGGCTTGGGTCCTGTGGCTGAACGAAGAAAACCCACTGCTGTCCAGGTAAGTTCTGATGCTTAGGTGACGTAGGGACACCGATGGTCCAGCTCCCCAAGAACCAGGTGCTCCGGGTGCAGGGGTGTCCATTGGTATTGGGAACAGTTTACCAAGCAGGTCCCAGTCAGGGGGAGTCTTCGGTGTGAGGCTTCAGGCTTTGAGGCAGACTCCGGCAGGGATCAGGCAGAGGTGGACTCATATTTGCTGGGGAGCCTTCATAGGACCTGGGAGAGGGGAGTGGGTGGTTGTTGGGGGTGTGGGGCATTTGGACTTGGGCCATGGGCATCAGTTGCAGAGGTGAATCCAGAGGGGAGTTTGCGGTTCCTCAGAGCAGAGTTATTTTTCTTTTAAAGTTGGTTTCTTCTTCAACATGTTTACTATTTTCAGGAGATCTTGATCTTTGTCGAAAGCAGGCAGTCGTCCTAAAGCTTTGGAGGTCACTAGGCTGGAGGACAGCTCGTCTTTTGGCGCAGAATGGTCGAGGGCTGCAGACAGGCCCGAAGGGCTGAAGCCAAGTCCACTGGTGTTTTGTAGTCTTCTCTTCTAGTGTGACTCTCTAGTGTCAGTCTCTTTGTAGGTTGTCAGGAATCTGAGTTCTAGGGTTGAGGGATGCCACCTAAATACTGAAATTATGGGTGTTACAGGGAGTATCAGGCAGCAGCCAATCGGCTACTCACCTTTAGGATGACTACACCCTTTGTATGACCACTTCTGTTGGGAAGTGGCCATAACCCTAACCGTAATCCTAGTGGCCTACATTCCTTCCAAACAAGATGGAGGAATTTAAAGGGTAGTGTCCACTTGAACTTGTCCAACCTAGAGGTGGGTCTGACATGTAGTGGCCACACCACCTAACCTGCCTACTTTTTCCACCCGTCTTGCCACCAAACGTGGGGTCAGGAACTGACAGGCAGCCTTCTCTATCATTTGGAGAGGCATGGGTAGCATTACAAAGGCTGCAAGACCTTTGAAGCTCCTGGCCCTGGAATGTCCATCCTGCCTGGGCGAGGTGTTAGCACCTCCACCCAGAGCAGGCCTTTGTTCTGAGCCCTCAAGACGGTTGGCTCTCACCTCAGGAGGCCAGAACTCTGTCTAAGGTGGCTGCACTGGTTTTGATCAGTCAGTGTTCATGTTAGGAGTTGGTAGGTTTTCAGGGGGCACATGTAAGGTGCCCTCTGAGTGCATGTATTAATAAATCCATCACTGGATTCGGTGAGGGTTTAGTAATATGAGATTTTTTATAACAAACATCCCTATCTTCAGTGAAGCCAACATGTAGCTTGGGAACTCATAATGAACAGTGCCTACCACATGTACTTAAAATGGCTTCCCTGTTCACTTACTATGTCTGAGAATCGAAAATTACACAGCAGGAACACACCTGCTCACACATGTATGCCTTTGTATGTAATATAATGCACCCTGCACCCTACTAGAGGGTTGACTGAACAAGTTACTTACCTTCGGTAAAGCCTTATCTGGTAGAGACACAGACTTGCTGCAGATTCCTTCTCCTAAAATTCTCCCCAGGCATCAGACTGGATCCGTATTTTTTTCCTCAGAAGTACCTCTGCGCGTTGACAGAGGGTGCCAAGCGACTCCACAGAAGATCGTCTCCGGACATGACATCAGCAGAGTCCATATATTCCCTCCTCAGACGCGCTGACATCAGTTTCTTCGATGACTTGAAGCCACAGAACAATGCAGAGCCACAAAGAAACTGGCAGTGAAATGGTAAAACAGTGTAATAGTGTATATGTCAACCAGTCTTGAGATGTACAAGAACTAGCAGACACCCAAATTCAACCTAAGTGAGACTGAAGAGTACAGAGTTCACAAGCTGGGAGGATGGGTGGGTCAATACGGAATCTGCGGCTGTGTCTATACCAGATAATTAGTTACCAATGGCAAGTAGCTTGTTCATCTGATAGAGGCAACTAGCCGCAGATTCCTTATCTTAGAATTAGATACCCAAGCAATGTCCCACCCCCGGAGGAGGGGAGCGAACGGACCAGTCTTGCAAAGAACAACAGAGTGAAACCCAGAGGAAGAACCAGGCTTGAGACATAGAAGCAAATAAAAACAAAAGTAAATCATACGAAAACCTGACCGGCATATGCACAGGAGATATGTCAAATCAGGACTGGTAAGGGAGCGTCTCCACAGGAACTAGGGAGCGACCACACCCATAGGAGAGTGAAAACTGCGAATTACCCCCCAGCAGGATGACGGAAAGGACATATGACAATGGCCATCCAGCGATAGAAAAACAAACACGTAACATAAAATATGTAAGCGAGTTAAAGTAGAATGACAAGTGTAAGCGTGCCAGACGAACAGTCTCATTGGCAGGCGAGATAGGGCAGGAGCAATATGTGAGAATCACACCCATATAGAACTCAGTCAGAAAGCACAAATGAAAACACGAAATGAGCACCATAAGACTGGTATGGTGGCATTAGAAAGAGCTGAGAAACCAGCCCTCGGCCGAAATGTAAATTTAAAGTGGAAAAGACCAGCAAGGACCGGAGTAAAGTGTACAACTATACACAGGGCAGGATATGGTAGATAAGGAATAAGAAAGAAAACTGTAAAGCAATCCAGGAACTACAGGGGAAAAGCAAAGGAGTTTTCCGTGTGAACCCAAGCATAAAAATAATGCATGAAAAGGAATAAGGAAAACAAAAGAGTACCCGACAAAGAACAACATGTGTGAAAAACAAGAAAACAGCCTGCCATGGGAACCAGAGGCAGAAAAAAGTACCCACACAAGAGGAACCCACTGAACTGTGCATTGGAAAAGCACAGAACAAATCAAAGGGAACGTGACCGAAAAGCACCACAAACATAAAATGCCGAAGGAAGACAAGGTCAGGAAAAATAACCTGAAATTGGAGACATGTCAAGAGACAAGAGTCTGAAAAGACCCACTCCACGAAAAAGCAAAGGACCATGCTCGTGTTCTGAGGGACGTGGTTTAAGCATGGAGAGATAACCTTTGGCCGTGGCCAAGGAAGAAAAAATGAGAAATGGGAAAGGAAAACCACAAAACCATCCCTGCAAAAGGGATGGAACATACGGAAATAAAGTGAAAGAATCAGTGCTTATGAGCAAAGACAGGTAGACAAGAGACACTTGTGAAGGAACAATCCCCATAGACATGCGCAGAGCAGGACCAACGATGTGTCATCAGCAAGCAACCAAGAAAATTGGAAGAAATACCAACAACAGGGAGAAAAAGGTAGTACTCATCACAATCCCACATAGTGAGAAAAGAAGGCGAGGAAAACGCAACTAAGCAAGCTGTAAAAAGCTTGCATAAGACATGGTTTGAAAGAGTGCCACACCCCTCATTTTGAAGTTGTAGGACAAAATAGAACATCGCGCTAAGCTGAAACTCAAAGAACCTGGGATACCCCTTTATGGCAGCAGGGGGAACGACATTGCTGCAAGATGAGGGAGTATGGAAAAAAAACAGAGCACAAGCTCAAGAATGACACAATGCTAGCAGGCAAGAGGTAAACAAAATAGAGGAGGGAACCCTTCAGTTAGTAGTACTGTACCTAGTACTGATTTTTTTTATTTTATTTTTAAACATAAATAATGTTGCATTGACTAGTCGAGAACCTATGGTAAGGGGAAACCGGTGCCACGGGAAGGAGAAATCATGTGAATGAGCCAAAGCACCATGGTTGTGGAAGAATGTGAATAGCACCAAAAGGAGCCTGTAGTAGAGAAAAAAAGAAAAATAGTACACATTGAAAAATGGGAAAACAGTTTTCCCAGAAGACACAAGATGAAGAGACATCAGAATAGGAGGCCCTACTAAAAGTAGCAAGAAATGGCTCCCTGAGGAGTACAACAACACCTTCTCACATGGAGGAAAAGTAAGGTCAATGCGTAAAGTAGTTTACTCGCACAAGCTCATAAAGAGCGAATGTCAAACCCAGTTTCTGTACCAACAGAGACAATAGGCAAAATGCCTAGGGTGAACTAAGGAGAGGCAATGTGTTCAGAACGAACAACAAAACGAGACCACAATCCGTGGGATGAAAGACCAAGATGAGGCGGAGGAAACAGCCAGTAGAAAAGGCAAAATAATAAGAGGGCACACAGCCCGCCTCCAAAGTACAGACACTACTTGACATGGTGAGAATCTGCCAAATGTAAACAAAACTGGGAGTCAGAACGCGCACAGAAAACATACCATGGAACCACCGCTCCCCTCAAGGAGCAGCAATCATGAAATAATGAAGGTCACCACCAAAGGAAGTGCAACATTATCCAACATGGATAAAGAAAGCTCTGTGAATACAGTGAGAAAAGTCTGATGCACACTCAGAAGGTAAACAACCGCATAAAAATACGAGAATACGGCACAGAAAAAAGTTGAGTGCATAACAGACCCGCAATTGACAGGAACTTGTGGTTCAAATGTAGTTGCAGCGGAGTAATGCAAGTGCATTGGAAGAGGACGGACCGACATCAGTCCCCACTATGGGGATCACGAAACTGCCGCAAAGCAGAATCTGCATGAGACTCAAAAAGAGATTTGCTTGCAAATGGCATGTCAAGAAGGGCGCCCGCACTGAAGATGAAAACGTTGAAGATGAAAACCAAGCCCTGCAACGTAAGGCAACAGAGGTGGCCATGATCCGACCCATTGAATCAGCAGAATCCATGCCTGGGCAGAACATAAGTCGAGCAGCCTGCTGACCATCTCTAATCAAAGGCGTTAGGGCAGTGCGAACATCCTCCGAAAGCGATGGTAAGAAACATTCCACGGAGTCCCAGAGTGCATAGGAAAAACGGGCAAACACACAGGAGGTGTTAGTAGAACAAAGAGCAGCACTAGAAGAGGCACAAATACACCTGCCAGCAGCTTCCAGCTGACTATAATCTCTGTGAGGCGGAGTAGAAGGAATCTGCTCTAAAGCAGGAATGCCGAAAGCAGTCTAGACAACAAACCCCCTAGGAGTAGAATGGTGGCAAAGGCACAAGGGATCTTCCTGTGCTGGCCGATGTCTGTGTGAAATAGAACGGTCAACCGAAAGACCAGAGACCAGGTGATTCCACACACATAGAAGGATGTCATACAGAGCCTCATAAAAAGGCAGAACCGGTACGGTATCAGCTTGATCCGGATTAAAGTTTAACAAGGGATCAGTAGATGATTGCACCATAGGTAGATTTAAGTTCAAAACATCTGCCACCCTCCTCAATACATCTGCAAAAGCAGTGGTGGCCTCTGTCGCCAATCCAGGTGGCGAGAGTAGGCTAGATGCAGGAAAGGAATCTAGGCCACTAGCCATAGCCATATCAAGCACCCAATCAGAGGATGAACCCAGAGGGGGGCCCCGTGAATGGATCTTACATATGTGCAGAAGGCCCAGAAAATGCACCTAGCACAGGCACAGCATCTAAACCAACAGGTGCCACTCCCGGCGTCAGTGTTGACGTCAGCTGACATCGAGTGGGGAAAGCTGCTTTGGAAACGGCGTTGTCCAACTCCGGCTAAATGAGTATTGGCGTGTCAAGCAAAGTCGACTGGCCTAATGGCACCGTGAGGGGCGTCTGAACAAAAGGATCAGGTGGAGGAGACATGGTTGTAAGCGGCCGTGCACCGACGCCAATCTGACTCCGGAGTCGGATTTGAGAGTGTGAATGGGCACTGACCACCTCCATATGGCCTGAAGGCACTCCAGAGGGAGGGGAAGGACCAAAGATGGATTGAAGGGATGCATAGTAATGTCACATTTGGTCCATAGTCGCCGCAGCGCTGGGATACGGCAGAAGGGGTTGACTCAGGTGCGGAGTCCACAGGAGAAGAACACGGGGCGGTAATGCCGAAGGGCGTGATGGCGTCCGGGAGGACTTACTTGGAGACACAGAGGGACCCCCTGAGGTCGGCAGAACCATCCAAGAACGACTTCTGGAGCCTTCCCGGGACCGCGAGGATGAAGAAGGGCCCCGACTCTGGTGAGAAGAGGACTTGCCAGTTCGCGCCGCGAGGAGCTTTATGCGATGCTCCCCCAAAGACTTCGGCTTCAGACGATGGCAGGCGTCACAGTCGTCGGCGTCATGATGAGACCCCAGACACAACAGACATACAGAATGTGGATCCATGACCACACCTGCTGGGAACAGGATCCGCAGGGTTTAAACCCAGAAGGCATATACACTATTACATTTTAAAAGGTGGTAAAATTATACCCAAAGTTGGGTAGAAAAGGCCAAAAGGGCTCGAGGTACTGGCTATACCAGATCCGGGTTACTGCGTGGAAAAGATGAAACTGATATCAGCGCGTTAGACGAGGGAATATATGGACTCTGCTGAGGTCATGTCCGGAGACGACATTGCTGCGGAGTCGCTCAATGTCCTCTACCGACGTGCAGAGGAAATGCTGAGGAAAAATTTCCAGATCTAGTCTGACGCCTGGGGAGAATTCTAAGATAAGGAATCTGCGGCTAGTTGTCTCAATCAGATTTACATATATTGCAGTGTAAAGGGGACAGGGTGTGTGCCATATTCTGTTTTCATTTTACTTCTGCACCAAGATAAGCACCCTGCGAAAGCAGCACTGTTCACACTTAGTGGAAGGGTCCCAGAGGGTGGCACAAGTGCTGCAGCCCTTGAATACCTTTGTTTAGTACCCAGTACCCTAGGTAGCTGGGGTAACATTTACTAGGGACTTACAGTGGTAGCTAAGGGTTTGCCAATTTGAAATGACCAAAGCCTGAACTACTTCCTTTCTGGCAGCCTCCGGAAAAAAACTAAAATTTGTTGTAATGACTTAAGATACCGAAACATTTGCCAGCTAGGGTTGTGATCTGGTTATCGAACAACAATTTGACCTCAAACCAGATACCAAGGTTCTTGACTTCTGGTTTTGGAGAAGGCAAGGGGGCAAGTACTCCTGGCTATCACCCAGAGGACCAAATAGTTGGCTGGTTCCCAACAATGAGCACCTCCGTATTCCCAGCGTTTAATTTAAAAAGTTCATGTCCATTCACTGGGCTACTTCCACTAGGCAAGCCTGAATAAGTGCAGGAGCCTCAGTGTTCTCCTGACTCAACTGGTAATACCCAACTGGTTATCATTGGTGAACAAAATAATTTTAATTCTGTGTAATTCGATGGTATCAGCCAGGTGGCGCATATACAGATTGAATAACGTGGAGTTCAAAGAAGAGCCCTGAGGCACCCCCTACTGCAATGGGAAGAGCTGGGATTGAAAAGGTTTTTTCCACAACTGAAGGGATCAATCTTGCAAGAAGAAGGCAAACCACAGTTGTTCAAGCAGAAGGTTGTGAGATATGGTGTTGAAGGCAGTGCTAAGATCTAGCATCAGCACCGCTACTGTGGCACCCCTGTCCGTAATTTGGCAAATGGACTCTGATGTTAGCAGCAACGCCGACTCTGTACTGCAGGAGGAGCAGAAACTAGACTGCTTTCTATGGAGAAGCTCTTTCATCTAAATGATAACCAGCCAATTGCTGATTCACCCATTCTTCAGCCACCTTAGAGGCCAATGCAAGTAGCAAGATCGGGCTAAAGTTTTCCTGTTTAGTTGGGTCAAACCAGTTTTCTTCAAGAGGGCATAACCATGGCGTGCTTCCTAAGTCGAGAGACCTTACCCATCTCGAAAGAGCTATTCAAGAGGTCACATAAAAGAGTGCTATAACAGACACACCCAGCTCCATGACCTCTGGGGCCGCCAGTTTTGCAGGGGAGCCAGACTTCATTGCTGCCACCAGGGAAATCATCTCCTTTGGTTCAACAGCTTTGAAAAGAGTCTAGCCCAGCATCATCTGGTAGGGGTTCAAACCATAAGCTACAGCATGGTGCAGACAGACACCTCAGGTAATGTAGAGTAAATGGGTGCAACTCTGTCACTAAAAAACTGAGCTATTACATTACAACTTTCCTCTGAAGATGGAGATGTAGATGATGATACACAATCTAAAAAGGACAGAGATCTTATCACTGAAATTCTCACGTAGAATTATATGCCACCCCAAATCTATCAGCATAAAAAACACGACATGTAGCCTTAATACATCTTGGATATCCCTTCAGGGCCAACTGATAGATGGCCTTGTTGGTGGGTCACAATTCCGGTGCCAAATGCGCTCTGGAGGCTTGCAGTCCTTTAAGGCAGGTCATTCATCATTAAGCTGTTCGGCCGAAGGTTTGGATTGCTTAACAGTGTGATCAATCTTGGGTGCAATTTGGTGAAGTGCATCCGTTATCCAATCAATCAAATGAGCTGTGTTGGCACATTTATCCAGGCTTGGGTGTTTCTGGGCCAGAGCCTGTGGAAATCGGCCCGAAGTCACCCATGCCCATTTCCACTCCTTACAACCTGACCAAGTGAAGGGGTAGGTATAGACTTAACACAGACCTGAAAAGAGATGGCTAAATTGTTGGACCATATCAGAAGCAGGGGACAATCTACTGAAAGACTTGTTCAGTTCGAGAAGACTAGGTCAAAGATCTGACCCAGAATGTGCATGGGGAGTGTTCTAGAACTGCAACTAATGAGGCCACTACAACACCTGAGGTGACATAAAAGTGGGGATTAAGATCGCCCACAACCTTAAAGTTGGAATAGCGCATAACAAAAATAGGCAATAGCTCAGTTAATGCAGCCTTAAAGCTCGCCGCAGGTCAAGGGCACGGTGTGAGAAAGTAGCCTCTTTCTAGCCTTGTTACCCCCACTTTTGGCCTGTTTGTGAGTATATGTCAGGGTGTTTTCACTGTCTCACTGGGATCCTGCTAGCCAGGGCCCGGTGTTCATAGTGAAAACCCTATGTTGTAAGTGTGTTTGTTATGTGTCACTGGGATCCTGCTAGCCAGGACCCCAGTGCTCATAAGTTTGTGGCCTATGTGTATGTGTTCCCTGTGTGATGCCTAACTGTCTCACTGAGGCTCTTCTAACCAGAACCTCAGTGGTTATGCTCTCTCTGCTTTCCAAATTGTCACTAACAGGCTAGTGACCAATTTCACCAATTCACATTGGGATACTGGAACACCCTTATAATTCCCTACTATATGGTACTGAGGTACCCAGGGTATTGGGGTTCCAGGAGATCCCTATGGCTGCAGCATTTCTTTTGCCACCCATAGGGAGCTCTGACAATTCGTACACAGGCCTGCCACTGCAGCCTGAGTGAAATAATGTCCACGTTATTTCACAGCCAATTACCACTGCACTTAAGTAACTTATAAGTCACCTATATGTCTAACCTTCACCTGGTGAAGGTTGGGTGCAAAGTTACTTAGTGTGTGGGCACCCTGGCACTAGCCAAGGTGCCCCCACATTGTCCAGGGCAAATTCCCCAGACTTTGTGAGTGCGGGGACACCATTACATGCGTGCACTATACATAGGTCACTACCTATGTATAGCGTCACAATGGTAACTCCAAACCTGGCCATGTAACATGTCTAAGATCATGGAATTGTCACCCCAATGCCATTCTGCCATTGGGGAGACAATTCCATGATTCCCCCGGGACTCTAGCACAGAACCCGGGTACTGCCAAACTGCCTTTCCGGGGTTTCACTGGAGCTGCTGCTGCCAACCCCTCAGACAGGTTTCTGCCCTCCTGGGGTCCAGCCAGGCCTGGCCCAGGAAGGCAGAACAAAGAACTTCCTCAGAGAGAGGGTGTTACACCCTCTCCCTTTGGAAATAGGTGTCAGGGCTGGGGAGGAGTAGCCTCCCCTAGCCTCTGGAAATTCTTTGATGGGCACAGATGGTGCCCATCGCTGCATAAGCCAGTCTACACTGGTTCAGCGATCCCCCAGCCCTGCTCTGGCACGTAACTGGACAAAGGAAAGGGGAGTGACCACTCCTCTGACCTGCACCTCCCCGGGGGAGGTGCCCAGAGCTCCTCCAGCGTGCCCCAGACCTCTGCCATCTTGGATTCAGAGGTGTGCTGGCACACTGGACTGCTCTGAGTGGCCAGGGCCAGCAGGTGACATCAGAGACTCCTTCTGATAGGCTCTTACCTTTCCTTACTAGCCTATCCTCCTTCCTAGGTAGCCAAACCTCCTTTTCTGGCTATTTAGGGTCTCTGCTTTGGGGAATTCTTCAGATAACGAATGCAAGAGTTCATCAAAGTTCCTCTGCATCTCCATCTTCACCTTCACCTTCTGCCAAAGGATCGACCGCTGACTGCTCAGGACGCCTGCAAAACCGCAACAAAGTAGCAAGACATCTACTAGCAACCTTGTATCGCTTCATCCTGCCGGCTTTCTCTACTGTTTCCAGGTGGTGCATGCTCTGGGGGTAGCCTGCCTCCTTCTTGCACCAGGAGCTCTGAAGAAATCTCCTGTGGGTTGACGGAATCTTCCCCCTGCAACCGCAGGCAACAAAAGAATGCATCACCGGTCCTCTGGGTCCCCTCTCAGCACGACGAGCGTGGTCCCTGGAACTCAGCAACTCTGTCCAAGTGACTCCCACAGTCCAGTGACTCTTCAGTCCAAGTTTGGTGGAGGTAAGTCCTTGCCTCCCCACGCCAGACTGCATTGCTGGGTACCGCGTGATTTGCAGCTACTCCGGCTCCTGTGCACTCTTCCAGTATTTCCTTTGTGCACAGCCAAGCCTGGGTCCCCGACACTCTAACCTGCAGTGCACAACCTTCTGAGTTGTCCTCCGGCGTCGTGGGACTCCCTTTTCTGACTTCGCGTGGACTCCGGTTCACTCCTCTTCCAAGTGCCTGTTCCGGTACTTCTGCGGGTGCTGCCTGCTTCTGTGAGGGCTCCCTGACTTGCTGGGCGCCCCCTCTGTCTCCTCATCCAAGTGGCGACATCCTGGTCCCTCCTGGGCCACAGCAGCATCCAAAAACCCTAACTGTGACCCTTGCAGCTAGCAAGGCTTGTTTGCGGTCTTTCTGCGTGGGAACACCTCTGCAAGCTTCGTCACGACGTGGAACATCCATCCTCCAAAGGGGAAGTTCCTAGTCCTCTTCGTTCTTGCTAAATACCAAGCTTCTTCCATCCTGTGGCAGCTTCCTTGCACCCTCAGCTGGCATTTCCTGGGCTCCTGCCCACTCTCGACACTGTTGCGACTCTTGGACTTGGTCCCCTTGTCTTACAGGTACTCAGGCCGGAAATCCACTGTTGCATTGCTGGTGTTCGTTTTCCTTGCAGAATCCCCATATCACGACTTCTGTGCTCTCTGGAGGTTGTAGGTGCACTTTACACCTACCTTACAGGGTCTTGGGGTGGGCTATTTTTATAACCCTCACTGTTTTCTTACAGTCCCAGCGACCCTCTACAAGCTCACATAGGTTTGGGGTCCAGCCGTGGTTTGCATTCCACTATTGGAGTATATGGTTGTGCTGCCCCTATACCTATGTGCTCCTATTACAATCTATTGTAACTTTACACGGCTTGCATTACTTCCTTTTGCTATAACTGCATAATTTTGGTATTGTGTACATATATCTTGTGTATATTTGGCATCCTCATACTGAGGGTACTCACTGAGATACTTTTGGCATATGGTCATAAAAATAAAGTACCTTTATTTTTAGTATATCTGTGTATTGTGTTTTCTTATGATATTGTGCATATGACACCAGGGGTATAGTAGGAGCTTTGCATGTCTCCTAGTTCAGCCTAAGATGCTCTGCTATAGCTACCTTCTATCAGCCTAAGCTGCTAGAAACACCTCTTCTACACTAATAAGAGATAACTGGACCTGGTACAGAGTGTAAGTACCCCTTGGTATTTACTGGACAGAGAGAGAAGGCTGCTTCGCTTCTCAAGATGACTACTACTGTTAGTGAACACTTGAAAATTGTTTAAAAGTAATAGCGATACCACCGCCCCTGTGTGACTGCCTATCTTGCCTAACAATTGCATAACCCTGAGGAATAGCAGTCAGTACGTCAGGTGCTGATTAATCCTTCAGTCAGGTTTCTGAAAGAAACACTGTATCAGGGAGACAGTCAAATGAAAATTGGAGGAAGTTGGCTCTGTATTTACTATTTCAAAGTAAGAAATAGTGTGCACAGAGTCCAAGGGTTCCCCTTAGAGGTAACATAGTGGCAAAATTAGATAACTCTAAAGCTCTATTTTGTGGTAGCGTGGTCGAGCAGTAGGCTTATCAGAGGGTGCTGTTAAGCATTTGTTGTACACACACAGGCAAAAAAAATGAGGAACACACACTCAAAGACTTACTCCAGGCCAATAGGTTTTTATATTGGAAATTATCTTTTATTAGTTTATTTTAAGAACCACAGGTTCAAGATTTACAGTAAACACTTTAATTGTAAGGTACTTCACTTAAATACTTTAGAAACTTTGAATAAAATCAATATCATATACACTCTTTGTAAAAAAGGCAATACGCTATTTTCAAAGAGGACACAGCGCAAAAATCAACAGTTCCTGGGGGAGGAAAGTTAAGGTTATATTAGGAGGTAAGTAAAACACTTACTAGTCTAAGTTCTGGGGCATAGACAGCCCACCATTGGGGGTTCAAGGCAACCCCAAAGTTACCACACCAGCAGGTCAGGGCAGGTCAGGTGCAGGTCGAAGAGGTGCCCAAAACACATAGGTGCCTATGGAGGACAGGGGTGCTCCGGTTCCAGTCTGCCAGCAGATAAGTATCTGCGTCCTCTGGGGCAGACCAGGGGGGTTTTGTAGAGCACTGGGGGGGGAACATGAGTAGGCACACAAAACACACCCTCAGCGGCACAGGGGCGGCCAGGTGCAATGTGCAAAGCAGGCGTAGGGTTTTGTATAGCTTTCAATGGAGGGACCCGGGGGTCACTCTAGCAGCTCAGGCAGGCACAGGGGGGGCTTCTCAGGACAGCCACCACCTGGGCTAGGCAGAGGGTCGCCTGGGGGTAACTCCTGTGCTAAAGTTAAGTTCCTTCGGGTCCTGGGGGCTGCGGGTGCATGCTGGTTCCAGGCGTCGGGTCCCTTGTTACAGGCAGTCGCGGTCAGGGGGAGCCTCTGGATTCTCTCTGCAGGCGTCGCTGTAGGGGTTCAGGGGGGGCATCTCTGGCTACTCACGGGCTTGCAGTCGCCAGGGAGTCCTCCCTGTGATGTTTGTTGTCTAGATCTCAAGCCGGGGGCGTCGGGTGCAGAGTGTGAAGTCTCACACTTCCGGCGGAAAACGTGCAGTCTTTGAAAGTTGCTTCTTTGTTGCAAAGAAGTAGCTGGTTTTGAGCAGGGCTGCTGCTCACTGGAGTTTCTTGGTCCTTTAGTCCAGGGCAGTCCTCTGAGGCTTCAGAGGTCGCTGGTCCCTGTCGGATGCGTCGCTGGTTGCAGGTTTTCGAAGTTGGAGACAGGCCGGTCGGGCTGGGGCCAAAGCAGTTGTCGTCTTCCTCCTTCTCTGCAGGCTTGTAGGTCAGCAGTCCTTCTTGTTTCTTCAGGTTGCAGGAATCTAGTTTCCTTGGTTCTGGGGGGTACTAAATACTGAATTTAGGGTTGTGTTTAGGTCTGGGAGGGCAGTAGCCAATGGCTACTGTCCTTGAGGGTGGCTACACCCTCTTTGTGCCTCCTACCTGTGGGGAGGGGGGGCACATCCCTAATCCTATTGGGGGAATCTTCCAAAATCAAGATGGAGGATTTCTAAAGGCAGGGGGTCACCTCAGCTCAGGACACCTTAGGGGCTGTCCTGACTGGTGGGTGACTCCTCCTTGTTTTTAGCATTATCTCCCCCAGCCTTGCCACCAAAAGAGGGGGCAGTGGCCGGAGGGGCGCGTATCTCCACTAGCTGGGATGCCCTGGGGCGCTGTAACAAAAGGGGTGAGCCTTTGAAGCTCACAGCCAGGTGTTCTAGTTCCTGCAGGGGGTAGGTGTGAAGCACCTCCCCCCCAGTACAGGCTTTGTTTCTGGCCACAGAGTGACAAAGGCACTCTCCCCATGTGGCCAGCAACATGTCTGGTGTGTGGCAGGCTGGCAGAAACTGGGCAGCCTACTCTAGAAGTTGGATTGGTATTCAGGGGGCATCTCTAAGATGCCCTCTGGGTGTATGTTACAATAAATTGCACACTGGCATCAGTGTGCATTTATGGTGCTGAGAAGTTTAATTCCAAACTTCCCAGATTTCAGTGTAGCCATTATGGAACTGTGGAGTTCGTGTCTGACAAACTCCCAAACCATATACTCGTATGGCTACCCTGCACTTACAATGTCTAAGGTTTTGCTTAGACACTGTAGGGGCGTAGTGCTCATGCACATATGGCCTCACCTGTGGTATAGTGCACCCTGCCTTAAGGCTGTAAGGCCTGCTAGAGGGGTGACTTACCTATGCCACAGGCAGTGTGAGGTTGGCATGGCACTCTGAGGGGAGTGCCATGTCGACTTAGTCTTTTTCTCCCCACCAGCACACATAAGCTGTGAGGCAGTGTGCATGTGCTGAGTCAGGGGTCCACAGGGTGGCATAAGACATGCTGCAGCCCTTAGAGATTTTCCCTGGCATCAGGGCCCTTGGTACCAGGGGTACCAGTTACAAGGGACTTATCTGAGTGCCACGTCTGTGCCAAATGTGGAAGCAAATGTCCAGTTAAGGGAAAGAACACTGGTGCTGGGGCCTGGTTAGCAGGGTCCCAGCACACTTTCAATCAAAAACTTAGCATCAGCAAAGGCAAAAAGTTAGGGGGTAACCATGCCAAGGAGGCATTTCCTTACAAAAATCTAAACGCTAGTTTACGTTTCACAAGTGAGCGGATGTTCAAAGAATAGAAATATACAATGTCTTCTGCCCCTTTAATGACCGCTGCTAACAGAGCTTCTGTGGAGAAACCACGTTAACAGCAAGGTCACAGTTAAATGCAGAGTGCATGCACTTTGTAGAGATTGTGGGGGCCAGTGATCGGAGCTCCCTGGAGGAATATTGTAGCTAGTCTGGGCTGTCTCGACCAGGGGTCCTCGCCCCGGGCACAAGTAGGGACAGACAGGATGCCTTTGGCGCACCACTGGCATGTATGCACACCATGGGCTGACAAAGCGAAGCGCAAACCCAGCACTACACCGCTAACCTGCCAAAATGGAGGCCGGCACATTGGAAATCAACAGAAAAAAACTGTGTTGCCAGATTATGCGATTTCCCGTACAAATGGGTGAGATTTTTTCCATTTGTGCGGGAAAAAACACCCCAGGCGGGCAGGAGAAAACTGGGCGATATTTGCCTCTTTCTGCGCTAAGTTTTCCAAAATCGGTGGCGCCCACAGACACTTGGCAAAATGAAGGCAGGCTGTGAGGCTCTGCTGACCCCAGGCTCTTGCTGAGCCTGAGTGTTCGTTAATACAGAAGGGACATAAACTGCGGTAAGATAACTGGTGATTATAACTATTTCATGAACTGCCCTGAAAAAGCCATCTTCGTTTTCAACATGTCTTTACTCCGTTTGTAACAATTATCGGTCAGGCATGATTAAATACATTTCTAGAGCACATTTTAAAGTGCTTTCTTGTTTTATTTACTGTTAAAGGTATGCACTGATGAAAGGAAAAATATTGGCCTAGATTTATGAAGTTAGCGCCGACTTCGCATCATTTCTTGACACAAATGCGGCGTAAACTTATAATTATATTTTATAAGTTTACTTCACTTTGTGTCAAAAAGTGACGCAAAGGCAGCGCTAACTTTTCATAAATCAGGCCCATTTGTGTTTTCACAATTTTGCTAATTTTTCTACTCGCTCAGACCTTAACGTAATGCTCATGCTGGTAAACATCCGACCTTCTGGCAACTACTTGTAACATGCAAATCTGATTTGTGCTGCATTTTGATTGCTCAGTGGTTTACTTCATTTGTCACAGAGAGCCCTTACTCACTTGCAGTTAATATCCTTCTAATCTAGCACAGTGAGCTGTGAACTGACATCCAGGAGGAGCATGCAGACCGAAACTAATAGCCTTAGACCTTTTATTTTTTTTCTCAAGCTTTCATTACGCCAAGTTTTGTTAAAAAGAGTTCCTTTGGGTAAAAATTAAGTCTAATTAGCACTGGCAGCCACTACGTTATGTTTTTAATCCCCACTGTGTTTCTCCAGGCTAGGGCCCACATTTATACATTTTTGCGCTGCATCAGCGTCATTTCTTTTTTTTTTTTTTAAACACAAAACCGGCCCAAAATTACAATGATATTTTGTGAGTTTGTGCCACTTTTGCGTCAAAAAATGACAAATGTGGCACAAAAAATATATTAAAATGGGCCTAATTTCCCTTAACTAGTGCTTAATTTTACCTGGTGGCAGCCAGTGGGGCCCAAACAGCACGCGTTTTTCATGACTGTCATTTATATTTCCTCATCAGATATTGACTGTGAGCAAGACAGATAAAAAACACACAAACTAGAAAGGGAGAAAGCAGGGGCTGGCGAGAGAGAAGTAAAGGGGCAGCAATGTCTAGAAGTGGAGTAAAGAGGCCTGAGGTGAATTCCAGAGTATTTCAGGTGCCAATTTTTAAAAGTACCTTTGGAGCAGACCTTTGAGCCCCGGCACTCATTCTTTTAAAAATTAAGCACTGCTCTTAACATATAAAATTCTCATTGCATTATGTAAAACACCTTGTACATTGATTTGCATACTTGTATGAAACATTGTCTTTGTACAGTATGTTTGTGTGAATTAAAGCACTTTGACACCCTACATTTTGATGAACAGCACTATAAAATAAATTGAATAGAAAATAAATTATTTAGCAGTATTTATATCATTAGTGTAATTACTCATTCTGACATACATTTGACATTCTTACAGTACATGCATATATCTTACATTTGGGGAATTAAAGTCAAAACCTCCCTCCAAATCATAGTTTTGTTTAAGCACCAAGCTGTGTCTGTTTCCCTCCATTGAATAAATATCTAGCTGTTAGGCTCCAGATAGCACTGAGCCAGGACCGGACTCCAACAAAAGGAGGGTTGATAGCATCAACTGAAGCCATTGTTTTGGGCCCATATGGAAGTGAAAGTAAGAATCCCCCTACAAGCTGCTGCTCTCAAAGTAAAGCGGACACTGCGCGGCTGATGCTTAATGTGTCCTGGTGTCAGCAGATTACACCAGGACAAATTCAGTGTATTTCACTGATGTTGGCCCAATCTCCGAGCTACCTCAATAATAGCTGCCAGATCCCCCTCATTTCCTGCACCAATTAAAGGAAAATTGTACAAGGAGCGAGTGGAAACTGGTGCTGAAGATGTACGTGAGGTATGCAAATGGAGGATTTCAGAAAAATGTGGGGATAAAAAGGACCCCACAGCCCTACCCTCACTTCACCCAGATGGGCATGCAAAACTGGTCAAGATCCAGCATTTTGTCACACATGTGTAGAGCTGCTTTCATTTGCAATGGGAATATATGTGACCATCGATCTGTGCACTCTGCAGAGAGGCCAAGATTTCATGTGAAATTACTTTAAACTCTTTAATGACACATGGCAGGCACTGTGAGAAACCTTTGTCGCCTTCAGTCTCAGGGCTCACAACTGTGCCCGTCATGAACACCCACCCAAAATCTGAACTTACCAGACACCGACTCATGGGACTTAGTTCTGAATATGTACTAAATAGTAGTCATATGTTGCATGAAAATAAAACTATAAAAACATAACATCTGGAAAAAATAACTGATCATATGGATAAGGTTAAGCATGTGAAATGTCAACAGGGACTGCTTTTCTGCCATGTATTACATTAGGATTTTAATAGTTATTGTTAAGAAACGTATATGTGCATTTGCCTTTATAGTTAAGAACACAAATGCAGATATCCTTTTCAAAGTCAATTTTAGGATCCACACCACGTAAATTCCATTGTGGACACAAAGCAAACACATCTGCTTCATGCCAAGGCTGCAAGCCTAGATTTTGCAGCAACACAAAGGCGACAACACATGCCCTGTCTAACTTTTAGTGCCAGTGCTTGTGGTTGTGATGAAGGACTTTGACGTGGAGGGCAGAGAGGCAGGGAATGAAATTGGTCAAAATAAGTTAATGTTTCTCTTCTGGCCTTTTCAGACATCTTAACTGTAGGGGTGTGGGCCTCTGCTCGTACAGCGGCGACCCTCGTAGCTCTTAAACAGGACACTGCTCCTCGTCTTTTAGGTATGTTCACATGGTCACTTCATACTTAAGCACACTTGCTACTTATCTGCCTCAACTGCCATATATACCTTGTAAAAGATAGTTTTGTTTGAATTATCTTCAGACAATTAGATGTAATGCAAACCTTGTCAGACAAATCATTCTGGAATTATTTTAACTCAATGGTCATTTCATTATAGATGTATCATTGTGTGGTGTTAATTTGTTCAATATTCTTTTTTGGAGCCACAATGCTGAAACAGCTTTGATGCTCCTGATCTTAGATTTCATTAAAGGTTGGTTATAATCTGCTTTTGTAGATTTATTTCATGAGTGCCAGGCTCGAGTTTGGATTTGTAGTGTCAGAAGGGCCTATTAGAAAGCCGCAGCAGGGAACAGTTTCCTAAATTAGTATTTTTTAACAGACGTTTGGCATGATTGCTGAGGTCCACTGTACCTCCTCCACCTATATGTGTATTGAATAGACATTAGAATTATCCTTTAAAAAGCTCATGAAGCTAATTTTGCATAATTTGACAGTTGCATTTTTGGGCTGATACTACTCTGCGTTGGGCTGAATTTGGGCTTGTACTCGGACAGATTTGGTTTTTGGACGGTCTCAAAAGCTGGCAACACTGCAGAAAACCCTCCCTCCAGCAACAATCAGTGCAGTTCTCTGTAAGATTCGCCCCCAAAACCACATAACAAATAAAAATTTTAAAAACACTCCAAACAATTTAGCAGCTCAAACAATTTAACAAAAGCATTTCATGCAAAGTTTATAGAAAAACACAGGCAGCTGGGCTCACTTTACCCTCCTCACGCAATAAGAATGGACTTAAAGAGCTCAGATGTTTAGCTTCTCTCCTCAAGTGAAAAATATTATTTATAATAATGTATATTCATTTAAAGTCTCTTGAATACGCGATTTAGGTCAGAAATGTGCACAGTTTTGTGCTTCTTCGTCTTCTGTTTTACTCTTTTTAAGCTATCACTTCCTTTAGTTGACATAGCAAAGAGTGACAGTCTTAAGTGTATATATATATATATATATATATATATATATATATATATACATATACACTTTCGAAAAACTTTTATTCAGTTTAAAAAAATTCATCCATTACAGCAAATAATCACCAATACATTGTTAATATACCAATAAAACCATATATAATAAAAACACCCATCAAAAATATAAACATATAAAAACCTCATTCATAAAAAAAACAATAAGATAGAAGAATTCATTCTAAAAACTCTACATTTTTACGCCAAGTAATAGCTCCCTTCAGGAATGATCCCAGGCCCTTCCACACCAATACATCTGAAGCCATTTGCAACCACATAAAAGCAGGACGATATTGCACGAAACCCTTGGGCCTTAAGAGAGGTAATAAAAATCGAGTTCTAAACGGTGCATAAAAAACACAAAACAATGTAAAATGGAGCAAGGTCTGTTGGGACACCCCATCACAGGGGCAAGGTTTAATACATTTTTCCCCATACTGACCTAGCGGGAAACACAAATTACTTCTAATGATCCCCAGACGGAATCGAGTTATAAGAGACCTTTCCCTCACATCCTTTATCTCTAAGAGATAACACTCAGGACCCACCCACATCTTTAGCATGATGAAATCCCTGATCGATTTTTTCCCTAAAGCCTCCCCCTCCCTCTTGGTCTCCTGGATTCTCAGAAAGTTATCCTTGACCCATTTCTTATCATAGCTAGTCAGGCCCTCAGAATAGTCAAACAATTCAGGCCGCCCCAGGTCATGAGCCATCTTCCTTATGTGCGTCAGCCAGGGAATATTCTTTGCAGTGTCACAGGCAAAACAATCCCTTAAGATATCCCTATTAAGAGTGGCATGTTCGTTACTCCAGATTGAGATCCATAACAGAAGGGGAGCCAACTGGATAGTGTCCTGCACAAACTCAAGCTCCAGTTCCAGGTGAAGGCAGAAACCAGGGATATTTTGTCCAACTCCCAATAGCCTTCTGCAGAACCGATTTTCTTCCACCGTAAGGGCTCGGGTATTCCTATACCCCCAAAGTACCGCACCATGCAGCAGGACAGGAAGGCATTTCGGCCTATAAATTTCAAGCAAGGGCTTGATAGGTTTACTACCTACCCTTACAGCAAAATCAAAAGTCGCACCAACTGTCGCATGAAAAAGCACACCCCTTCTGGCAATACAGGGTTTCCAAGATCCTTTCTCATCAAAAATGACCCCTAAGTATGGGAACTCATGGACCCTGCTAATAACTTGATCCTCCACCCTTAGCTCCCCCACCCTGCTCAAGGGTCTTCCGCAAACCATAAAATGTGATTTCTTAAAATTGACCTCTAAACCCAAAGCTGACATAAAGGTGGCGTAGGCTCTAACTATTTCCCGGAGACCATTCATCGTGCGGGCCATGAGGACCGCGTCATCCGCATACGTCAGCACAGGGATATCAATACCCTTCACCTTTGGGACATCCCTACAATGTTCCTTCAAAAAATCAGACAATCCATTAAACCTCCTACGAATTACAAACGTTTACATGAACTCCTTGGTGCTGAAATTTGTGAATTTTCTCCTTAGATGAATTTTTGAGATAACTGAAGGCTTTGTTTCAAATACAACCATTAAACACAAAATTATGACAACACCTAGTGTGTACACCCGAAGAATTGGGGGGGCGTCTCCTAAGTCGGAATAACACAGAAATTCTCCTCAGGGCAAGCATGCTAGCGAGACACTACTCGTCACCTCTGGAAAACAGTTGAAGTGCGTGGATCGGTTACCACGCACGTGCAGTAGCAGTTCTTCAGGCTCACTCTACACAAAGACTAGGCCACTAATTCTGCCATTTTCTGATAGTAGGCGCCATCTTGAAATCAAGCATTAAGAGATCGATAAGCAACATCAGTAAACGTTTTAAGATTGCCATTAAATGAGGTTTATTGAATCTATTTTGACCCTGAAGTTGATCGCTTGGTGAACTGAGACCTCATCCGCGTCTTGGAGCAAGAGCGTTAATGGCATGTGGGAGAATCAGGGTGCATTAAGTGCACAACTTGAAATTGTGGTACAAGCCCATCGCGACAGACACACTTCATGCAAGTCTGTGACGGACATTTGTTTTCTAAACTCACTGAACGATTACAAGCTGTTGTTTTAGCGGAGGACTACATTTTGTTAAAAAGTCATCAAAAGATCGACGAAATGGAGTGAAACTCCAGATGTGCATTGAAAAGTGCTCAAAGGAAAGAAACTATGTCAGCACGCAGGGGTGGTATTTATTTGTAGCTTCGCTCATCAATTCTGGGAAGATACGGAGACAGCCTGGAGCCTCCGGTGCTAGCTAATGGAGTGATGGGGCATTACTACAGGAACGTTTCTACATCCAGTCTGGGGCCTGGAGAGAATTCTACAAAGGAAATCTACACTTTGAAGAACTGTCAAGAGTTTTTTTTTCTCCATCAGCATATATGTTATAGGGGCCATGTTTTTTTTAAGATCACAGATCCACTGCCTGCATGGGGGGTATGCAGCAGTCTGTCCGCAAAGAGCATTATTTAGGGTATGAGGGGAGCATGTGTACTGCCATTATGAGATAGCTAGCTCTGGCAGAGATCTCTGTACCTTCAGAGAAGTCATTGAAACGGTTGCTCTTTTGAAGGAAATGTCGATTTTCTGAATGGCCTCCATGTTTAATATGGTCTCACACTAAAGTTTCGTGTTTTTTTAGCAAGGAATTCTTATAGAGGGAGTCTGCTTTTGAAAATCATAAAACAAATGGCCCTAACACCCCTAAAGTTTTCTTCCAGTATGAGAAGTTCATTTCCATTTTTTTGTTTTGTTTGGGGCATCAGCTTTTTATGGTGGTCCCAAACAGCAAAAAAGTATGTCAGAATGTTCGCCCTAAACAGAGTGGATGCTTTGAAGAACCTAGACCGATGGCCCAGTGTTAGTGGGACTACTGGTCTGGCAGATGAGGGAAAATTTCCACCATAATCATGGCGGTTCACTTAACTCTACATAGAGCCCAGAGACCTGGAGCATACACTATGGAATCTGGTCTATTCCTATGTTGATCTGAAGGCTAAATGTAATCCTACATGATGGAGGGGGTCAGCCACTGTCCTTCAGTTTTGTATTATGAGTTGTGAGAGTGACTGTTATATACGGGTGACAGATGCTCCTGGGAGGAAGTATGGGAGGGATGTGAGTTGGAGGGGAAGGAGTGTAGGCTGAATCATAAGTTCATGATGTTGTTGGTTTGGGTGTATGTTTTTTTTAACCTTTTTTCTGAGTTTTCCTCAGGTATAAGCATACATATCGAAGGGGAGTGCTGAACCCTCATCATATCCGCAAAGCTATTGGCCCTCACAGGTTTGGCACTTGGCAGCAGGGAGGGGGAATGCTCACTCCCTGCGGCACCCACCTAACGCAACTCATGGTAGGTCCCATTCCAGCTTTATCCTGGAAGGATAAGTTACTTACCTGTAAATCCTAGTTCTCTTCCAGGGGTATCCTCATCAAAGTCATAAACATTGAATATTCCCGCCCTTGTGCGGGGACCCCGGAGCATATATAAAATATATACACATTATACATGTGTAACAAACAGTCATGCAGGCTATCATGTTAAAAACAGGCTAAAATGCTTTATTTCTATGAAGTTTTTTTTTTTTTTTTTTTTAAATACTACAATAGAGCATAAATAAGTACCCAAGCTCCTAAAACTAGGCTTGGGGAAGTAAGCAGTAGCAAACTCTAGTGAAAAAATAGAGAAAACTGCATTGAAAAACAATGAAGCATTCTTAGCCAATAGGCTGCATGTAGGTTAACACAGGAGAACCATAAAAACTTTGGCACTGTGCCTTTAAGACCCTGAGCACCTCCAGTATCCCACCATGCCTCAGGGGTGAAGGAAAGGTGACAGTTGGTTCACAGTTAGGTCAGTTCTTTTTACGGTGACAATTTGTATAATTGAATCAAAATACTGTCTGTCCTGCACTTCCAGTAGACGTGTGTCCGGGGAGGAGGGTGGGTTGTTTATGACTTTGATGAGGATACCCCTGGAAGAGAACTAGGATTTACAGGTAAGTAACTTATCCTTCTCTTCCAGGGGATCCTCATCAATAGTCATAAACATTGAATAGATTAGCAAGCCCATCCCTAGACCCAGCGGACTATCCGATAGAAGTGCAGGAATAGACATGTCTTACGCAAATAAATTCCTTAGAGAGGCCTGCCCCACTTGGGCATCCGCTCTTGCATCTGAGTCTAAACAATAATGCCTTGTAAAAGTATGTACAGACTTCCATGTAGCAGCCTTACAAATCTCAGATATAGGAACATTGTTAAGGAGAGCAGCTGTAGACGCTTTTCCCCTTGTGGAATGCGCTCTAGGCCGCGCTAGCAATTGTCTATTAGCTAGCTGGTAAGTATTAACAATACAAGAGACTATCCATCTTGATATTGTTCGCTTAGATGCTGCTTCCCCTGTCCTTAAATGACCATAGTTCACAAACAAGCGGTTAGAGTTTCTAATCGATTTTGTCTTGTCCAGATAAAATTTCAGCACTCTTTTCAAGTCTAATGAGTGCAATGCTTTCTCAGCCGGAGTTTCCGGATTGGGAAAGAACGTCGGTAAAGTTATGGTCTGATTAATATGGAATTCTGACACCACCTTCGGAAGGAAAGATGGGTGAGTTCGCAGAACTACTCTATTGTCATGAAAAACCGTGTACGGTTCTTTTGCAGACAAGGCCTGGATCTCACTGACCCTCCTCGCTGAAGTAATGGCCACCAGAAAAGCCGTTTTCCACGTAAGGTGTTGTAAGGAAGCCTTATGGATAGGCTCGAAAGGAGGGCCCATAAGTTTTGCTAGGACTATGTTCAGTTCCCACGGAGGAGAAGGCCTCCGAATTGGCGGAAAAACTTTCTTCAAACCTTCTAAGAAATCCTTGACTACAGGTTTCGTAAAGAAGGATTCCTGAGAAGGTGACTTGCGATAGGCAGTAATAGCAGACAAATGTACCTTAATAGATGATACCTGCAGACCGGATTTCGCTAGGTGAAGCAAATAGGACAGTATGACGTCCTCCTGCGCCCGTATGGGATTATGGCCTTGCTGACAGCACCATATGTAGAATCTCTTCCACTTAAAAGCGTAGGAACGCCGCGTGGAAGGCCGTTTGGACTCTTTCAAGATGTTCATGCACTCCTGCGAGAGTCCTAGGTGCCCATACTGCAGGAATTCAGGAGCCATGCTGTTAAGCTCAGAGAGGGTAGGTTGGGATGCAGAATCCTGCCCTCCATTCTGCTCAGAAGATCCGGTCTGCACGGCAGCCTCCTGTGAGGTTTTTCCGACAGGTTGAGGAGATCCGTGTACCAGAATTGTCGAGGCCATTGTGGCGCTATAAGAATCATTCTGGTCCTGGATCCGTAAAGTTTGCTGATCACTGCCGGAATGAGGGGAATCGGAGGAAAAGCGTAAAGAAATGTCCCTGACCAGTCGATCAACAGGGCATTCCCTCGAGATCCTGGACGGTAGAACCTGGATGCGAAGTCTGGGCATTTCCTGTTTACATCGTCTGCGAAGAGGTCCAGTTGAGGCCGACCCCATTGCGCGAAGATGTATTCTGCGACTTCGTCGTGCAGGACCCAATCGTGAACGTCCTCCAGGTGTCTGCTTAGAAAGTCTGCTTCTACGTTCTGCTGACCTGGCAGGTGAACTGCTGTGATTGACATTCCTCTGGCCAGGAGCCAATGCCATATCGCTTGGGACTCTCGTGAAAGGGGTAGGGATCTCGTTCCCCCTTGTTTGTTCAAGTAATACATCGTGGTTGTATTGTCCGTCTGTATCAATAGAGTTTTCCCCTGAATTAGCGGTGTGAAAGACTTGAGAGCCAGATGGACCGCTCTGAGTTCTAGCAGATTGATGTGGTACTGCTTCTCCTTGTCTGACCACAGACCCTGCGCTTGAAAAGGACCCAGATGAGCCCCCCATCCCTGAAGAGACGCATCCGTTACCAGAGTGTCGGATGGAAGTACCTGGTGAAACGGAGCGCCCACTGACAGGTGAGGTCTGTGCATCCACCATCTCAATGACTGCAGCGCTACCTCCGGTAGCCGCATTGTGTCTTCCCAGCGACCTGTTCTTTGGCTCCAATTGGTCTCCAATGCCTCTTGGAGGGGTCTCATGTGGAGTCTGGCATTTGGGACAATAAAGATGCACGATGCCATGGAGCCCAGTAGTGATGTCACCTGACGTGCCGTAGGTGCGCTGGCTCTCAACAGGTCCTGGCACTTCATGTTTATTGAGGACAGTCGTTCCTCCGAAGGATACACTTTTTGTAGTTCTGTGTTTATGATAGCTCCTAGGTAGTGAAGACTCTGCGTTGGAGTCAAGGTTGACTTCTGGTAATTGACCTGAAGACCTAGAGCTTCGCAAACTCCTAGTACAATGTCCCGATGGCTTCTCGCCTGCTCCGGAGAAGAAGCCTTTAGTAGCCAGTCGTCTAGGTATGGATATATGTATATCCTTTGTCTTCGTAGATGCGCCGCCACCACTGCCATACATTTCGAGAAAACTCTTGGATTAGATTTCAGGCCAAAGGGTAGAACCCTGAACTGGTAATGCTGTAACGCTACTCGAAAGCGCAGGAATTTTCGATGCTTTGGAGCTATTGGGATGTGGAAATACGCATCCTGCAGGTCGATGGAGCACATCCAGTCTCCCTGATGCAGTTGAGGGAAAATTTGGTGAAGCGCTAGCATTCTGAACTTCTGCTTTCTTATGTATTTGTTCAGCAGTCTTAGATCCAGGATTGGCCTGAAAACGCCCTCTTGACCCTTCTTTGCTACTAGAAAGTAACGGGAGTAGACCCCCTTTCCTCTGTGGGCAGGTGGAACCCTTTCTATGTCATTCTTTCTTAGGAGGGCGAGAGCCTCCTTGCGTAGCAAGGTGAGATGAGCCGGATTGTGTTTGGTTGGTGGCAAGTGTGGTGGAGGCTGCTTGAAAAGGAGAGAATAGCCATGTTCGACAATATTGAGCACCCATTTGTCTCTTGTGATAGAGTGCCACTCGTGAAGATGAGCAATAATACTTCCCCCCACCGGAGTGGTGTACAGTGTCGAGGGAAGCGAGACTTCATTGCTTAGTGGGTGCTTTTGGAGTGGACTGTTGAGGTCTACTTGACCCTCGCTCCCTTGTGTTTCTTCGCTGAAACAGAGGGCGTCCCTGTCGTTGCTGAGACCTTTGCGACCAATGAGGGGTTTGAACCCTCTGTTGGAAAGGGCGTCTATCATACGGTCTGTACCTCCGCCTGAAATCTTTCCTTCTTTCGAGGCCTACCGCCTTCATGGTATCCACCTCGGTCTTCATGCGGGCCATCTCTTCGTCTGCATGGGCACCGAATAGAGAATTCCCGGCAAATGGGAGATTCAGGATACGTTGTTGTGCCTCCTGTTTCAAGCCAGTGAGCCTCAGCCAGGAAGATCTCCTCGCACAGATACCATGTGCGTACCCATGAGCCGCCAAATCCGCCCCATCCGCTGCCGCGCTGATAACTTGGTTAGATACCAGGCATCCTTCCTGTAGAATCTCTTGGAAATCTTGCCTGTCTTCTCTGGGCAGTTTTTCCGTAAATCTACTGAGGGAATCCCACAGAGAACGATCGTACCTGCCCAGGAGCGCAGACGCACTAGAGACCTTCATTGCTGAAGCCGCTGTCCCGCACATCTTTCTTCCCAGAGAGTCTAAATGCCTGCTCTCTTTATCCGGGGGTACTGTGGATGAAGATGCCACCGAGTGGGTCTTTCGGGCGGCAGCTATGATCACTGAGTCTGGTGGCGGATCCTTCCTAAGGAATAAAGGGTCTTGCTCTGGAGCCTTGTACTTTTTAAGAATCCGAGCCGGGGCAGACTTAAGCGAGGCTGGGGCCAGAAAAGTGTCCATGGTCGGCTGCAACAAACCAGGCACTAGAGGCAGCAACTTTTTCGACGCTGATCTCTGTTGTAGTGTCTCAAATATGATTGATGAGGAGGTAGATGGTTCTGGAACCTCTATATTGAGTTTCTGTGCTCCTCTTAGTAACACCTCGTTGAAAGTGGTTATGTCATCCACTGGTGAGACTCTAGCAGGTGGTGAATCTGTAAGAGTAGGTGAGTAACGCCTGACAGAAGAACCTGATGAAGACCAAGAGGGTGATCTTCTTGAGCGCGACCTGGATCTCCGTTGAGAGCGAGATCTGCTGCGGGACGCTGTAGCCGAGCGCCTAGTCCTCGCAGTCGGCTGTCGAGGAGCTGAACGAGCCCGTTCTGCCCCGGCTGTCGGCGATGGCGTTCTTGGCGGGGAGGCAGTGGGTGAATACGTTCGCGAATATTGCGAATCTGGGGAGGCCGCTGGTCTGTTGAGGCTCTCCAGCCATCTCGGAGATAGGTTGATGGGCGAGACATGCCCAGGAGATGCTCTTGACCGAGAAGAGTTGCTCGGTATGGAGACCACTGGAGATTGAGCCTTGTCTGGTGAGGGGCGATGTTCTGCTCCCTGTTGGACAGGTAAGACCTGCGTCGACGTCGATGGCTGTTTCGACGTCGAAGGACGCCCAGTCGGTTGGTCCTGCCTCGACGTTGATTGCCTCGACGTTGAGTGCCTTGACGTCGAACGGCGTTCCTTGGACCTCGACCTGCTCGCCGTCGCGTGCCTCGACGTGGAGCGATGGGAGGTTGACGGCGGATG
Source organism: Pleurodeles waltl (assembly GCF_031143425.1). Classification (NCBI taxonomy): domain Eukaryota; kingdom Metazoa; phylum Chordata; class Amphibia; order Caudata; family Salamandridae; genus Pleurodeles; species Pleurodeles waltl. The sequence goes on along the minus strand of NC_090445.1, from coordinate 1,148,286,675 downwards.
TTTTCCGTGCCGTCGTGGAGATCTCGACGTCGTGTGTCCTGACGTCGGGGGGCGCACAGCCTTTGGCGGCGACCGGGCATGCCGGCGGTGGCTCGACGTCGATCGGCGGGCTGCCGTCGACGGAGACCTGCCCCTGCTCTGATGTTCCCTCGACGCCGTTCCCTTCGACGTCGGGTGTGTCGCCGTCGACGGCGATCTATGCCGGTGAGGCGGTGGTAGCGACGACGTCGACGGTGAACAAACAGGTATTTTCCTACCTGTCGACGTCGACCGGGCCATTCTCTCCTGAGAATGGCCTTCTGGATGCCTGGGGAGCGAGGAGGACGATGTTCTTTTCCTCTCCTGAAGCCCATGAAGTCGGATCTTCTCTCTGTCTTTCAGAGTCCTCCTAGACATGTTCTTACAGTACTGACAAGTGTCAGGGCAGTGACTCTGAGGCAGGCACACTATGCACAGAGAGTGGGGATCTGACTGGGCCTTCTTCTTCCCACAAGCAGGGCATTTGACAAAAAGAGAAGGCATTTTTCTGTCAGAAAAAACCTTCCCAGCTCAGACAAAGATGTTATTTGTCGAGTGAAAAGTGAAAAAAACGCTTTTTTAAAGAATTTTTCTGAGGAAAACTCAGAAAAACTGAGAGCTCAATGCTCCAGGATCCTCTCAGAAGGAGCCGGAAAAAAGAACTGACCTAACTGTGAACCAACTGTCACCTTTCCTTCACCCCTGAGGCATGGTGGGATACTGGAGGTGCTCAGGGTCTTAAAGGCACAGTGCCAAAGTTTTTATGGTTCTCCTGTGTTAACCTACATGCAGCCTATTGGCTAAGAATGCTTCATTGTTTTTCAATGCAGTTTTCTCTATTTTTTCACTAGAGTTTGCTACTGCTTACTTCCTCAAGCCTAGTTTTAGGAGCTTGGGTACTTATTTATGCTCTATTGTAGTATTTAAAAAAAAAAAAAAAAAAAAACTTCATAGAAATAAAGCATTTTAGCCTGTTTTTAACATGATAGCCTGCATGACTGTTTGTTACACATGTATAATGTGTATATATTTTATATATGCTCCGGGGTCCCCGCACAAGGGCGGGAATATTCAATGTTTATGACTATTGATGAGGATCCCCTGGAAGAGAATGTTAATGGTCTTCTGGATAAAGTAAAACATATGGTTGTACTTATCTTCGCCCAGTGTCACCATCCGGATGTTCTCCTGCTTCAGGAGACCCATTTCTTGGGGGACCGGTGCCCCTTACTGGCCCGCAGGGGTTATGATGGGGTTCATCATGCAAGTTTTACCCAACGGTCTAGGGGGGTGGCCATACTCCTGCGTCGCACCTTCCCTTTGGCAGTCGCCGGGGTGGTGAAAGATAAGGAAGGCAGTTGTTGACTCTTACAGGTACATTAGAGGGGGTGTATGATCAATTTGGTGAGTGCGTCTGCCCTCCCCCCACCAGTGGCTCTTCCACACCTTTTTGGGAGATCTTTCTAAGTTAATAATTGACCTGCCCCATGGGCTGACATTGATAGGTGAACACATCAATGCAGTTCCCGACCCTGTGAAGGATGCGTCAAGCCCCCCCCTTCCACTTCCAGACAGTACCGCATGCCTCCTATTGGACTGGGTGATTTCTTTGGGGCTATGCGATGTATGGAGCGTGCGGCGTTCACAACGCCGACAACTCACTTACACCTCAACGACACCACATACTGTCCCAGGCCTTGAAAAATCTACTCGACCACTCGCTATGGCGAGTTTTATTTTATGAGGTCGAGCCATTTTTTAGAATCCACTCAACCCTTCTGGAGAGTGGACAAATAACAGGTGTTCTGTTCAGTCAGAAACTGAATTAGCAATTAAGATGCCTTTAAATCTCACTCTGGTCACATTTGCTCTGTGTTCCGAGACTGAGGTCAAAAGTCCGTTTGTCTTTTTGCAATGTACATACTTCCAGGATTTTGTAAGGTGAACTGTCTGACCTTTGTGAAATGAAAGGCTTTTGTTATCAGGTTTTTCCTAACACACATTTATATAATTAAATCAACTTTACAAACATTTCAAAATATGTTTCAGTAGCTGTGAAGACAATTTTTTGTACTTCTGTTTAATGAAAAAAATATTTTAATAGGATGAAAAAGAAGTCAGAACACTACTTGGTGTTGTGCAAATGATAAATGTTTTCTGAAACCCAATTTTCACAGATTACTGTTAATACACTATATAGTTTTATCAGTAAAGCTGCAAGTTATCAGGAAGGTATTTGGGCATTGTAGGAAGCTGGCTCTGTATATACTATATTAAAATGAGATGTAGTGTGCACAGAGTCCAGGGGTTCCCCAGAGGCTTAACAGAGGCTAAAGTAGATAATACTAATGCTACCTTTTGTGGTAGCGTGGTCGAGCAGCTAGGCTAATCAGATGGTAGTGCAAAGCATTTATTGTACACAAACAGACAATTGTAGAAGCACACATTCAATAGCTTAACTCCAGACAATTGTTTTTTATATAGCAAAAATATATTTTCTTAATTTATTTTTAGAACCACAAGATTCAAGTTGCAGTTAAGTACTTCAATAGAATCGTATTTCACACATGTATCAACCGTACTTTGTTTGAAATCGATAAGTTATACAGTTTTTTAATTATTGGCAATAATCTGTTTTAAAGATGGAAACAGTGCAATTTTTAGAAACAATTCTTGGGGGGAAGAAATGTTTGTTCGATTTGCAGGTAAGTACAACACTTACAGTTTCAGTCGCCTGGTTTTAGTAAGTACACCGGTTGGGGTTCAAGTTAACCCCAAACACCCACCACCAGAAACAGGGGGCCAGCCAGGTGCAGAGGTCAAAGATGAGCAATTTTAACGTGGGCTCCTATGGAGACGGAGTAGTCAGAATCAAGTCTGCCTGCAGGTAGGTACCCGCGACTCGGAGGGCAGACCAGGGGGGATTAAAGGGGCCCTGGAGGGGCCACAAGTAGGCACCAAACACACACCCTTAGCGGCATATGGGGCGGCCGGGTGCAAACAGGACGATTGGTTTCCAAAGCTGGTCTACGGGGGCCCCCTGGGGATCACTTAGAGGCTGCAGGTGAGGTCCAGGGGGGCGTCTCGGGCACATTGCCGGTTGGACAGGCAGGAGGGTTGCCTGCTGACCGTGGCTGCACCAGGTGTCGTTTTCCCCAAGGCCTGGGACTGCGGATGCAGTGGGTCATTTGGCGTCGAATATCTTCGTCCAGAGCTTTCACTGTCAGGGAGGTCCTCAGGATTCCCTCTGCAGGTGTCATCGTGGAGAGGTCAACACAAGGTGGGCAATTGCTCGGAATCACCTGGGGATCCTCTCTAGCTGGTTGCACCCCCTGGACACAGGCCGTGGGTGTCAGGCGCAGAGTGGTTAGGACTCACTGTAAGGAAATGCCTCCTTGGCATGGTTACCCCCTAACTTTTTGCCCTTGCTGATGCTAAGTTATGATCTGAAAGTGTGCTTGGACCCTGCTAACCAGGTCCCAGCACCAGTGTTCTTCCCTAAACTGTACCTTTGTCTCCACAATTGGCCCAACCCTGGCACTCAGGTAAGTCCCTTGTAACTGGTACCCCTGGTACAAGGGCCCTGATGCCAGGGAAGGTCTCTAAGGACTGCAGCATGTCTTATGCCACCCTGGGGACCCCTCACTAAGCACATGCACACCGGCCTCTCAGCTTGTGTGTGCTGGTGGGGAGAAAAAGACTAAGTCGACATGGCACTCCCCTCAGAGTGCCATGCCAACCTCACTGCCTGTGGCATAGGTAAGACACCCCTCTAGCAGGCCTTACAGCTCTAAGGGAGGTGCACTATACCACAGGTGAGGGCATATGTGCATGAGCACTAGGCCCCTACAGTGTCTAAGCAAAACCTTAGGCATTGTAAGTGCAGGGTAGCCATAAGAGTATATGGTCTGGGAATTTGTCAAACACGAACTCCAAAGTTCAATAATGGCTACACTGAAAACTGGGAAGTTTGGTATCAAACTTCTCAGCATAATAAATGCACACTGATGCCAGTGCACAATTTATTGTAACATACACCCAGAGGGCATCTTAGAGATGCCCCCTGAATACCTACCCGACTTATAGTGTAGGCTGACCAGTTTCTGCCAGCCTGCCACACACCAGACATGTTGCTGGCCACATGGGTAGAGTGCCTTTGTCACTCTGTGGCCAGGAACCAAGCCTGTACTGGGTGGAGGTGCTTCTCACCTCCCCCTGCAGGAACTGTAACACCTGGCGGTGAGCCTCAAAGGCTCACCCCTTTTGTTACAGAGCCCCAGGACATCCCAGCTAGTGGAGATGCCCGCCCCCCTCCGGCCACTGCCCCCACTTTTGGCGGCAAAGGCTGGAGGAGATAATGAGAAAAACAAGGAGGAGTCATCCACCAGTCAGGACAGCCCCTAAGGTGTCCTGAGCAGAGGTGACCCTTGCCTTGAGAAATCCTCATTTTTTATTTTGGAGGATTCTCCCAATAGGAATAGGGATGTGCCCCCCCTCCCCTCAGGGAGGAGGCACAAGGAGGGTGTAGCCACCCTCAAGGACAATAGCCATTGGCTACTGCCCCCAGACCTAAACACCCCCCTAAATTTAGTATTTAGGGACACCCCTGAACCCAGGAAATCAGATTCCTGCAACCTGAAGAAGCAAGAAGGAGTGCTGACCTACAAGCCTGCAGAGAAGGAGGAAGAGGACAACTGCTTTGGCCCCAGCCCTACCGGCCTGTCTCCAACTTCGAAATCCTACTCCAGCGACGTATCCGACAGGGACCAGCGACCTCTGAAGCCTCAGGGGACTGCCCTGGACTAAAGGACCAAGAAACTCCAGTGAACAGTGGCCCTGTTCAAAACCAGCTACTTCTTTGCAACGTTTCCTGTCGGAAGCCCGAGATTTCACACTCTGCACCCGACGCCCCCGGCTCGAGATCCAGAGAACAACACCTCAGGGAGGACTCCCCAGCGACTGCAAGCCCGTGAGTAACCAGACACGACCCACCTGAACGCCCACAGCAACACCTGCAGAGAGAATCCAGAGGCTCCCCCTGACTGCGACGGCCTGTAACAAGGGACTCGATGCCTGAAACCAACACTGCACCCGCAGCCCACAGGACCTGAAGGAACCAAACTTCAACGCAGGAGTGACCCCCAGGCGACCCTCTGCTTAGCCCAGGTGGTGGCGGTCCCGAGAAGCCCCCTCCTGTGCCTGCCTGCACCGCTAGAGTGGCCCCCGGGTCCCTTCATTGTTTCCTACCTGAAACCCGACGCCTGCTTTGAACACTGCACCCAGCCGCCGCTGAGGGTGTGTTTTGTGTACCTACTCATGTTTCCCCCCCCCCCCCAGTGCTCTACAAAACCCCCCTGGTCTGCCCCCCGAGGACACGGGTACTTACCTGCTGGCAGACTGGAACCGGAGCACCCCTGTTCCCCATAGGCGCCTATGTGTTTTGGGCACCTCTTTGACCTCTGCACCTGACTGGCCCTGAGCTGCTGGTGTGGTAACTTTGGGGTTGCCTTGAACACCCACCCGTGGGCTGCCTATGCCTCAGAACTGAGACTTGTAAGTGTTTTACTTACCTCCTAATCTAACCTTTACTTACCTCCCCCAGGAACTGTTGATTTTTGCACTGTGTCCGCTTTGAAAATAGCTTATTGCCATTTTTACATAGACTGTACATTAAATTGTTTTCATTCAAAGTTCCTGAAGTATCTAAGTGGAGTACCTTACATTTAAAGTGTTTAATGTAAATCTTGAACCCGTGGTTCTTAAAATAAACTAAGAAAAGATATTTTTCAATATAAAAACCTATTGGCCTGGAGTATGTCTTTGAGTGTGTGTTTCTCATTTATTGCCTGTTTGTGTACAACAAATGCTTAACACTACCCTCTGATAAGCCTACTGCTCGACCACACTACCACAAAATAGAGCATTAGAATTATCTACTTTTGCCACTATCTTAGCTCAAAGGGGAACCATTGGACTCTGTGCACACTATTTCTTAATTTGAAATAGTATATACAGAGCCAACTTCCTACACTCACGCATTTGGAGTGAGATGGGAGACCTTAGATGTTTTTTTTTTTTTTCTTCGACAGGACCGCTGTCCACAGGAGTTCTTGGTCCTTTTGGTTGTAGGGCAGTCCTCTGGAGCTTGTCAAAGGTCGCTGGGCCCTATGGATATGTTGCTGTTCTTTTGCAGGGTCTTTGAAGCAGGGGACGGACTTGTAGGGCTGGGGCCAAAGCAGTTGTCGTCTTCCTTCTCTGCTGGGGGTTTCAGCTAAACAAACCTCCTTGTCAGGTCACCAGGAATCTGGTGAGCTGGGTTCGTGGCGGCCCTTAAATCCTAGATTTAGGGGTCAGAGGGCACAAACCTAATTCTGTTGGTCCCTGTCCTCCAAACCAAGATGGAGGATTCTGCAGGGAGGGGGTCACTTCAGCTCTGGACACCTTAAGGGCGGGTCCTGGCTGGGGTGGTCACTCAACCCTGTTTTCCCTAATTTTCCCACCGGCCTTGCCACCAAAAGGGGGCTTTGTCTGGTGGGCGGGGAGTTCCATTAGCTGGAGTGCCCTGGAGCACTGTAATCTGAGGCTTGAGCCTTTGAGGCTCACAGCCAGGTGTTACAGTTCCTCTAGGGAGAGGTGTGATGCACCTCCACCCAGGACAGGCTTTGTTTCTGACCACAGAGTGCACAAACGCACTCACCCCATGTGATCAGAAACTTGTCTGAAAGTGGCAGTCTGGCACAGACCGGTCAGTTTCACACTAGCAATTATGCTAACATGCAGGGGGCATCACTAAGATGCCCGTTGTGTGCATTTTCCAATAAATCCCACACTGGCATCATTGTGGGTTTATTGTGCAGAGAAGTGTGATACCAAACTTCCCAGTATTCAGTGAAGCCATTATGGAGCTGTGGAGTTTGTAATGACAAACTCCCAGACCATATATTCAGTATGGCTACACTGCACTTACAATGTCTAAGAATGGACGTAGACACTGTAGGGGCATATTGCTTATGCAGCAATGCCCTCACCCGTGGTATAGTGCACCCTGCCTTAGGACTGCAAGGCTTGCTAGAGGGGCAACTTACCTATGCCACAGACAGTGATCTGTGGGTATGGAACCATGAGCGTGGTGCCATGTCGACTTTGTCTTTTTCTCCCCGCCACCACACATTGGTACCATGGGTACCTTTTACAAGGCATTTAACTGTGTGCCAGGGTAATGCCAAATGTGGAAACAAAGGTATAGTTATTTGGAAAGAACACTGGTGCTGGCGCCTAGTTAGCAGGATCCTGGCACACTTTCAATTAAATTTGACATCAACACTAGGCAAAAAGTGGAGGGGGGGTAGAGTTAACCATGGCAACATTGGCACTTTCTTACAGACATTTCTTGGAAATTTACTGTCTATAAGTGGCAGTGTGCTACCACATCATGCTTTAGTAATATATTTATCAAAAGTGTGTGCTTAAACAAACTGAGAAACACTCCTGCCCTGATGGCAAAGCAGTTAGTAAACTAGGAGGTGAGTCATGCATGGATCATGTGTACCCCATATGTGGGCTAGATGTATTATACATTGCAACGTTTAGTGTACTTAATCAAACAAAAGAGGATTTCTTTTTTTAACAGCAGAAATGCTGAACTCACATATTTGCAGTTGCACTCATATGAGAGAATGAAGAAAAAAGCAACTGTAAAATACAATATTTGCCTAGGATCACACACTTTGAGACCCATTACTGAGTCAAGTACGTTACAGTTAGGTCGAGTAGATTAGTCAAGCTACTCGACCTGCAGGTCTAGAAATTTCTTTATGATTCATCAAGGCCAGAGTCCACAATAGATCTTCTCCTCATGCTTGCCTCAGACTGCTGTAACCTTAACCACATTGAGATTCTCCCACGGAGCATCTCTGCCCGTGCCCTTCTCTTCCTCAGTATTGGATCCTGTGGAGCGGGGATCTGCCTCTTGTGGTGCCTCATCGTCTGGCACCTGCAAAATAAACCCTGCCTTCAGTACTTGCAGAAAGAACTTCGGACGTATTTCGATCTTAATGATAGCTCAGTCTCCTCAACGGGCGTCCTCTGGGCAGCTGGTAAGGCTGTGCTGCAGGCACACTCATCACAAATTACTTAGACTAGAAGCATAGGCCCTCCGGCTTGAAGCTACCTTAGTAGTGCGCCCCAGAGAAACTGACAACTGTCAACTCTCCTTAATAAGGGAGGAAATACGCAACCAGTCGATGGAGGTCGCAAGATATCTCTGCTGGACCTCCACAGCCCAAGTCTACGGCTGGGATGATAAAAATGGGAAACTATTTTATTCCCTGGTCTCCCACCACCAATTAACCAGAATTTTGCCCAAAATCATGGACACTGGGGGTAATAAAGAAAATACGCTCAGAGAGGTAGCTGGAGCGTTCACTAGCTACTACCAATCACTCTATACATCCTCCTCTGATGTTAACCCTGACTACTCTGCTCAATTCCTCGAGGATGTACCCCTCACTAGGCTGACATTATTTGACAAAGAGATACTGGATGAGCCTATTACGAGTGTGGAAGTAGCCTTGGCGATCTTAACTCTGGCCTCTGGGAAGACTCCTAGCTCAACAGCTTCTCTGCCAAGTACTTTGCAGCACTTCCAGACATCTTGACTCACTGGCTCTTCATCCTCTATAGTGAGGTTCACCGCTTCGGTACCTTCGCACCGACTTGGACACGACCACCATAGTGGTTAGCCCGAAGACTCACCCCCCTCTCAGTCCTTTGCTGACTACTACCCTATCTCACTTATTAACGGAGATATCAAAATCTATGCCACAATCCTGGCAACCCGCGTAAAAAGAGTGTTGGCACTCCCAGGCTTGACCAGTGCAGGTTCATGCCAAACCGCGGTATGAGACACTGTATCCGCTGACTTCATGTCCACCATAATTGTGCCTTCTGACCTTGCCCTATTTTTTATTGACTTTGAGAAGGCATTCAACACAGTGGACTGGAGGTATTTGCAGCTGGTCTTATGTCGGGCTGGCACTGGACCTCGTTACCATAGAATGGTACAGGCTTTACATGTAAACCCCACAGCCCGTGTCCAAATTAATGAAACCATTTCCCACACATTCCCCATCCGTCAATGGCCTAGCCAGGTCTGACCCCTCTCCTTTTAACCCTGGCAAGTGAGCCACTTGCTCAGAGGTGACACCCTTTTCGTGGATGGAACTGGGGCTGAGGACTACATAGCCCTCTATGCGGACGAGGTCCTCCTCTAGTTGTCAGACCCTGTTACCAGTGGCCCATGCAGCTCCCAACTTCTTTGACGCATTGTGGAGGCCTCTGAACTTTGCATGAATCCATCAAAATCAGTATTGGTACCCCCAACACCATCCCAAGACTGCTTTGCCTGGCAAGAGGTGCTGCTTTTCACCAGCTGAGCTTTATATATCTGGGTATGTGGGTGGCACTCCTACCCTAATTGGCATGAATCTCACCCTGCTGACACAGCGAGCCAAATGCTGATCTGGTGAGCAGGAAGTTCCTCCCTCCCCGAAGTGAATGTTTTGACCTGCATAGTGCTATATAAAATGATTATCCTCCCATGGCTCCTATACATATTTCAGAATCTCCTGGTCCCCCTAACGTGCTCCTTGATTTCGTGCCTTGGATACAGCCATGACATTGTTCCACTGGTGGGGCTCCAGACATCAAACTGCACTACAACATTGTCTGAGAGATGCCTATGTGATGAGGAGTTGGGTATGACTAACTTATATCTTTATTACTTTGCAACTCCGCTCCTTGTTATACATGACTGGTTTAACGGGGGTGGTCGGACCCGGCGTATCAATTAGAGCTTACCTTTCTTAGCTTTCCTCAAGATACTAGACCTGCTTTACGGCACCACTATCTTCAGTAATAGCGACCTGGTGACCAAGATTGTTTTCATAGCATGGCGAGCAGCCCTACGGCACACTTGATGGATTAACATCCTGACCCAACAGACACCCTTTTGGTGGGGCACCTGGCTCTGAGAATCAGCAGCACTGAAAGGTTTCAACAAATGGGATCTGTTGGGTATCTCCCATCTCAGGGATATGTGGGCAGGAACACACATGCAGGGCTTTCAAGACCGACAAACTACATGCCAGCTTTCCCACACCAATTTTACAAATATGTTCAACTCTCCAACACTCTGCATAGACACCTATCTCACACTGACTCCCTCCCCGAATATAGGCAGCTTGAGGCTAAACTTCTGATGGGGGGATTGGGAGAGGGATGGAGAGAAAGGGTGGTAAATATAGAAAATGTTGATTAATAATACACCGGGTGACTTGGATCACATCAGAGACTGATGGGAACAATTTCTGGAACCACTTGAGAATGAAGACTGGCGTGATGCCTTAATGGAGCCCAGAATTATAACCATGTTTAGGACTAATAGAAACATATTAACTATATAGGGCATATTTCTCACCAGCCACGTTACACCAGGCTAAGTTATTCTGGACCCCACCTGTCCCAGATGCGCAGGTGCCCCACAAATTTATTTCACATGACCTGGGCATGCCCTCCAATTCAGCAGTACTGGACTGAACGGCTGAACAAGCCTGCAGAGGTATTGGTCTGAGAGGTCCCACTATCCCAAGTAGTGGTTCTCCTAGGAGTTATGGATGGCATAAGGGGCACACAAACAGAATTTTTTAGCAACTCTCTTGATGGTAGCTAAAAGAGACGTTGCAACTGGATGGAAATCAACTACACCAACTACCTTCTCAAGATGGCGACGGGGATGAACTGGTGTGCATGACCAGAGAAGCTGGTCTATGAAGCTCAGGGCTACCCCAGCAAACATGATAAAGTATGGTGGAAGTGGTTTGGTCAAATGACACTCAGATTCTGAGCCCACTGCTGTCGATGTTTTGCAATCTAAATGTAACTGGCCGATAACTTCTGTAAAGTGCCAGTTTGTTTATGATGTTGTGCTGGCCTCCGAGGCTATCTGTGCTGGTTTTGACCTTATTTCTGAAAACTCAATAAAAGTTGTTTAAAAAAAACTCTTAATAGAGCAGGCAGCACAAACGTTTGGCAGACAGAATACTCCACCAAATTTGTGGTGTACTATACTCTGCCAAAGTATAAATAAGGCTGAAGGTCTGCTACTTCTCAACTTAAAGCATATCTATTCAGTTCACCTATGGGTGCCCTAGTGACAGGGTACCCCTACCTTTTCACACATCAGACTCACTGTGTCAAGGGTGTATATTCCAACCAGACACACTGTGTTTAACCCAACTCAAGTGTTTTTGTGATCCCTCAAAGAACTTAAATGCATAGCGCAGGCAGTCAAACAGTCAATACCCAGTCCATTCTTCTGCTCAGGTGCAGAGGCGAGAACCCCAACTAAGTGACTAAGTGGATCAAATCTGGCATCTTCCGTTAACAGATGTACATGTATTGACCACACAGCTGTTACTTAAGTCTAGGGTGTCTATTTTCCATGTTTGTATATAGATGTAGTAACTACTAAAAATACTCCTACACCTTTCTAAAGAGGTCTTCCCATCTTTCACCATACTGTCACTTTGTGTACAGTTATCCATGCACAAGACTCCTTGAGATTGCTCAGTATTATGTTAAGCACTACAAATACGAAACTTTGTCACATGCATTGCTCCTGTTACAGACTAAAGAAAATGGTTTAGTAAAAATAATAAATACCTGGCTAGAAAGGGACTGCATATTTTGAATGTGATCCCCAGAGTCTGAAGGTGGATCCTTTGAATGGCCACGGTAACCCAAATATGAGGTAATCTAAAAGGAAGTAGACATTAAAAGGACAAATTTTAAAACACTGTACCAGTACAATGGTCAACATGCCTTTGCTACAAGGTTTTGCAACACATTATTTTTAGCTATAAGTCCTTTGATGCTTCTTATTAGGATGGGCAGTTTTCTGCTTTTTCTGGTGCTTAAAAAACTCTGGTTCCTGACACCATTAAACATCCCATAATGAAGAAGTGGAATAAATCCCTGGGGGAACATACATTCTAGAAATAGGCCTCACATGAATTTTCCTGTAGATTTGTTTTGTCTTATTATACAGGCTTAGGATGTTTTCACAATAAGTCTGTGTCAAAGAACTGCTATTTAGTCACCATAGACCAGCAGAATAAGCATTCTTAATGCACACATACTCATGAACGCCATGGAAACAACAACTTCACTTCTGAAGTGTTTTACTTTCACATGTTTTTTACTGTGTGTGTACCAGCATAAAAAGCCTCGTTCATCAATCTGCTCAGTGGCAGGGGGGCATTCTGCATCATAAAAGGGGTTTGCTTATGGGCAGCTCCTGCTAAAGTTGTAAAACCATGTATTATATACATACTTAGGACCTCATTATGACTTTGGCGGTCTTTTTGGAAGACCGCCGAAGCCACTGCAGGCAACAAATCGCCATTGCTGGCGGTCTGTTGCCTGCCATATTATGAGTCATTGGAGGACTTCTGCCCATTTATGGGTGGAAGTCAGACTCCAAATACGGCTTGGCGGAGTCCTGCTGGCGTGGTGGTGCTGGTGGTGCAAGACCACCAGGACCTATTCCCTCCCAGATGACCTCCTTGACGGAAAAGGTAAGTGGTCATCCGAAAAGGGTGGGGGGGGAGGGGGGGGATGAGAGTGGTCTGTGTGAGTGTATGCGGAGGAGGGGTGAATGCGTGCATGTATGTGATTAAATGTGTACGTGTGTATAGGAGTGTCTGAGTGCGTGTGCGAGCAGGTAGGGGGTTGTATCTACATGTTTGCGAGTGAGGGTGTCTGTGTTGATGTACCGAGGGGTGTGTATGTGAATGCACCGAGGGGTGTGTATGTGAATGCATGCGTGCCTGAATGGGTGGGTGGGTGTTCTTACATGTTTGGATGGGTAGGGGTTGTGTGCATGTGTGTGAACGTGTGGGGGTGCGTGTCCCAGTGACAGGAACACCTTGGGGAAAATGCCACAGAAAGCCTGGTGGTCTGCAGCCTTGTAATTCCACTGGCAGGCTGAGGCCTGCCTGCTGGGTTGGAGGTGCACACCACCAGCTGCGTTGGTGCGACTGCACTGGCGGGCCAGGTGGCATTGTGTCTGCCAAGCCCCACAACTTGTGATGTGGTGGTCTTTACCGCCTGACTTATAATGAGGGCCTAAGTCCTGAACCCCCCCCCCACTTACCCCAGTATATAGCAACTATCTAGCTAATCAACTCTTACCGCTGGTGAATCTCCTTGGAGTACCAACTTCTGCAACCAGAACAACCTGTTACATGAATGATGATAGAGTGATATCCTACAAATATCAAGGAATCTAGACATGGCACACTGACACAAAACAGTATCAAAGACATATATCGATCAAGTACTCCGAACCATATTAATTAATTGGAATATTGCACACAAACCCATAGGGATGATTCTGCACCTAAACAGCGGTGCTACTTTGAGGCTTAGCACTGATTTCTGTATAGGTGGTTCTGCAGTAACATTTAACAACTGGTACAGTAAAGGTACCACCTCTCTCAATTGATGGGTCCCAGATTTCTGACTGAAGACTTTCCAGGCCCCTGCCAATTAATTTGGATTGATCATTAACCATTGATGGCAGTACCAACAGATGTCTCCATGTCTGAATAAGTGCATAGTCCCAGAAACTGTAAGTCTCTCCACTTCACCAATCAGAAATGGGGGTCCTTTAAAAGTGTGATCACAGGCCTTTACAATCTTGTGGTAGGCCATTTAGTCTCTAAAAGTTGCAAGTCCAACTAAGGAGCTTTGGCAGAAATAGTGGTACTGAGAATACTTCCCGGAGGTCTTGAATGCATTGCTGACCTCCCAAGATAGGTTCCTCAGAGAGACAGGGTTCAAATTGCTATATTTTAAGGTCCTGCACAAAGTTGATATTGGACACCACTGAGTCTACATTGATCATGGATTTTTCCCCCCTCACAATGCTGGAGGTGTGACAAACTAAGGCATTATCTACCTTTCATACACAGGCATAGCACACTGACAGAATAATACTGGACTAGGGTATGGAAGCATATTTCTACTGCAACTGGCTTACATATGCATCCCTTCAAACCACATTGGACTCCTGCATGATGAAACTGATGTAAATAATGCAAACAACTGGTGAACACCGCCACCCACATCGCCGGACACACGCTCGACACTATTTTCTCCGCCAGCAAACACGTCTTCTTCAGCCACACCTCTGCCCTACACTGGACCGACCACAGCTGCGTCCACTTCACATTCCGACGCGAGACCTCCCACCTCCGCACTCAACCCATCCCTCATCGACAGTGGAACAAGATCCCTGAAGAGCAACTCTTCTCCGCTCTCGCCGCCAACCAACCCACCCTCACCACCGACCCCAACGACGCAGCTCTCAACCTCACAAACTGGATCTCCAACTGCGCTGACAACCTTGCTCCCCTCAAACGCACGCATCGACAGACCAACACCAAAAAACCTCTCTGGTTCTCTGACACCCTCAAAGAATCAAAGAAAACTTGTCGTGCCCTTGAGAAGGCCTGGCGCAAGGACCACACCGCTGACAACATGACCGCCCTCAAGAACACTACACGCGAACACCACCACCTGATCCGCACTGCCAAAAGGAACTTTTTCACCGACAGACTAGACAAAAACAGCCACAACAGCAGAGAACTCTTCAGCATCGTCAAAGAGTTCTCCAACCCCAGCGCCAGCGCCAACGCCGTCACGCCCTCACAGGATTTGTGCGAATCCCTCGCCACTTTCTTCCATCGCAAGATCAGCGACCTCCACGACAGCTTCGGACACCAGACCCAACCATACACCACTGAACCCGCTTCCCCGGACATCACCCTCAACAACTGGACCCACATCAACACGGAAGAAACCAAATCCATCATGAACTCTATCCACTCCGGCGCCCCTTCGGACCCCTGCCCGCACTTCATCTTTAACAAAGCCGACGACATCATCGCCCCGCACCTCCAGACCGTCATCAACTCTTCTTTTTCTTCTGCTACCTTCCCCGAATGCTGGAAGCACGCTGAAGTCAACGCCCTACTAAAGAAACCTACGGCTGACCCAAGCGACCTGAAAAACTTCCGCCCCATCTCTCTTCTACCTTTCCCAGCCAAGGTAATAGAAAAGACCGTCAACAAACAGCTGACCACCTTCCTGGAAGACAACAACCTGCTCGACCCTTCACAAACCGGATTCCGAACCAACCACAGCACGGAAACCACCCTCATCTCAGTCACAGACGACATCAGAACCCTGATGGACAACGGTGAAACAGTCGCCCTCATTCTCCTCGACCTCTCGGCTGCCTTTGACACCGTCTGTCACCGCACCCTAATCACCCGCCTACGCTCCACCGGGATCCAAGGCCAGGCCCTGGACTGGATCGCCTCCTTCCTCGCTAACCGCTCCCAAAGAGTTTACCTCCCTCCGTTTCGCTCAGAACCCACCAAGATCATCTGCGGCGTACCTCAAGGCTCATCGCTCTGCCCGACACTCTTCAATGTCTACATGAGCCCCCTCGCCGACATCGTACGCAAGCACGACATCATCATCACCTCCTACGCCGACGACACCCAACTTGTACTCTCCCTCACCAAGGACCCCGCCAGCGCCAAGACCAACCTACGAGAGGGTATGAAGGACGTCGCAGATTGGATGAGGCTCAGCCGCCTAAAGCTGAACTCTGAAAAAACGGAAGTCCTCATCCTCGGCAACACCCCGTCCGCCTGGGACGACTCCTGGTGGCCCACGGCCCTCGGCACCGCACCGACCCCCGCAGACCACGCCCGCAACCTTGGCTTCATCTTGGACCCTCTTCTCACCATGACCAAGCAAGTCAACGCCGTGTCCT
Source organism: Pleurodeles waltl (assembly GCF_031143425.1). Lineage (NCBI taxonomy): Eukaryota > Metazoa > Chordata > Amphibia > Caudata > Salamandridae > Pleurodeles > Pleurodeles waltl. The sequence continues at coordinate 1,148,270,750 of NC_090445.1, read as the reverse complement.
CCGCCTGCTTCCTCACTCTCCGCATGCTCCGCAAGATCTTCCGCTGGATCCCCGCCGACACCAGAAAAAACCGTGACCCACGCCCTTGTCACGAGTCGCCTGGACTACGGCAACTCCCTCTACGCCGGGACCACCGTCAAACTCCAAAACCGCCTGCAACGCATCCAGAACGCCTCGGCCCGCCTCATCCTCGACGTACCCCGCAACAGCCACATCTCCGCACACCTGAGACACCTGCATTGGCTCCCAGTCAGCAAAAGGATCACCTTCCGTCTTCTCACCCACGCACACAAAGCCCTCCACAACAAGGGACCGGAATACCTCAACAGACGCCTCAGCTTCTACGTCCCCACCCGCCCCCTCCGCTCCGCTGGCCTCGCACTTGCTGCCGTCCCTCGCACCCGCCGCTCCACGGCGGGTGGGAGATCTTTCTCCTTCCTGGCGGCCAAGACCTGGAACTCCCTCCCCACCAGCCTCAGGACCACCCAGGACCACTCCGCTTTCCGGAGACTCCTAAAGACTTGGCTGTTCGAGCAGCGATAACCCCCCCTTTCCCCCCTAGCGCCTTGAGACCCGCACGGGTGAGTAGCGCGCTTTATAAATGTTAATGATTTGATTTGATTTGATTTGAATATAAATGGACATAGGCTGAAAGCACCTGCACCGAAGTAGCCAAGATGTGCAACTTGCGGATTTGCCAATCGATAGCCACACCAACACTCGAAGAATGAACGGCTGAAATGCTCAACGTGGCTTTGTATGAATGAATAACTTATAAAACAAACGCCAAAATGAACAGATATAGGGATCATGATTGGATGGTTACATGAGAAGGAAACAAACTTACAGACTGACTGTACAATATGTACCTAGCTAACTAATCCATCACAACTTCTGTCCTACACCAATTCATTGTCTGCGGGCTTTGTACATTCCGCCTGAGAATTGCATCTGCCATATTTTAACACCTACAAACCAGACTAGTGTGCTCCGGCTACCAAACACCCCACAAAGTTAGCCCCACAACCTAAAGCCTATAATGTAGATTTCCTCTTGTGCATGTGACTACTGGTTATCGTACCAGACTACCACGATTTATAACGGGCATTAGTCATATACACATGGATTTTAATGCTCTTAGTTTATTAAGGCATATCATTTACCATGAGCCATGTCACACATTGGGTTGTGATACAAATTGCTTATCTAAAGGAAATATAATATTTTCCTTTCTGCACATGCCCTTTTGTTTTATTATCTCTGCTCTCATTTGTTATATCGGATTGTAGCAAAAATATACTGTATATTCAGTATTATACTGAACTTGGAATGAGGAATGGATGCCCAGTTCCAAACTCCATACTGGTCTCTGTAGTGACTCCAGTTTTGTGATGGCCTCTGGAAATTTTGCTCAGAATCATGTCCATTCACATAAAGCTACAACCATGGATTCTGGATGCCATTCGATCGACCGGGTGCGACCAAACCCTTGACATGCATCAAGTGTATCTCTGTTCATGGATGGATGAACTTGCAAGTTAGAGTTGGCAGGTGGGTGGATGGATGTGTCGAGGAATCATAGTTAATGCTTCCTGTAGCTCATTAAACTTGATCATGGGAGTATCACCAAATAATCAAATCCTGAATTGGTTGTGGAATAAAGGATTGCACCCTTTATCATAACAAAGATTAATTTTTCCCCAGTTAAGTACCAACGCTGACCATTTCTAACTGGGTTCTCAAAGGCATGACTATCACCCATACTTTTCAATTTGTACACAGAGCCATCTGGGTGAACTAGAAGATTACATTTAGATATGTACAAAGACCACGTTCAGTAATGACACTGATACTTTAAAATATGCATTTTCCAAAACTAAAGGAGGGCTAAGCATTCTTAGATAGAATACCTAGAAAATAGACTTGCTCTTATTCAGCTATTAAGAAATATAGCTAGCTCTCCAAACTTAAGCTTACCTTGCGTACTAAGCTGGTTTCCATGTAACCACTGGCTCTGCTTCCAAATTTCTTACATAAAATCAATTTACATTTCACAGTCAGCAAAATGCATCCCCACCATCAATGTCACCTATCAAAGTCACTTCAATACTAAAGTCAAGCCTCTACTCTTTTCAACAAATTGCAGATTGGCTGTACAACCTCTTGTCATTGCCTACGTACATAGAAAGAATACTCATAGATCAATCAACTAGCGTTAGTATTAAGGCAAATAAATCTGAACATCTCAAATCTCTTTAGAAATCTCTGGCAGCAAAGAACAAATTCAGGTTACCCCCCAAAAAACAGTGTATCTTCCTAAAGATTAACAATAAGAACAATAAGCAAGAAACTTTGTGAGTCCCGCAGACCTGAAATCTAACAGAACCCAAGCTGTTTGAAGACATAACAGCCCAAAAGCAAAAACTGTAAACAAAAAAATGCACAAACAAGTCTGTTGTGCTGCCCTATATTCTGGAAGTTCTGAAAGTCAATCTCTCTTCTCACCAAGTTTAGATGGCTCCCTGTTTGCTTCCATTCAGAATAAAACATAAAAACAAAGACCAATTTAGAGACATTTTGAGTCACTATGGACTCCCATAATTTCCTTTGGTCAAAGTGACTATCATGGATGCCCTTGCAAATAAATCAGTTAAGGTGGCAATTTTTTACATGTGCTCCACTGGTCCAATTCTGGATAACAGTGCCTGCAGACACATTCTGTGTGCTGGTCAAAGGGGAGAGAAAACTGTAGCAGCAAAGGAAGAATGGTAGGGAACAAGACTTTTATCCTTTCCCCTTTATTGCCAAAAGAGCTTTAGGGAGTGGGGAGGGAGAAGTCAAAAAGGACAGGATGAATCCTTCCTTGGACACCAGAAAGTAGCTGAAATAGCAAGCACACCCTACTTCTGATGTTGGGACCGTCTCAATAGCTCCCTTGGTCAGATGTCAGATTTTCCTAACAGAGGTCTAGGAATGCTTTTCTGTTCACTCAGGAGGTAAGAACAGAATAGGAGAAGATGGAGAGCATTTTGTCTATGGGTCACAGATAAAATATCCATTATATTCAGAGATTCAACCTCTAAAGCCTGCGATTCTTCAGCCAGAATCAATTCCTATCCAGAACTGCAGAATGGCACACAGTTTTTGTTTATGAGAGAGCTCCTGCAGATTAGAGAAGGTATCAAAATCATCCAAGTTTGTAAGCGAGTGATCAACTGACGGCCTTGACATTAGGAAGGCACCACTCACCTAGTAGGGTACCTTCCTATACCCCACTGCAGAAAATAGTCTTCACCTGAATCAATAAAAGCGGATGATCATTTTTAAAGTGTCAGTTCCTAAATCAGAATTTGTTACAAATTTCAAAAGGGATTAGGCAAATTCATCAGACCATTTTATAGTGTCATTTAATGTCACAGAAGAAAGTTTTCCATTACTCTGGACATTTTTAACACTAAAGCAAAACCCTAATGCTTAAGAACGTTTCTAAAGCATCAATGTCCCACTTCAGTCTTATTGATTAGATCATACAGCCTTTTGGGAGTATCAAAGAATACATTATTTACCTTCAGTAACAAACTTTCTGGGAGAGACTATGTAACTGCATATTCCTCACCTTCTGACTATTCCCCAGGAGTCAGACTGGATCCAGAATCTTTTAGGCAGTACCTCTGCATGCTCGTAGGTGGTGCTGTGCATCTCCACACTGATGCTGTTCCGCCCTGGAAATGAAGTGCAAATTCAGGATAGGCACCACTCCCATCCACTTATGTCAATTGCTTTAGATGCTGTCCACTTCCCCAGATGCTGCCATCAAACTGGCTTTGACCAGGGTGCAGATTCCTAGACTTCGGATCCTCTTAATGGAGAGAGTTTAATTCACAGAACAGGGATGATGGAGGGGTCAATGAGAAATCTGCGGTTAGACAGATGCTTTACCAGAAAGAGTGTCACTGAAGGTAAGTAACTTGCTATTCTGAGACTTCTAGACGCAGATTCTTCACCTTTTGAAACAATATCAAAACACTACCTATTTGAAAGTGGGTCTGTGAGTGGACTCAACCAAGAAAGTCCTGCAGGACCAATCGTGCAAAATACCTCTCAGCAGATCTGGCTATCAAGGCAGTAGTGCTTCATGAATGTATGGAGGAACGCCCACAATGCTGCCTGGCAGATGTGTAGGAAAGGGACGGCACATGCTAACGCAGTGGTAGCAGCTTTGGGTCTGGTTAAATGAGCATGCAGGCCTTCCAGGTTCTTTGTAGCCAATGTGCAGCATATCATAATACAGAGCATGATCTAACACGAGAAGGCAAGCTCCTGCACAGCCTTGCCTTTTTCTGTTCCAGCAAGCTTCACAAAGAGCTGATTGTCCAGCTGGTGGTATATGGTAAGACACAGAGTTCTCTTTTGAGGTCGAAGCGGTGCAGTTTCTACTCCTCCTTAGAGGGGTGAGGCGGAGCATAAAATACAGGCAGGGTGATGGTGTGACCACCACGCAGTGCATCACAACTTTAGGTAGAAAGGAGGCTCCAGTCCGCAGAACAAACACATCAGGGTTAAAGATGGTGTATGGTGAATGAACACACAAAGCCTGAAGCTCACTCACAGGTCATGCAGAGGTGACAGCAATCAGGAAAACAGTTTTAATGGTTAGAAGCCCATAGAGGACAGCTGTGGAGTGGCTTGAATGGATTACATATTAAATCAGTAATTATAAGATTGAGGTCCCATTGGGGCATACAAAGAGAGAAGGGGGAAATGTGGTGATTTGTATTTAGTGTTTGGTATACCGGTGATGAGGCTGTGTTCCAGAACACAGCGTCATCTCTACAAGACACAGGCTACTGGGAAGACTACGGAGCAGACCTGTTTCACACAGCTGACCTGGATGGGTCCTTATTGATCTGTTATACTTAATAAAACAAACTAATCTTTTCCTTCGCCGTGGAGTGCTTACTACATTTTTGGCAACGAGGATGGGAGCCAGGACGCAAGTTGTACAAGTGTATAAGTTTCAATTATATAAAGATACCATCAGCGCTTAAAAACAACAGGCCCAAACACAACTGGTCAAAAGTGAGTACCAGGTACTGTCGTAGTTTGACTCTTGGTCCCGGCAAGACTGCTGGTTTAAGGATGACAGTACCTATGTTTGTAGGTGACTATGCCTGTCCTACAACAAGTCGCAACTGTCGCCCCAACCATCCCGACTCACAAGCAGCATCTCACCAAAAACCCAAACAGTAAAAGGTGATTTGTGGCAGCCTTTACGCATGAACTCAAGAGTGCAACATCTCAGGGAGAGTCATGGTTAAATGGAGATGATCTCTTTCTCATATGAACAACATGTCTCAATCAAACACAGGCAATGAAGGAGATGCAATAAAGATTTGAATGATGTGCCCAAAATAGCACAGTACTACCAATTTGGGAAGAGAATGCAAAGACAAGAGGAATATGGTGAACAATATGTGAAGAACTGCGTAGACTAGCGTCAATTTGTAACTTTGGTAACAAACCGAAAAAAAGATTAAGAGATCAGTTCAAGTTAGGTTGCTCATTAGAAAAAGCCAAGGAAAATATGTGGCAGAAAGACAATCCTTCATAAGGAAGAAGTGCTCACACTAGCTAAAACCCACGAACACTCAAAATCGTGTGTAGAAATTATTAAGAGCAGTACTGTAGGTACAGATAAAATGGAAAATGTGAGGCTGAAGTATGTCAAAGATAAAGGAGTAAAACATAAGGAAGTGCAAGGTAAAACAAGCAGTGAGGTTAGAAGAATGTTTACAGCAAAATGTTTTCGGTGTGGGAATGTAGGATATATGGCCAATTCAAAAGATTATCCGTGGTAGAAAGTAGTATGTAACAATTGTGGGAAAATTGCCATTTTGAGAAATGTTGTAGAACTACGAAAACCACAAGTAATTCTAAGGAGGTGAGGGAAGTAGAATTTTATGATAGTGATGACGATAGTGAGAGACTTGTCGGTAAAGTTACAATACTTCAAGCAAATGGATGGTCACCTGATGGACCATTGGACAATGCTCTAGTCAATGGTGAATCATTAAAATTTTTGACTCACGGGCAAACATAACTCATACCCAAGACATTTTTTATCTAAAATTTAAGAATAAGGTAAAGCTTTTCAGACCAGATGTAAAATTGAAAGAGTATGGTGGCGAATCGATTAAATTACTAGCATATTTTTGGGGAACCATTGAATTCATGAATCGTATTGTGGCAGAGAAAATCTATGTATCCATAAAAGGAGACTCCCTCATTAGTTGGTTTCAACAAAGAGATTTAAATGTGTATTTAGATCCCAATTAAGTCCCTCCGGTTAGAATCAAGAATTCCATCTAGGTAGAAAATGTAGCAGTGGGTGGTATAAAAAAATGTAACTACAAGAAGTGAAATGTGGGTGGAGAGATTTTCGGATTTAAAAAATAAAATAAAAAATGTTTAAATGCCTCAACATTATGTGCTCCTAATCAGACTAAAATGGAACCCAACGTTTCTAAAGTGTATATTGTTCCAGTTTTAGTAAAAGAAAACATGAGAAAGGAATTGGACAGATTAATTAAAGATGGAATAATTCAAGAAGTACAACTTTTATGACTAAGTACCAGTAGTAAAGGCATGTAAAGTTAATTGTGAAGCCAGACTCGGTATCGATCTCAGGGAGCTAAACAAGTCGGTGGTGGTGGATCAGTATCCACTTCCTAACGTCAACAAGATGTTGTGTTCCCTGAATGGTACCAAACCTTTTTTTACACGCTCGACCTGACATAAGCTTATCAAATTATGCTACACCCTTCTTCAAAGGATCTCAACATTTGTCACTCCCTTTAGTACCTTCAAATGTCTTTGCTGCCTCTGTCTTTCAGAGAGCATGGAAAAAATACTGGAAGCTGCTGAAGGGTGAGAATTTATCAAGATGACATTCTAGTATTCAATACTGATGTGAATGAGCATTATAAACGATTGGAAGAAGTTATAAAAAGATTGCAGAAGTGTGGACTGACTCTGCGGTCAGAAAAGTGTAAATTAAACGTACTGCACATTGAATATCTCAGTCAAATACTCACATGTGGAGTAATTAGACCAAAAGATAAGCTATTTAACACCATCACACAGTAACCATCACCACAAAACAAGGAAGAATTAGTCAAATGTCCAGGTATGACTGAGTTTATAATAAGTTTGCTCCCAGATTTGCAATGAGATCAAAAAAAAAAATGTGGATGTTGCTTAGCAAAGGTCAGGAATTTGTTTGGTGTAAATTGAGTGAGGATGAATTTGCAGACATAAAGAACAGGCTGGAAAAATCCAGTTGAGGTAGGTATCATTGACATAAGTAACAAAACAGTACTAAAGACAGACGCAAGTTCTAAAGGTTTGGGAGCTGTTTTAAAGCAGAGGTCTAACGGCCAAATCAAAACAATTCAATTCATCTCGAGAAGTCTGAGATATGCAGAACTCAATTACTCAATGGTAACAAAAGAGGTTTTTGGTGTATATAGCGGGTGAGAAAGTTCCAAATAATTTATTGGGACACATAACTTACCATAAACCTCTTATAGAGGTATTTTCAAAGAAAGATATTGACTTGGTGTCTCATCGCATTAGAAGATGGGTTGTAGCACTACAAGAGTTCAAATTTACAGTATCCTATGTACCTGGGGCAAACTATGTACAGACTGACTGTTTATCGAGATTGTGTCACACCCAAGATAATGGAAAAGAGGAAAATGATGAATATTTTGCTGGTGTTGACGATCAAGAGGTGAAAGTATGTATAGTAACTGAAGGTGTGATTCAGGAGTCAGAATGAGAGAAAGAATTAACATAGGATATTGTCTTGCAAAAAGTTATGGGGATGGTCCTGAGTGGATGGATTGCAAAGCTCAAAGGTGATCAGGAAGTTTAGAGCTATGGAAAAGTAAGGAATGAGGTGGCCGTGGTAAAAGGATTGTTGGTGAGGAGTAGTAAATTAATTCCCCTCACAAAAATTGAGGAAGAGTTTAGTCGATCTTGCACATGCCAGTCACAAGGGCATCTCTAAAACCAAACAAAGGGTTCGTGACCATTATTGGCGGCTGGCATGAATTTGGAGATTGAAAGGGAGGTTAGAAGTTGTCTTGAAAGTGTAAGATGTGACAAGATACTCAAGTTTAGGACTCAACCCATGGTGGTGAGAGATGAGGTGGCAGGCCTGTGGGTAGACATTGCGTTGGACATTTTAGGCCCAGTTAAGATGATTTCATGTGACAAATATGTGACAGTTTGTATGGCTATGTGTTGTAGGTGGCCTGCGTTCAAAGTTGTGAATTCAGATGAGTCAAAGGTGATCAATGGTTTTTTGGAAGAAATTTTCCAGAGGGAAATTTATCCTGTTCCTATACTCATAGACAATTGAGTGTAATTGACCTCTGAAGTAGATGAAACATATTTGAGGGATTGGGGTGTAAGACATAAGCGGTCTGCGTTATATCACTCTGAATTCAGTAGCGTAAGGGAATGTTTTATCAGAGTGCTCAAAGAAAGCTTACAAAATCCTTAGTATGTGGGGCGGCATGGGAGACAGATGAGAAAAAAAGTGAACGAATATCGTCTTACCCCACATTCCATCACAGGTGTCTTTTTTTTGTTGAAAAGGAAAGGATTCCTAATTGTGAAGTATCTCCAGACTGGGTGGTTGAAAAAAGAAAAAAGGTGGATGAACGAGAGAGAACGGCTTAGGAAAGAACTTACAGAAGAGCTTTATGATAAGAGGAAAGCTGTAAAAGAAACAAATGTGCAAGTAGGAGATTGGAAAAAAATCGAATCTCCAAGAAAAGGAGGTAAAACCTCAAAATGTAGTCAACTTTTCAAAGTAATAAAATTGTTTAAAAATGCAGTGGAGATGTGTGACAAAAGGATTAGGAATATTAACAGTTGCCAAATGTTATCCGAGGGAACGATATTCAGAATCGGGGTGAAAAGAAACATGAAGAAGAGCCCCAGTTGACTACATATAAAAGACAACAGAGGGAAAGGAAAAAACCTGTGTGGTTACATGATTATATTTGTCATGTATGAAATTCTCAAGACTCATTCTAGAGAGATGTGTTCTTTATTTTTCAAATTAGAAGGTTATAGCAAGTCTTGATGTAATTGTTGAAATTTTGAAATATAATACTAGTAAACTGTTTTGAGTGAGGGAGGTGATGTGGTGATCTGTCTCTAGTGTTTGGTATCCTGGTGATGAGGCTGTATTTCAGAACACAGTATCATCTCCAGAACGTACAAGACACTGTATACTGAGAAGACTGCAGAGCAGACCTGTTTCGAGCCCCTACCATGGCTGAGGTCTTATTGATCTGTTATACTTAATAAAACAAACTAATCTTCCTCCTGCGTTGTGGAGTGCTTACTACAGGACACATGTGTTGAAGCCCTTTTAGAAATCACATCACAACTGGTGACTTAGTTAAGGACGGCTGATCAGGCAAGCAGAATAAGGCGGAGAGGCTGATAAATAACTTTTAACAGTGCCCATCAACCACCTCTGTGGTAAGGTCAAAGGTGTTCAGCTATCACCAAGTATGAAGTCAGAAGTGTGAAGAACCCTGTCAGCAGGTCCTACCAGAGGGGCAGTATGATTGAAAGACATATGCTCAAGCCCAAATGTTCCCTGCCCAAAACAGAACCCCTAGAATGACTTGAGCCTAGTCTGTCCTAATATTCTTGTGAACTCAGAGCAGGAGCTGCATATATGAGCCCAGAGCGAGAGAAGTCTTGGCAACTCCAACGTGCAGAAGTGCTGAAATTGTGTTTTTCTACAGTAGCAAACAGTTCAAAGCAAGGTTCTCCTTATTCGCACAATAGACCCTCTAGGCCAGTTGCCAATTATGATCTGGTAGGTACCAACTGCTGAGCTCCTCCGGGCTGGCATTTAAAGATCCAGCCAGGTGTTTCCCCACCAGGAATATTCTGTGGCAGTTCTGCTGTTCAGAAGCACAAGTTCTTCTGAAACATGGCCCATCCCACCCTAAAATAATACTAAAACCCTGCTCTGCTTGTTGCAGTACCACTTGACAGTTGTGTTGTCGGTGAGCACCTAGACCAGCCTCCTTCTGATGGACCGCAGTATGGCTTCCAGTGTCAAGTGGGAGGCGCAGGAACACTGCTATGACCTCTCATCTCCACCTCTCCCAGGTGGCCGCCCCCTCCCTTGCCTCAGTCACCACTGTCAGCTGTGCATGGGAAAGGGAGAGTGGTCTGCCACTGTGCCAATGATGGCTCACCTTTGAAGTCTCCTATGAAATCTGAACATGGTTGAAGAGATACTCTATGTTGAGGTTGGGCCCACTGGGATTTCAGATCCCACTGCAGACCTTGCATATGCCACTTGGCATGCTCATCCAGCAGGATGCCCGAGGCCATCAGTCCCAGCAGTCAGAGTCAACCTCACTGAAATATAACACAGAGGCTGATAGAACACTATCACAGCCTGAACATTCTGGACTCTCTTTCCTGGGGGACACGAAACCGAACCATGTCCAGGATGGCTCAGATGGAGGGTCTGAGAAGAAGTCAGGTGTGACTTCAGCTTGCTGATAGTGAACCCCAAGGATGACAAGATGTGTGCCATAGTGTAGGGGTAGTTGACGACTGCCTGGGGAGAGCCGGTCTTCAACAGCCAATCCTCGAGGTAGGGGAAGACTGTGGAGGTGTGCATTTTAAACTTTATCTGGAGGAAGGCATTGAGAGGGCACAAATCTAGAACAGGCTGAAGACATCTTTTTTGGCTGCAGAAGGTATAGGTCTAGGAAATAGGAAGCATGCCCTACATCTAGCACCAGCAGCCTTTCAACTGCCCCTTTGGCCAAAAGGGCTTGCAGTTCCTGCTGCAAAATGGAGTGATGGTCCTCCGCCAGTTGCAGGGGTGACAGTGGGAGGTGAGGCTGGGAAAAAAGGAAAGGTAGGGCATAACGGTTTCAGACAGTTGGCAGTACCCACCTGTCAATCAAGATAGAACTGGTGCATTTGCCTCCCACTGGGTGCCTGCGACCCTGCAAGGTACATTAAAGAGGCTTGGCAGATGGGGCTGCTGTAGACTAAGGGGCATGCTGACCTTGGCCGCCAGGGTGGTACACACAACGGCCTCGCATGAGAAACTGCTGGGTTCCTTCCTCGGAAGGAACGATTAATGCTTTGTCCAAAGCCATGGAAGAAACGCTGAAATTGTTGATGTCGAGGCTGGTTAGAAAGGCCCAGAGAGCGAGCAGTAGCCCTACACACCTCAACACAATCAAGGGTAGATTCAGGCTTGTCCCCAAACAGTCTCATCAAATGGAATGGCCATCAGGGAGGACTAGACAATTGACTGTAGACGGGCATGGGAACACTGGTGCCAATAGCCCATCCAACAGTGTTGGTGGTGTCCAAGCTACAACAAATTGTAAACTTGGCCACTTCACAAACATCCTGAGTAGCCTGTGACAGAACAGGGTAAAGGTCTTCAGGAACACCTGGGCGGATTTGTGCCACCAAGCCCAAGAGGACATGAGTATAGTGGCCCAGCAAACATGAGGCATTAATTGACCATTGCAAACAAACACAAATGATGGACAGAATACGGAACCAATCACACATTCACCCCAGTCACAGATCTGGGTTTAATCCATCAATTCTTTTGCTCACCATGCCACCCCTATTTGGACCTAGCCATATGCAAATCAGTTTTGACCCTGTTCCCCATTGGAACAGTCCGGCCCGAATTGCCAGGCCGGGTCCTCCCTGGACCGGAAAGAAGAATCCTGGGACTGGTTTCAGGGTATCACCCTCCATCATCCAGGCTAGGTTGAATCTGGTGTCACAGTGAGCCTGGGACCCACGTCTTGGCATACCCGGCGCACTTAGGGCGACAAAAGCAAACAAACACAAATGATGGACGGAATGCGGAACCAATCAAACATTCACCCCCAGTCACAGATCTGGGTTTAATCCATCAATTCCTTTGCTCACCAAGCCACCCCAGTTTGGACCCAGCCATATGCAAATCAGTCTTGGCCCTGTTCCGCATGGGAACAGTCCAGCCCAACTGCCAGGCCAGGTCCTCCCTGGACCGGAAAGAAGCAGGTCCTCCCTAGACTTCGTCAAGCTAGCCTGGCTGACGAAGGGTGATACCCTGAAACCAGTCCTAGGATGCTTGTTTCCAGTCCAGGGAGAAGCTGGCTTTGCAGTTCGGGCTGGGACCAGGGTCAAGACTGATTTGCATTTGGCTGGGTCCAAACTAGAATGGCATGGGTAGCAACAAAAGTATGGATTTAGGCCCAGATCTCTGTACTGGGGTTGAATGTTTGACATTGTTCAGCATTCCGTCCATCACTTGTTCTTTTTGCATTTGTCGCCCAAAGTGAGGAGGAAATGCCCAGACATGGGTCCCTTGCTCCTCATGCAATTGGAGTCAATCTAGCCTAGCCGATGAAGGGTGATACCCTGAAACCGGTCCTAGGATGCTTGTTTCCAGTCCAGCGAGAACATCGCTTTGCAGTTCTGGCTGGACTGTTCCCATGGGGAACAGGGTCAAGACTGATTTAAGTTCAAGGACTTTGTCAGTCCTGCACATAATCATGGAGTAGAATGCAAATTTTCCCATGGCTGGGCCAAGGAGAGACAAAAGAGCTGGCTCAGGACAAGTGTCTATCCCATTAGTGGCTTGCAAGTCCTCATATCAATTGCCCTCTGCACAGGGCTGAGCAAACTTATAACCCTGATCATATTCGGTTCCAAAAAGAAAACGTAAAGAGTGCTGCCTGCCTTGTGGTAAGGCGAGTGTGGAAACCTTGGGTGGATTCAGCTGTGACGTTGGTCGAATTCAAACCAATGTCGAATTGACATCAGAAAGGACAACAGGGCCACCTCTTTCGGTAGGGAAGTCAACATACCTGGCCTGGAGTGAGTATGGTAACAGGAGGAGGAGCAGAGGACAGAAGTGGCTCACAGGATCCATCTAGAACAGAGATAGAAACCACCAGCAGAAATCCAGGTGATATGCCTCTCAGCTCTGTGAGGCCCGAAGACACGCCAGAAAAGTCAGTAAAGAAATGCAGAGCAGGTGCACAGCGGAGTAAGACTCTTTGATCTAGTATGGAGTTTTTGAAGGCTCCTGGAAACTTGGGTTGTGCTAGAAACACCTGTGGAATTGGTTCCAAATTTAGCTGACTTAAGGAGCAGGAGCATTGGCTTTTTGCTCACATGCTTCATAACAGGAGTGGAAATGGGGCAAAGGAGGGGAACTCTGCGTTTCCGACTTGTGTTTCTGGTGCTTTCAGAAGATTTTGAGTGTGATGAAAACCAGCTTCAAGAGCAGCTCTGTCAAATCCTGGAACAAGAACAAGCTTTGAGCATGGAGCAGTCCCAGTGCTAAATCTTCCTGTGCTTGGTGACAGAGTTTTGCCTCAAGTTCCCTGATGGCCTTTGGATTCATCGATGCAGTGTCTTTGCTGGTCTTGGAGTCGAGGCTTAACCTTTTACAACACAAGCAAACCTGGTTGAGAATCTGTCACAGACATCTGTTTGAAAGATTCCTTACAGGGCGTAACACCTATTGTCTTAGGGGTGACAACATTAGCACACTGCATTTGCACACTGTTTAAATTTTGTTTAAAAAAAGCGGTTTCTCAGATAAATTCCAGATTTACGACTAGATGAGTGGAAAGAAACAAACTGACGTCAGGGTGAGGGAGTGGCACCATTATGGGTCCTGCACATCACTTTCGGAGCGTAATGGCGTCAGTGCAGAGCCATACAGTGCCACCTTTCGGCACACAGATATTAAAAAAAAGTTTCCACATCAAGTCTGAGGCCTGAGGAACATTCAAAAGGTGAGAAATCTGCAGCTAGAAGGAAAACTACCTTTGCTAGATATGTTCAGTCTCCTCTGTAGAAGGCTTCCCAACCTCTTGCTAAAGAAAAATCATTGGCTGCTTTCTCCGCTCAGCCACTTTGATCAGAGCCATTGTTAGTCCGGTGGTGTTATTAGCCGGGTGGTTTTTGATACATTCTGATTGCAGAGTAGAAAATAATTTGAGCCAGATTTGGTGAACTCGCTGAACCAATATTTGTGCAAATATTTTCACACTGTAGTTCAGGAGCGCTGTCGGAAGTGCAGTTTATGGGTTACTTGTTAGGCTTGAGAAGAAAGGTGAGGTGTGAGTGTAGCATTGTGTCTGAAACTATTTGGGAGGTTGAAAAGTAATTGAACAATTTTATTATGGATTTGACTAGAAGCGACGAATAGGCCTTATTAAAGAGAAAAATTCTGTTGGACCCAGTGCCCAGCCGCTGGGTACAGCTTTAATTGCTTCCTTGAACTCATTACCAAAAATATATTCCTCCAAGTCTGTCAGTTCCTCTCCTATGGTAGGTTGGGGATTATGAAGTACAAGATATTGAATATGTTGTAACTTGCCTCGACTTTGTACCTTAAACAGGGCAGTGAAATTTTGTTAGAAGGCCAAAAGGATTCAAGATGTATCCATACTTCAGATTGCCTTGTCACTGCACATTTCTTTTATTGTGTTTGTACATTGCAGCTTTTCTCAGTTTGTGGCCCATTACTCTGTCTTATTTCATTTTTCATAACAATTCTGTTTGGTAGGTTTTTTGCGGCCTCTTTCAGGTGGATTGCAAATAATGTATATCTAATTTTCTCAAGCATATATCAGACTCATTTAAACTCTAGCCTATTCACCACCAAGTTCTGTAGGTGGTCTAGCACTTCTTTACCTTCTGCCACAAGGTAATGCAACAACAATGACCATTTACATTCTGCACACCAATTTGTACCATGGACCCTTACATGACTGAGGAAAACATATTTCCATTTGCTCCATCTTATTGTTGATTTTCCAGGGTGACTTAAAAACTGGTGGTGAAGTCAGATTTTGCACTTTTACAATATGTATACAAACTGTTTTTAGTATATACCGGAAGCAGGTCAACTTAAGATATCAAATGAAGCGAGAAGCTATTAAAAGGTGATCCTTCCATTAACAACTACTTAAAATGTACATTTGTGTAACAAGAATTTCATTATACCATGTTTAAAACTCATACACAGATAAACCACATATGTGGTATGTGAGATGTATTACATCACATCTAGAATGTAGAATTTAAGGGGGTTCTACGTCCCCAGGCTAAAGGATGGTATAGCTGTTGCTGTGTGAGAGGGGATGGGATGCTCTTAATAAAGAGCCCAGAAAAGTCCTGTGTCCTGGACTATCTTCTACACTGGCAACGAGTTGAGACAAAGGATTTGAGTGTCCCAACACCGTGTAGCTTAAACACTACTTTCTGAATTCCACTGTGGAAACCAGCGAGGCAACATTCAGGATTGTTGCCCTGGTATGGATTGAATAACAAGCAAGATATCTATGAACTTTATTCTCAATCACAAAGGAACGTTTTTGGTTTGGCTATACTTGTTCTTTTGGAAGTGTGACTGGGAACAGGTTATTGTAAGTGCTGGATTCATTTATAAGTGCTACAATTTTTGCACGTTTCCATCTTTACAACCAACTCCCAGCTATCTGGAGCTGAACGGGTGAGCCGAGCATTTTGGTAAAGTAATTTCTTTCACTTTAATTGAAATGTTATACATCTGGGTTCTCAATGTACGTTCGTTTTGAATGCTTTGTTCAAGGAACGCATCCTGCCCATCCTGCTTCAACTGTGTGAATACATACTGGTCTTCCTTTGACGTTGGACACCAGCAAGAAAATAAGTGGATATCCCACAGGAAGCAATCTCATTGCTTTCCTATGTGACTACGTTGGTGAAACTAAGTGATTGGATTCCAGTTCCCGAGATCGCACTTTTACGTGTGTTGTTTGCCAAAGCCGTACAGCGATAAACTAGCGATACACATGCTAGTTATCACAGCAACGATAAACATGCTATTTGAAGTTAAAGTGTGTATGTCTACAGGGATATGCATGTTTTTGAAATGGGAAGCCACATTTTGATAATATAGTGTTTATGTTTACAGTGTTCTCTTTTTCTTCTGTTATGGTTTATAGGATACTTTTGCATTTTCTTTCTGTTGTAGCCACAGTAATTAGGCAGAACATTGCACCTCCACCCTTCTTTTTGACTATGCCAGGCGATCTGCATATAATTTGGCCTAAGTGGAAATAAATATTTTCCTCACTATTCTAGAGTATGTAGTACCAACTTGTCTAATTAAAGGACAACATCACTACTTATGCACTACCTTGGGAGTGAAGGTCAGGAAGGTTTTGAAACATTACCTGATCCAGGTGATGAAGTAACTGATTTAAATGAGTTTGAGATATGTTTAAAAAAATTAGATCTGCATTACTTGCCTAAAATGTGTTCAATTTTGGAAAGTTATTTTGAATGAGAGAAGAAAAACCTATTAAAAGTGTAGAAGAGTATGTAACAGCTCTGAGGAAGTTGCCTTCATCTTGCAGATTTAGCTCCACAATAGAAGAGCGTATAAGAGATCAATTTATGTTAAGATGTTGCAGTGATAAAATAAGGCAGGAACTATAGGGAAAAGATAATCCTTCCCCACATGAAGTAATCACTTTGGCCAAAAGTGTGGAACACACTTTAGCATGTGTTGAGGAATTGGAAAAAAAAAATCCTGCAGTGAATAAAATTTCTCCAGAGATTAAACAAAGTAAAGGTAAAGAGGGTGACAAAGATGAAGGGAAAAATATGCATGGGCAGTGGGCTAGATTCAGAGATACCAAATGTTTTAGATGTGGTAATGTTGGCCACCTTGCTTCATATAAGAAATGTCCAGCCTTCAACGACGACATGCAAGATATGTAACAAAAATGGTAATTTTGCCAAATGTATTAAGTCAGCAAGTGCCCCAATGTGGCACCAGTAAAGTTAGTTGAAGATTGTACTGTATCAGTTTTTGCGGAACCTGAATAAAAGAAACCACCAAGAGATAAAGTTACTATATTGGGTATTGAGAGTGAGGTTTTGTTTGACTATGGGGCATGGTGGACTATGATATCCAATGAATTGTTTGGCAAGCAATTAAGTCACAGAGTGAATTTGAAGGAACCGGATGTGATTCCTGGTGCTTATGGTGGCCAGGTTATAGAATTAAGAGGATAATTTGAATCTGATGTTGCTTTCAAATCTAACACTATTTTTGGAAAAGTATACGTTCCTGTGAAAGGGGACAGTGTTCTGAGTTGGCCACATCAAAGGGAGTTAAACGTCATTCTAGACCCGAATCTTTCTACACCTGTAATGATTAAAAATGAGTTTGTAGAAATGTTACGTATAAATGATGTGCATAAACTTATGGTGCAAAGTGAAAAGATTGCATCAATACCTAAATTCTTGAATAAGTTTAAGGAGGTATTCAGTGACAAATTGGGATGTTTAAAGGGGTATTCACATCATATAAAAATCAAGAAAGGGGCTGTACCTGTTGTTGCGTAACTACGACCTATTCCTATATCTATGAAAGATGATGTTGAGAATGAAATCAAAAGACTATGTAAAGATGGGGTGATTGAACCAGCAGAGTGTTCTGAGTGGATAGCGCCAATTGTTGCACGCAAACAATCTGGCGATATCAGGTTTATGTATTGATTTGAGGGGTCTCAATAAATGCATAGTGAGTGATCAATTTCCGCTTCCCAACATAAGTGAGATGGTCTCACTTCTACATGGATCAAAGTTTTTCAGTACTCTAAGACTTGACCTCTGCATATCATCAAGTCATGTTAAATCCTGCCTCCAGAAATTACACCATATTTATCACTCCCTTTGGGACTTATCGGTTGATAAGGATGCCTTTTGGATTGGTATCAGCTGCTGCTGTTTTTCAGTGTATGATGGATAGTTTATTGGGATCAGAACATGGGGTTAAGTATTTTCAAGATGACATTTTAATTCATGGGCAGACTGAAATGTGTGTTGATTGACAGAATTATGGAGTTGGGACATGTGGGGCATCAAGGGATTAGTAAAACGAGGCCAGAATCCATCTCAATTATTGGTGGCAGGCTGTCAGGAATAAGGCTATGTGTGGTCCAGGTCCTGTCTGAAACTCCGCTGTGCGATATTGCGGCACTTCATGCGCACCACTTGTCATCCCCTCTTGTTCTAAAAGTGGTCATCAGCGTCGTCTGCCCTGTGGTAAAGCTCATGTAGCTGCAGGGTCAGGACATTGGTAGACAAGATGTACTTATCAGTGCTATTCTATGAAGGGAGTACAATTCTCATGTTTTTAGAGGCAGCAGCCATCTTGAGGTGTGGCAGGCCTATAAAGCCCAGCCACACCCAAGCACATTGCTCACTATTTTGAAGACTTTGATGCAGTCAGACCCCGTGGGGGTTCCTCTGAAGAAGAGCAGATTTCCTGCATGGCAGATTGACAGCAAATTGGAGTATCCTTGTTTCCATGGTAAATTCAGATACGAGTAGGTCGTACTTGAATCGGTAAGGTCTTGATGAGTCCAATCTTGAAGGGAGTTGTTACTTCCAAAGGTAAAGCACCCATTAGCACAACGAGCAAAGCGTTTTCAGTTTTAAGAGCAAAGCAGCCTTGGCGCGACGATCAAAGTGCTTCGGAGAACAGCGCTTCAGGCCACACCTGTAAAGCACCCTTGGCACGTCAATCAAAGCGCTTCAGTCCACATGTGTAAAGCTCCCTTGGCACTGCAATCAAAGCGCTTCAGTCCACATGAGTAAGGAGCCCTTGGCACGCAATCAAACCTCTTCAGTCCATATGAGTAAAGCACCCTTGGCGTGGCAATCAAAGCGCTTCAATCCACATGAGTAAAGCGCCCTTGGCACGGCAATCAAAGCGCTTCAGTCCACATGAGTAAAGCACCCTTGGTACACCAATCAAAGCTCTTCAGTCCACATGAGTAAAGCGCCCTTGGCACAACAATCAAAGTGATTCAGGCCACATGAGTAAAGCGCCCCTTAGCATAACAAGCGTAGAGCTTCAGACAAGACAAGTAAAAGCGCTTTCTGGCATAAGGAACAAAGCGCTTCATGTATAATAATCAAAGCGCTTCATGAACAATAAACAAGGCGCTTCTGCCCAACGAATAAAGCGATTCAAGTTCAATGAGTAAAACGTTCAGGTCTATAGTTGTAAAGGTGAATGCATTTTCGGAGATAAGCAAATTATAGTTTCATTGTTTTTTTGGGAAGCATAATATGTAAGATGCATATTTAAGTCTTTGAGAATTTCTAGGCTGTGATCAAACGTTTGTTATAAATGCATAGTTGTACAGGATTGATAATCAGAGTATGATCATAGTCCAAAGCTCTTGCCATCTCTTGGTTCAGAGGTTGTAGTCTGTTCCTGTTCCATGATTCAAAGAAGGGGCTTCACCCTCACTTCAAAAGGGGTCTCAATCTGATATCACAGAGACGCCTTTAGTCAAGAGTCTATTGATGTGTTATACTGCTATGAATGAGTATATGCATATTTGTTCTAACCTTTTCTTTTCAGATCTCTCTCCCTGCAGTTTCCCCACCCTAATTCCCTTCCCCCCACCTGGCTTCATCATAACTCTGTGCTATAATAGCTTTCTGAATTGGTGACGCCAGGAGGTGGGCCTTTTGTTCAGCAGCGTGCAGATCCCGAGGAAAGGACACTGTGACACAGGCATGGACCTGATGATACAGAGGATGGTCAGAGAATGTCCTGACAGTGACAAAGTGTACAAAACTAGAGTACCTCCGATGTGTGTTCGAGAGTTTTCCAGCAAGCTGTGGGATGTAGTGGCGTCGATATTGACGGACCGATACATGGAAAAGGAGGGCCCAACTATCTTTGGTATTGATGGATCCATTTTCTAGCAGGGTTGAAATAGGCATTGTCAGTGGTATTGAAACTAGGAGAGTTATTGAGTTTTTCCATTAGGTTTTTAGTCGTGAAGCTTTGCCTAATATAATTATGACTGAAAATGGTCCACAATTTGTCTCTTTTGAAATAGAGGAATATCTAAAGTGCAGAGGTATTGGGCACAAAGTATGCTCTTTGTATCATCCTGAGGGGAATGGTACTGTTGGGAGATTCAATAAAAGTGTGAAAGAATGTGTACAGTTGGAAGTTTCAGCGGTACAAGTTGGAAAGAAGGTTTAAAGGAATTTTTTGCATGCTTACAGGTTTTACACCACACACAACAGGTGAGGTTCCCTTTGAAGTGATTGGAGGTCATAAAGGTAACACCCAGTTAGCTCCTGGTTGGGTATATTGGGGTAACATGACTGTTTTCTGTTCCGGGATGAAAGGGGGAAACGAATGTGAAAAAAATGTGGCAAGAAGAAAGGAATATTATGATGGAAAGAGGAGTGTAGCAGATGTTGGTATAAGTGTGGGGGATGACATTTTGGTAAAAAAACACTATGTAAGAGTGGAAGTAGATTCTAGGGTCTATTCAAAGTTATTAAACTTTTCAGGAATGCTGTCAAGATTAAGGGTGGGAGGGTATGGAACCTGAATCATGTTGTGAAGTCAAAAAAGAGTTACATGAAATTCGTCATTCTGCTTTTTTTTGTTTAATTTTCTTTTCTAATGTTATCTTCATATTGTGTGTTCAATATTATGTAATTAACTATACATCTGTTGGAATTTCAAATTTTTTAATTTCAAAATGTTCAAATTTATTGGGGGGGAAGGTGTGTCGTATATGAGATGTATTACATCACATCCAGAATGCAGAATGTAAGTGGGTTCTACTTCCCCAAGGTAAAGGTTGGCATAGCTATTGCTGTGTGAGAGTGGATGGGATGATCTTAATAAAAAACCCAGAAAAGTCCTATGTCCTGGACTATCTTCTACAACATAACCCTTAAAATACCCATACTTGTTCAACATACTTTCTGTTCTCTTCTCTGATCATCCTAAGATGGACTAGACTGAAAGCACCTGCAGGATAAAACACACTGAGGCTCTCATTATGACATAGGCGGTCAATGCCGCCTGCCGCCTACCGCCATTGCGATGGCCGCCAAAAGTCAGTCGCCATGGCTACCAGCCGACCGCCATATTATAACATTAGCCGGGATTCCGGCTAAGGCCATGGCGGAGGACGGCGGTAAGGTGGCGCTGCTGCCAGCAGCAGTGCCACGCCATTAGACGGTAGCATGACACATGATATGGCCTGGCGGTGTTCTGCTGGTGGACGCTGCTGCTGGCAGCGTTACCCCGCCCAGTTGCCTGCCGGAGGACCCCCTGCAAGCCAGTAAGTCAGGTGCTCTGACAGGGGAGGGGCTTGTGTGGGTGTGTGTATGTTTGTGTGTGCGTGCATGCAGGTGTGGGATGTGTGGAATGCATGTGTGCGTGTATGTTGAGTTGTGTGAATGCGTATGTGCTTGTATGTATGTCCGTGTGTGTGTGGATATGTGTGTGCATGGATGTATGCATGCTTGGGTGAATGTGGGTATGTGTGTCTGTATGTCTGTGCGTGTGAATGTCGGGGGTGTCGGAAGGGGATGGGGAGGGTGGTGGAGGACTCTGGGGAGGGGGAGGTGGGCGGGGGAGACCCCTATCAGTGCCAGGGAAGGAATTCCCAGGCACTGATAGTGCCTACCGCCATGGTTTTCGTGGTGGTAAGAAAGCCACGGAAACCTTAGAGGTGGGCGGGTTCATATTCCCGTGGGCGGCCTAGTGACGACAGCCGGGCTGGAGACTGTAGTCTCCAGCACCACAGTCATTAACGCCGTGGTAGTCGGTGTGTTACATTGGCGGTTTGGCCTTTGCCAAACTGTCAATGTCATAATATGGCAGTATGTACCGCCCACCTGTTGGCGGTACTACTGCCACTAACACCGATCGCCGGGGTCAAAATGACCCCCACAGTGACGTAGTTTGTATCTTTAACAAATAAATTCAATATGACCATTTTTAAACCAACTCCTGATTCTATTATCTGTAGAATGACATAGTACTTACAACAATTTGTTTTAGAATGTAAAATATAAGATGTCACCTGTCTGCAAGTTGATGTAAGCTTCAAACACCAAGTGGCTACAGACGTCTGTTTTTTTTTAAACCTTAAAACCTCACTGTATGACTATGCGTAATCAGCCCAGTTTAAAATGGTCCACTGCGTGTGAAATCATGTATACACGCAGAGAAAGTCGAGAACAGCGTTCTGGAATGTACTCCTGCCAAATGCATTTTCAGTTATCTCATTACAGCATAATTGGTAATTTATCAACCAAGCAAGATGAAGAAAAGGCTAAGCAAGATCTCTTTTTAAGGGTGGAGCCTGCGAGTGCATGGGCTGGCGCCTTTCAGACAATGTTGTGTTATGTAAAGGGCTTGGAGCCCTCTTGTCGCTCACCACTTGTCAGGTTTTGTGTGGCATTCTTATTGACAGCCTCGTAGTTCTTCAAGGCATGTCTAGCATTTCCATTCCTCTGCGAGGAACAGAGATCAAGCACTAATTGATTTCAACTTAATTAATGCCCTCTGACGTGATCGAGGTACTATTTTGTTCTAACTGCCAATGCCCGCAAACAGAAGGCCTGTGACTGGCAAAACGCGCGCTGAGCAAGACAAACAAAATGGCAAAGTTTTATTTTGCAAAGCCAACTTTATTTTATTTTGCTGAGTCGTCTTTTTTCAGTTTCCACTCATGGTTGGGTTTTTTTGGCTCCTGGGCGCTAATGTCAAAAGCTGAAAATTGTTGGGAATATGCGATACCTTTTGCATTTCAAATGCTTGTTTTACCTGCGTGTTGTGGAGGACTCTATTCTTTTATTAGCTGTCCGACAGTGACACCTAGTGGCAGACAGCTAAGTTGGTCGAAACAGCCGTAAGAGCCCTGCTGGCAAAAGGGGCACAACTTGCATGAGCACCTAAGAAAAAGCGCCTATGTTGCAGCTGTTGGTAAGAGTACTGGGGCCAAGTAGTCGGGGTGGCTTAGCACTTGCTGTCTGTAGCGCCTGAGTGGCAACATAAATCTAATATATTTATGTCTGGAGGTCCAAATTAGTAAATGAAATACATGTGCATATCTGAACATCTTCTGCCTGCTGGTAGGAAAGGCCACTGAATGAGAGAAACAGTTTATATTTCCCAGGGTTTGTGTTTGTAGGCGAAGCAGTGGTTTGCAAGTCGCCTTCTCTTATGTGATTAACGCTTTCTGACAGTTCTGACTTAAAATCCGATTGATTATGATTAACTAGTAACTGTAACTGTAACAGGCTAAAGTCCTTTCATTTGGCTAGATCAAATGCTGGTTTAGAACATCAGCACTGTACGAATCACATGCCCTATTAGCGTCAAAGACTATAAACATGTTAAAAAACAGCATTGTGAATTGCATTTATTTGCAGGAGCTGGTAGATTCCACACTACAGTCAATATATTTGGTCCATTATAGGCAGATCTACACAACTTAGCTGAGCTGCGCTTCTGTTCAGTGTGTGTACAGGGTGCTGGTAGGAACAAGTAATTATTAAATGGACAAAACTGCTTGATTGCACTCACCATAAAACATAACGGAAAGTGTCACACATAAGGCAATCAAATGTCACACAACCACAATGAAAATGCAGAAATATCACACTTAAGGAATTAGAAAACGTTCCAGCTATGGGAATGTCCGATCTCTTCTTATTAGGTTGAGCATTGCAGCACGCAAACGCTGCTTTTCTGACATTTTGGGATCTAGGTGGGCTTTTAACCACACCCACCTCACGCCCATCACTATCACTTGTTCATGAGTTTGCCTTTCAAAAATCCTTTGCTATAGTTGGTAAAATGCTTTACATTTGTCCCTCTTTGGGGCGGTTTTGTTACCCCCTTGGGACCCTATTACATGGACAATTGCACGTTTGCTGATATGTTTGACTGCAAGGAAACTTCTTTTTTCTTTTGTGTGTCTCCTTCACGAACTCGCTCATGGCAGCCGTGGCGTTTGAATCGGCTCACTTATGTCAACTGTTTTACTTTTCATTGTTCCTTCTGTGTGTCTTTTAGAGTTGCCAGACTGTAAACATTGTGCTTTTTGTATGTTTTATTAAGTTATTCAATTTGATTGGCCAGCTAAAACGTAAATACTGCATAGTGTTTCATGTGCTTAGTGTAGTGAAGCAGGTTGTAAGTAGTGGTCTGTCTGTCTGTCTCCTGGTTAGTGATGCAAGACAGCAAGAGGGGAAACGCTGCCTGTTTGTACAGTGTGCCTAGTGTGGGATGGCACATCACAGGCAGAGGCACTGAACTATTGTGTGGTGCTTAGTGTAGGCAGAAAGAGACTGTAAACACTGGGAAGACATGGAGGGGGGAAAAGCACTGACCAAAAGCTCTTCACTGCCTGTATTGTGTGCTTAGTACAGGCAGACACACAGAAAAGGAGGAGGCACGTCACTGTTTGCCCCATGTCCTTAACGTGGACAGGTGCAATGAAACCCAGCATAAGCTGCACACAGGGAGGAAACACTGCACTATGGTGCTCTGTGTTATTACTGGCAGGTAAAATGGACCGAAAGAGGCAGTGCACAGGTTACACCATGGAATTAGTCAGACAGGCACACAGGGAGAAGCCACTGCACTGTGTGCATGGAACTGTTATTTGCAGATATAATGGACTGAAGGAGGCAGTGCACTGGTTGCACCATGGGCTTAGTAAGACAGGCACACTAGGAGAAGATAATGTACTGTGCTAACTGAGTGCCTTTGATTGGCATCTATAAGAGACTGTTGTTTTACCTTGTACATAGTGTAGCCAGGCAGGAGAGATTGCTCTGTTTGTAACATGTGGGCAGACACTCATGCACTGCATGCGACAGACATCTCTCACTGTACTTATATTTTGGAGAAGTGCTGAATGTTATGTATCAAGCAGAAACTTGTAACATGCTCTTAGATCCTGAGTAGATGGAGTACTTGCTTTGGAGACCCTAGACTGAACCAAGTCTGTTTTCTCAGCCTCCCCACCATTCTCACTTACCTCCCTCAGCTCTATCATTCTCCTCTCTCATATTGAATTTCCGCTACCAATAGTTCTCCATCTTTTTCTCCTATACCTCCCTTCTGGATCGCCCCTCCAGCCTTTCTCCACCCATTTCACTGCTTAAACAGTTACTTTTACTTTTTCTTCCCCTCTGCTGCACCTCACCTGTTTTCCCAGTATGTCTCTTCTGTTTTGTTGCTCTTTTTCTCTCTCCCTCTAATTAGCTTTCTCTTTCTGTGTCTACTTCTCTCTGCTCCTTTCTCCATCTGTCCTTTTCTGTCCTCTACACCCTTGTTGCTCAAGACTTTCTCCCTTTTTAGGTTGAGCGATCGCTCAAGCGCTAGACCTTTGGTAAGTATTATGGGCTTTTAACCACGCCCACCTCATGCCCATCACTTTCTCTAGGCCGTGGGCTTGCCTTTCAAAAATCCTTTATCATTTTTTAAATGCTTTACGTTTGTCCCTCCTTGGGGAGGTTTTGTTACCGCCTTGCAGACTGATCCTGTTACATGGATAATCACATGTTTGCCAATGTTTGACTGTGAGCGAACTTTTTCCTTTTGTTTCTCTCCTTCTCGCACATGGCGGCCATGGTGCTTGGAATCAGTTCGCTTTTGTCAACTAATGTTTTACTTTTCATTTTCAAGTAAAATATAGAAAAAAAATCAGCAAGGGTTCCACGAAACAGCAATGGCTTAGATGACGTGGGCCCTGGTTGATTTCAGCACATAGGATTTTGTCTTGATGGTGGGTAAATATAGTTATAATGCATCAGCTGCCATTTGAACCCCCCACTGCAAACAAGACATTTTCTACAGCAGACGGCACATGTTGGGAAACATGCTCTGTTTCGGAGAAATGTATCTAGCCCACTGGAATTCTGAAAGACCAGATATGTTGCATCATCATCAGTGTCCTGGAGACACAGGGCACTTCCTAGACTTGGTCAGGGTTAGAGCAAACAGCACAAGGGTGCTCTGGTGTTAATACCACCACCTAGCCACCCCACTCTTCCAGGTATTGGATCAGTTTTAGAACACCTACCTCAGTTGGAGGACTGTGTCTCGTAGAAAAACAAGGTCATACATCAAAGACAACAAGCAGCTCTTCAATATCCAAAAAGAGGGGGAAAATGATCAAAGTACAGAAATGGTGCTATGCCTGGATGTGGAGGCATTATATAAAGTATCCCCAAGGAGATGAATCTCAGGATAATAACGAATAAGTTACTTACCTTCAGTAACATCTTGTCTGGTAGAGACAATATCTAGTTCAGATTCTTTACTTTAGAATAACCCCCAGGCATCAGTCTAGATCTGTAAATCTTTCTTAAGCAGTACCCCTGAACACCGGTAAGTTGCATCGATCGGCTCCACGTCAGTCGCGGTCGCGGGCGCCCATGCCATATATGACATCGTAGGTCATATATAGGCGCCACCCCAGCATGCCGACGTCAGCTTCTTTGCACTAATTTCTACACCAGCGCAGAGCCATGAAGAACACTGACCATTGAACTAGGGCCACGAAAGGAGGTCCCTGTCCCTAGAAATTAGTTTGCAGAGCAGGGATGATGGGTGGGTGTTAAGGGATCTGTAACTAGATATTGTATCCAGCAGATAAAGCATTACCGAAGGTAAGTAACTTGTCCATCTGATAGAGCCATCTAATTGCAGATTCCCTCCCTTAGAATAGAATGCCCAAGCAATGCCATCCCTGGAGGAGGGTCTGTGAACTAAGTTTATACTAGAAAGTCCTGCAGGACCGAATGGACAATGTGCCCGTCTTTACGGACCTGACTGTTGAGGCAGTAGTGTTTGGTAAATGTGTAGAGAGATGCCCACATTACCGCCTGACAGATGTCAAGAACTGGAACTCTGCGTGCTAACACAGTGATAGCAGCTTTAGCTTTCATAAATGAGCACACAAACCCTCAGGCAGTTGCTTCTTAGTCACTGCGTAGCACATTTTAATGCAGAGTACGGGCCATATCTGGAGATGGTTCTCTTCTGCATTGCCCTACCTTTTTTCACACCAATATAACCAATAAAGAGTGGATTATCCACCCGGAACTGTCTGGTATGATCAAGGTAGTACACCAGCCCTCTTTTTGGGTCCTAGCCGTGGAGTCTCTCCTCTTCCTTAAAATTATACATGGGTGCGTAAAAAGTAGGCAAGGTGATGGATTGGCCTACATGGAAAGGCGTGATCACTTTCGGTAGAACGTAGGCACGAGTTCGAAGCAACACTTTGTCAGAATAGATGGAAAGGTAGGGCGGCTTAGATGACAATGCCGCCCTACCTCACTCACCCTGTGGACAAATGTAATGGCCACAAGGAAGGCTGTTTTCAAAGGGAGAATCCTGTGAGGACAATTGTGGAGCGGTTCGTAAGGAGAGCACATCTGAAATGTCAAAACTAAATTCTAACTCATCGGTGCATAATGAATAGAGATGGCAGAAACATATGAGTAAGGCCTTTAAGGAACCTATTTACAATAGGAGACTTAAACAAGGAATGTTGATCAGGCAACCACAAAAGAAAAGAAATGGCAGATGTGGGGGGCTGGCTCATGTGGTGTATTACTATAGGTGATGCACCCTGCACTGAGTCCAGGCAACCCTTATTGATAGTGGTAGAGGTTTCTAATAACCATACCTCTAAAAGGGTAGCCTTGGAGAGCAGCTAAGGATTGTAAGAGAGGGTGTAAAGCAATTACAATAACCACAGAGTCAGTTAATGAATTACACACAAGTTAGAACCACACCAAGTGTTAGAAAAATAAGGTATTACTTATTAACACACAGGCACTAAACTAACTTTGGTATATCTCCTAACTGGATATATGAACACTAAAAATATACTTCAAAACAGAAAGGTAGAAGCATATAATAACACGGGCCAGTGGGTGGCAAACCAGATACAAAAAATGGGTAAATAAAGACACCTGACAAATACT
Source organism: Pleurodeles waltl (assembly GCF_031143425.1). Lineage (NCBI taxonomy): Eukaryota > Metazoa > Chordata > Amphibia > Caudata > Salamandridae > Pleurodeles > Pleurodeles waltl. Next base: position 1,148,242,814 of record NC_090445.1, on the reverse strand, counting down.
GACACTCAAGAATCATAAGGACTGGGAAAATACTAGAACACCAAAAGTAACTAGCAGGTATTCCCCAGGAGCCCGTGTGCAGAGGAGTTACTTAGTGTCAGGTTCCCCATAGGATAACTTTAGGTAAGTCTCTGTTAGAAGAAGGGGGAAACAGGCCTTCCCAAAGGACCCGAGGAAACCCATGAGAACAAGGAAGGTTCAAGAGTGTCCTTACCCGTGGATACCCAGAGAAGTGGAGTCTCTACACAAGGGAGCCCAGGTGCATAGAAGTAAAATTTTGTCTGAACCTCCCATTGAAGTCAATGGGGACCTCCGCTGTCCAGCAGCTACAGTGACCCGTGGACCAGGTTGGTGGAACTCAGGGGTGGATTCTGGGAAAGGAGCACCTGTAAAGAAAGGGGAAAGAGTCAAAACCACCCGAGGGGGTGCAGGAGGGCAATGACCACCCTTATCATGGATGCTTTTCTGTTGGACGGTTGTCATGAAGATTCAGCTGCAGCACCCAGGCAATGCAAAAGGAGACCAGGAGTCATCCACGATCTGTTCCATGTTGAATGCAGGGGTCAATGGTCAGCAGGACCACCAGAAAGCCCTGACAAGTGCAAAAGGAGCACTGCATAGAGTTGCAGTAGTTGGTCCAAGGGACTCAGCCTTTACAGGTGAGTCACAGCTGGCCCTCAGCAGTGAGGAGAGCCAACAGGAATTGAAAGAGACCCCGGGAATACCCTCAGGCAGCAAGCACAGGGAGTTGTAAGGAGGCTTCAGCAGCACAAAGAAGATGGATGCCCACGTTGTAGAGGTTGCAACCTCTTCAAAAGAACAGCCATCAAGTCTTGGTGACGGGAACAGACAGTGCACAAGGGGTCCATCCCAGCAGCTCCAATGAGGAACCACAGTCGTCCCAGTTGTAAAGAAGACAGGTCAGACCTCTAGAGAGCCACAGAACTAACACCTGTGTTGCAGAGCCTTGAAGAGTCCGTGGGAGAGCAAGATCCACAAACCGGTCATATACGTTGAGGTGCCTGTGACTGCAGGGGAGTGACTCATCCACTCCAAGGAAGATTCTTTCTGGATGTTCTCAGTGCAGGCAGAGTCCTTGTAACTCTGGAGGATGCACAGCCACAGAAGTTGCAGAGTTCTTGCAATGCTCAAGGACAAAGTTGCAGTAGGAGCCCTCCTACCGGTTGCAGTCTTGCCCTGGTTCCCAGAGAAGTCCAGCAGCAGAATCTCGATTCCAGGTCGCAGAAGAAGTCGTGACGACGAATCTAGGACCCTACACTCAGGGGAACCCTTAAATAACCCAGGAAAGGGGTTGGACGACTAATGAGGTGACCCACCTATCAGGGGAGTCAGGGACCCTACTCAACTGAACTGACCAGTCAGCTGCTCCCAGGGCCCTCTGCTCATCTTGTTTCCAAGATGGCAGAATCAAGTGGCCACCTGGCAGAGCTCTGGGCACACCCCTCCCAAGGGAGGAGCTGGACAGGGGGGGTAAACCACTCCCCTGCTCTTTGTGTGTTTCATGCCAGAGCGGGAGCCTGGGGATTCCTGCACTGGAAGGAATTTGTTTTGGAAGAAGGGAACCAAATTGGTCCTTCAAAGTCATCTTGTGGCACTCGGGAGCACCCCCACCCTAGCCCACAGACACATTTCTAAAGGAGAGGGGGTAACACTTCTCCTCTAAAGGAAATCCTTTGTTCTGCCTTCCCCTGCTCGAGTTAAGATCAGCAGCAGAAGGGCAACTGTACAACCCACATATGCCATCTGGCATGTGTTACCAGCAGGATGCAGGGGGTCTGAAGCCCAGCAGCCTCAGAGTCATTCTCACTGAAATCTAGAATGGAGGCTTAAACATCTGTATCATAGCCTGAATAGCCTGGACTCGCTGCTCTGGAGGATAATCCTGAAACTGCACTGCGTCCAGAACAGCTCAGATGAAACGAAGCATCTGAGAGGAAATCAGGTGTGACTCTGGCATGTTTATAGTGAACCTCAGTGAATGCAGGAGATCCACAGCAGTTTGGAGGTGGGAGACGACAGCCTGGGGCAAGCCCACCTTCAAGAGCCAGTCTTCGCGCTAGAGGAAGACCGAAACCCGTGATATGCACAGATTAACTGCGACCACTGCAGTCACCTTGATGAACACCCGAGGGGCGCTAGTAAGGCCAAAAGGGGGCACGATGAACTGAAAGTGCTCGTGGCCTACCATGTACCGCAAGTAACATCTGTGGGCAGGCAGGGCAAGAATATGGAAATTATCATCCTGCAAGTCCCACGCTGCCATCCAGTATCCTGGGTCCAAGGCAGATAAATCCTGAGCTAGAGTGAGCATTTTGAACTTCTCCTTCTTGAGGAAGAGATTGAGGGACTGAAAGTCTAAGATACAGCAGAGGCTCTTGTCCTAGTTGGGTCCTAGAAAGTAGCACGAACAGCAACCACAACCTACTTCTGCCACAGGAACCCACTTTATGGTTACCTTGGCCAAGAGAGCCGTAACTTCCTCTCGGAGAAGTGCCAAGGGATACTCAGTCATCCGACTGTAGGATGGTTGCATGGATTGAGAGGCAGTCTCAAAGGGGAGGGGATTAGCCCCTACTGACTAAATGCAATACCCATCTGCCTGACATGATGGATTGCCAGGAGAGCAGGTAATGGCAGATCCTGCCTCCGACTGGTCCCTGGTGGGGGAAAGGTCAGAGACTAAGAAGGTTTGAAGGCAGCTGCAGGGGTGAGGGGTGGCGGTAGACCGGTCAGACCGCTGGCTTCCTGATCCATGAGGACGGTGGGTCCCACGTCCCCAGCCACGCAGAGTCTGAACAGCATGTGCAGCACAGGGGCTGGACAGGAACGTACGTGGCGGACCCATTCCGTTGCCACAAAAGTGTCAAAAAGTTGACAAAGATGGTGACAAGGGGTTGCCAGGAGGCCCAAGGACCTGGATGTGGCACGAGAAACCTTGGAGTGCTCAAGCTTGGAGCCTGCTTTCTCTCTGAAGAGACGGATGCCATCAAAGGGCATGTCCGTAAGATTGGCTTAGACACCCCCCAAAAAGCCAGGCATCTTCAACAAGGCGTGGCGCCGCAGGTCCACAGTCCTGTCCAGTCCACAACAAATTGTGAACTTTGCTGCGTCACTCTTATCAGCAACTGCTTGGGAAAGTACAGCCCGGGCCTCCTCCAGGACCTGTGGCAGCACACGCGCAACCATATCGCACAGCATGTGGGAATAACATACCAAAAGGCATGCGGTGTTCATGGACCACAATGCCCGGCTGACAGAAGAAAACATCTTCTCCCCAAGTGTGTCCAACCTCTTGAAGTCCCTATCCAGCGGTGCGGAAGGGAACACACCATGTGGGGCTTGGATGACCAACCTCTCAGAGGGGGTGTGCTGGATAAAGAAACTTTGGTCCACTTTCCACTTGCGTCACCAAAGTCAACACGGCAGAACATAGGGTGTTGAAGCTGGTATTTTAAGTGGTCCAGCAACCCACTCCTATTCCTCACTGTACCTTAGCACATAGGAAAGGGACTCAGGATACGACATAGAAGGCACAGCTCTTCCGGTCACCGGAGTCGTACTACATCAGTCCTGCTCCATGTTAGAGTCGGCAATGAGGATGGGAATGACGCCACCCGGGAGCGAGGCTGGCACCGGTAGTGTCAGTGTCGGGGCTGGCAGCAGAGAAGATCAAGGTGTTATGACTGACACCGGTCCAGATCCATGAATGGATCCATGGGTGCCACTTGGAGCCAAGGGCAAAGCCTCCAGCACAGTCAGAAGGGGGCCCTTACGACTCCACAGGGCCTAACAGCACAACATTGGTGTTGGTCTGCCCAAAAATGAGGCAAATGGACTCTTAGAACTCCTTAAGTTGGGCAGGGGTTGCTCCGGTTCCTGCAAACTCAGGGAGGCACCAACTCTGCCAAGAAGCAGGCTCTGCAAAGGGAGGTCTAGATCGCTTTCCCACTTCCTTGTCTCGTAGGTCAATGGACGAGGTGAAGTCGACTTCTTCTTATGCCTCTACTTACCCGATAGTCCTGAGGACTTGGAGTGGGATGACGAAGAGGAGGGGACTCAGCGACAGATCCTAAGAACTTCCTCTTGAACGAAATTGAGACTTACAAGGAGTCGAGTACGAGGGCACCAGCAGCTTTAGGGACCCCCTCAAAGCCTACAGATTCATGGCCTGGCACACGGAGAACAACTTTGGGTTGTGGTCGCGCTCCAGGCATGAAAGGCACACAAGGGGCGGACCTTGCCCAATTACAGGACCCGCCGGGCTTGAACCTGATCTTCCGTCATGACATCTCTCAATGCAGCAGGAGTAGATTTACTAAAAAAGCTTTAACAAAAGGTTAAAAAAAAACAGTCAAAACTGAATAAGGGAAGGCTCTTTCTTCGGATCAGCATTGGCTGGGGCAGAAAGAAAAGAACATACATCAGCACGGTGAGATGGCACCTCTGTAGGACCGCAAGGTTATATCTGAAGCAGAGGACGCAGACGATGGACACAATCAACACCACCTAACGAGGCACAGGGGTACTGGTTGAGAAAAGGATCCAGGCTGATGCCTGCAAGAAATTGTAAGGTAAGGAATCTGCAACTAGGTGTCTCTATCAGATAAACTTTTTACACAACCAAGAGTGGGACTGGGCTGCCCCTATTTATTTGATCATGAAACTGGCTAAATTGGCTCTGAGAATGACTTCAATTATAAAGACACATTTTATCTTCCACAATTTGGGACTTCAATGGGGAGAACATCTGCTCTCAGCATAGCCTGTTTGTATGTCCATCAATTTGAAGAAGAAAAAATGTGTATCAACAACCTCTTCACAGAAGAGATACATCTATTGCGCCGCTACACTGATGACATCCTTGTAATTTGGCACGGGTACAATTAAAAGTCCTCTGCCTTTAGGAGAAACAAACCCCTAATAAAGGGAATTCTTGGCTTGTCTGAGGTAATTTTATCTATACTAGGTACCGAGTTATGGTCATATTCAAAGTGCTCCCTGGAATACGGATGAGCCTATCCTGATTTTTAGGGACCAGGATGAGACCTGATGAGGAAGCATACCAGTACTAGATGGGTAATGGTCTAACTTCAAGAAATATATTTCAGTTTTCTTCTAAAGTATGAGATAGGGTGTTTGAGTAGGAAAGGGTAACATTTTGTAGAGGCAAGGGATGCTCTTTTTTTGTTGGTAATAACATTGAGGTAGAAATCTGGGCTCAGAGTCAGGTTGAAATACAATTTGTTGCACCTTTCTGATATCGTAGTGCATCACTGATCTAGATCAGGGCCAATGTCAGCTCAGGGTGCTAGTTTTGCACTGAAGTTTTTATTTTTATTAATAATCGGCACAGGAAAAATCAGTACCAATTAAAAAGGAATTGACCTGAACTTAGGAGCCAGTGTAGGAGTCTGTACCAAAGGTGGTATAGGGCAGGTCGTCGGTCCAAAGCAGGCATACGGCATCATGTGCAGATATGCCATCAGTAGCATGACTAGAAATTCCCCAGAGCTCCTTAGTGCCCAAAGGAGCGCCAGTGGGAAGGAATTTCACCTTAAATCTGCAGCCTATGGCCATACATTGCCTTTATTTTGCTCACTCTTCATTCAGACCACAAAGAATGCTACCTTCGGAGACTGGGGACACAGTTGCTTAATGCACATATTAAAAAGGAGGGTGCACTATCTTGGGTGCCCTCCACTCTGATTTTAACCTGCGTTTTAAAAAAAAGATGAGACCTTTATACCAACAGGCTCCCTGAAACAAGCCTGCAGAGGGGATTCTCATCAGATTCTACAGTGGCAACAGATCAACATTCCTGCGTATGTATATGCTACAAGGAACCTTTGATACAAACTCAGGAAACCAGATCCAAAGATTAAAGAAAGTTACAGACAGGTTTGGTCTCTACACTAGATGCCACACCAATGTCTTACCAGAAGACACACCAAATCATTAATCATCAAAAATCCCCTGCAAGAATAAAGCAACAGCTAACCACCAAGCAGCCCCATGCAAATAAACAATGAACATGCTAGATAAGTGGTTCCCAACCTATGGTCCGGGAACCCCTGGGGATCCGCGAAGCCTCCTAAGGGGGGCTGAGACTGCTTAGAAAATTAAATAATATTAATAGATAAGGTCCACAGCGTTTAGTAATGACTCAGTGGGGGTCCCTGGGTTCCTGTAATGATAAAGTGGGGTGGGCGTCCACAGAGGTCAAACAGTTGGGAACCACTGTGCTGGAGACTGCTATTTGAAGGCAGCAGGCAGCCCGAAGATTAACGGAGTTGAAGTACAGGAGATAAGAAGTTCCTGTTCTGAAAAATAAGGTTGTAGGAGCCCTCATCCTAAACAGAGCTGCTGCCTATAACATAGTTGTAACTCCCCTGGGCGCAGAAAGAACAGACAATCATCTTAGAGCTTTGCCTAATACCTGTGGTAGGCGAAGGAATTAAAAGAAAGGAAAGCAGGGCAATTTCCGTTATCCATGAACTGAAGAAAAGTGTGCTCCAGCTCAAAGGAGATACCTGTAGGCTGATCTTTCAGTTCTGATCTATTCTCGAAGTATTTGTACTGGGCCCCCTAAGCAAATTATTTGATCCACTTTGTCGGCCTACTTGTAAACTATCTCACTTTGCAGCAATCAATGTCCATTGCTATTCATAGCAGTCTTGGTTAGTTGAGGCTGTGGTGGTGCAAGTAATGGTGGTTGTCAATGAAGTGTTAAGTAACACTATTTGACAATTTATTTAATCCCGATTGAGCATTGGTGTGGATGCTTCACAAGGGAAGCACTAGGCCAAGACGAATCTGAGTTACACCACTGGAACCTGAGTAATTCTGCTTTACTACTGGTATGCAAAATTCCCCGTATTACGCTGTTTTGCCACATCATATAATTAGGTACTTGTACGTAAAAATGTACTGCAAATGTTCGGTTTCGATCATGAACGCATGGGTACAGCACAACTGCAGGGCTGGAGTAGCTGTTCTTTGAAGATTCTTTTTTGAACTAGCGCTTACCACCCCTGAAAAGGCGCAGAATCACTTTTCAGAGAGTTACATAGCACTCTGGAACCCAAAGGTTTTAGTTAGTAGATGACTAAAATTATACTATTATTTTCTTTCCTCCTCGTGATTAGTGGTGGAAATTGTGCTAAGTAATCGCTCACCGAGAGCTCATACCTTAAATGTACTGTCGTGAAGGGATAGATCGGTTTTGGTGGATCAGTAGTTGGGAAATGTAAATTGTTATTGGGACTGATGTACATGTGCGCCTCTTAGCTGGATGAATAGGGTAAAGGAGTGACAAAGGAGGGAAGATTTTGAAAAGGTTTATTTAGGAGTTCATAGTAATATGAGAGGTTTGGGATGTGTCAGGGAGCAGAGATAGGGTCAGAGTTGTAAAGCTGTTTTTTTGTTCGTTTTCCTCTGCAGTAAGCAGAAAATATGTAAATATTTAGATGCATACCCACGAAAACTATACATCCTTAGATTTCAAGTTTCAAATTTATTTTGTTGGCGTGATTAGTTAAAATCTTTGATTTTTTTATTTTTATTAAAAACAAAAAGTGAGAGAAAAACATTATAACATTAATTGGCAATTTACACACCCACAGAATCAGAATTAATCAGGATTAAACATAAACCTCGCAGTTTTAAAGTACTTAAAACATTTTGTCCAGATAAAGGTTTTTGACAGGCACTTTAAAAGCCTAGTATTAATTTTGTCCAGATAAAGTGCATTTGTGCCATGCACACGCATTTCTGTTTATCCTCTTTTGCGTTCCCTAAAATTGTATGACCCATAGAATCAGGATTAACCAAGATTACTCATAAACATTACGGTTTTAAAATACTTAAAACTTTTGTCCAGATAAAGGGTATTTGTGCTGTGCATTATTCATTTCTTTTACGTACTCAGAAATGTTAACATATTTTACATGTGCTTTGAGAAGCACACACTGTGTGACAAATGAATTAATCATGCACACTGAGAACAAGATTACAGCTAGGCAAATCAAGTGCAAGGTACATTCTGTTTGGATGCTTATCAATTAATACATTTCCAAACCATCTTACATGTACTAAGTACCTTCTTATCCAAGTCATCTTTACTGTATCCGAGCAGCTTCAAGTACTTAGTTCGAGCATCCTGCTCAAAGTTAACCTAAAATAACAAGATAATAAAACAGAATGTTAACAAGAAGAAATCAGAATAAAAAGTTTAATGAAGACAGAAGTGAAATAATCTTAAAAAGTACTGAGTTCAAATTGTAATTCTCTGCAAAAATAACAGGACGGCGTGCATGAGATTTTTTTTCTCTATCTTCACTCCCTTAGCAACCAAATTACAGGACTATTTTAGGTAGCCCCCGTAACAGAGCATCACAAATGGTCTGATAGCATGTCCTCTAACAGATACATACACCAAGGAAGCTTAGCCACATAAATACTGGAATTAATGATGGGCATTTAACTTCTTATACAAGCTTTGTGACATAGCCGATTTTCATAAATTAAACAGAAAAAAACAGAATTAAAAATTTGGTTTTGATAGTATTTGAACTTTATTGAAACAGCAATTGCAATGCCCGTGAATTTGGTAGGAAAACAGTAAATTTAACCAAGGGACTCTGCCTGCAGTAAGTAGATGAAATCTCTGGATGAAATTCAGCGGAGTGGACCGGGGTGGGGTGCGTTTTAGGGATGATGGGGATGAGTTGTATACAAGGGGAAATAAGACAGTGAAATGCAAATTCCCTAGCAATTCCTCAGTTCTCACGGGAACCCACAGTTCAACCTGCAATCCCCAGTAATTAAGCACACCTGAAATAACTAGTATTAGTAATCCAGGGGTTTGAGTTTCAAACCACAAAATCCAGGACAGTCATAAGTGGGTTCTCTATAGAAGACTGTGAAAAGAAAATAAATTCACCAACTATTGGAAACAGAATGATTTGTGAAGGGCATTGTAAACAGCAAACGCAGGGATCAGCTTCCATCTACAGAAAGGAAGGATTGATCTTAACGTTTCATACTGTACAATAATTCAGCACGTTAAGCGCAACATGTAGATAACTAGACTACAATCATCATATTCTGCTATGGTCTATTTTGGGAATTGTATCAATTAATAATGAAAAGATGGAAGCTAACGGGTGCATCAATGACATAAAATTTGAGTAGCCTATCTGTAGGGATGACAATGTAGTTTCCTTTGCGTATAAACTCCACATCTTATTTCAGCATAATTCGGACTGCAGACTATCTGGATATTACTTCAATTACATGTGAAAACCAATATATAGTTTATACATATTTTATCTTAAAGGATACATCTCACTAGGGTCTACCTGAATCAGCAGGCATAGTGGCCGACCACAAGGAATTGTGCAGCAAACATTTGCTGTATTCCTGCTAGAACTCCTTTCAAAAAGATGCTGATCATCTAAAGGGCCCCGCAGATATGGAGCAGTGTGCCTTTTTTTTTTTTTTTACTGCAAATTCCTCTAACATACTTGGAGGATCTAAATATTGTTTGCTAAATTTATCTTGAGAGATGTTATTTGTAGCAAAGGTTATCTGGAATCTCTTACCTACGAGCATTGTAAAAATAGAGAGTACCAAGTCTGGGTATCACTAGACCTGCATAAAAAGAATTAAACTATTTGCACCTGTATGAAAATGCAGTTGTTGGCATGGTAACCCCCTAACGTTTTGCCTTGTGTTGATGCTAGTTATGATTGAAAGTGTGCCGCGCACCATGCTAATCAGGCCGCAGCACCAGTGTTCTTTCCCTAAAACTGTACCTTTGTCTCCACAATTGGCAAAACCCAGGCACACAGATAACTCCCTTGCAAATGGTACCCTTGGTGCCAAGGGCCATGTGGCCAGGGAAGGTCTCTAAGGGCTGCAGCATGTATTATGCCACCCTAGGGACCCCTCACTCAGCACATGCACACTGTCTCACAGCTTGTGTGTGCTGTTGGTGAGAAAGACTAAGTGGACATGGCACTCCCCTCTGGGTACCATGCCCACAACCCACTGCCTGTGGCATAGTTAAGTCACCCCTTTAGCAGGCCTTACAGCCCTAGGGCAGGGTGCACTATACCACAGGTGAGGGCATAGCGGCATGAGCACTATGCCCCTACTGAGTCTAAGCCAATTCTTAGGCATTGTAAGTGTAGGGTAGCCATATAGAGTATATGGTCTGGTAGTTTGTCAAACACGAACTCCACACTTCCATAATGGCTACACTGAATACTGGGAATTTCTGGAGTTTTTGATGATCTGCTACATCCATCTTCCATGACAGTATTGCTTTATCTGCTGCACACAGCAAGATTTGGCAACAGGCTACACTGCCAATCTGCAATGGACAATCATCACACAACCAACAATGGCAAGCAGGACTTGCCCCCTTTTGTTTACTTTTGAATTGCGTATAGATTTATCATATTTCTATTAGCATTTATTTCTTATTATTATTTTATCAATACATTTTGAGGGCATTTGAGATAAATTAAAGATTTGTGGGCACTTACTGGACCTCGCTTGTCCCTACAGTGTTTACAAATCTGAACTAAGGGCCAGATGTAAGACCCTGAGTGTAGCAACTCGCAATTTGCGACTCATTTTAGAGTCACAAAATGCGAGTCACAAAACTAAATGCACAACAGTGTAAATCACACTATTTGCGATTCCTAATGGGGTCACAAATTAACCACCTTTTTAATATTCATGAGGTAGGTCACAATTTGCAACCTCACTGGGAATGGCTGCACTCACAGAGATGGAAGCCTGCTGGGGACAACAGACCACCTTGTCTATGACTGCTTTTAAATAAAGCAGTTTTTTTTTTGTTTTTTTAACAAATGCATCCCATTTCAAAGCAAAAATTTAATTTTAATTTTTATTTTTTCAGAGCAGACAGTTTTCCGTGTATAACATGATGGCCTTACCCCAACTGTTGTATGCCCAGCAAAATACACCATTCGCTGTACCACGGACCTTCTTCTATAAAGTAGACCAGTGGTTTGCCTGCTCCTGTGGGATTGGAGGAATGCTAGAATAGAGTTGCATACACTCCAGAGGGCAGTGTATGATGGTGGTCTGGTGGTCCCAGACGTTCTGAGATATTACTGGGCTTCCCATTAAGTAGTCAAACTAATGGGTACATGCCGAACATCAGGAGTCAGTGCTTCAGGTGGATAGAGAGGAGATGGGACACAGACTATCGCACACTCCTAAACAGGAGCGGTCAGAGACAAGACTCACTGATGCACACTGGGACAGTGGTGGAGACGAGGTCGACGGTGCTGAGATTTCTGGGATGGGCAGGGAGGTGACGCAGCAGATTCCACTGTGAGACAGTGATATGCTGTCGGAGGTGGGTGGCCTGGGGACCTCACATGGTGAGAAATCCTGGTTACTGAACAATTAGGGGATGTTTGGAAAGGGGTGGGGCCCAGACCCTTTGAGTATTTACAAGCAGAGTTCCAATTTGCGAACTCAGAATATTACCGCTTTCTACAGGTAGTGCACACCTTGCTTGACCCTACACTACATAGAGCCATTACCCTAACATATAAGAAGATTATAAACAATGCCCCAGATGTACTAGGTCCCCTTAAGAAAGCTGGGAGGCAGATTTGGGAGACATGGAGGATGAGGAATGGAGTGAGGCATTGCATGGACGGAGAGTCATAGCAATACAGGCTGGGTGCCGCCTGGTCCAACTCCAAACCCTGCACAGATCACACTGTGCAAGAACATTGCAAAACAAGATGGGTAGGGCACCCACACGGGACTGCATAGGAGGTTGTAGTCTGGAGGGTACATTTATACATGTACTGTGAGCCTGTCCACTAGTCCAATCCTATTGGGAAGGTGTCACCAGTTTAATGTCCAGAGTAACGGCCATAGAGGTCTCGATGGACCACAAGGCTTTTGCTAAATGTGAAAGGGGAGAGGACCTGGCCGATGTATTTAGCACAAGTGTTAGAGGCCAGAGTGTTAAACAGGGTAGTGGTGAGAGCAGGCGGCACATCAATGCCTCCCAAGATTCAAGATTGGGAAGAGAGACATGGACTGCTGCCAACCGGCTGAAAAAGTGGTATACCAGGGTAGGGGCTGCATCAAAAAATGAGAGATGATTTGGTGCAACTGATGTGCTTTCTGTGAAGATGTAGCGGAATTGGAACAAGTTGGATTGGATAGAGGAGACTGGAGTTTATGGATCTTGGAGAGAGTGCCTATTCACCCTATGGTAGGTTGGGGCAGATCTTGATGTGATTATGCTGTGATACGATCTACCTTGTTAGGCTGCTGCACCAAAAACGGCTTGAATTGTCTTCTCCCGGTGTTACTGTTATTCAAGTAAAAGGATAAAAAAAAAAAAAGTTAATGCCCCTCTTTAATCTTCCCCACCCCCAACTGACTTGCATGAAATTTAAGACTACACATGTTAAATATTTGCCACATTTCAAGTGGATTTGTCAAGTGATGTTACAGTTATTAGCAAATTTACAAGTTTTGATTCCAATTTTTAAGGAGACCCGCTTGAAAAATCTGCACAAATTTCTAAATGCTAAGAGCAAGCTAATCAAGCTTTGCGTCTGCCAAAACTCATGTAAACTGCTGAAACAGTGCTATAAAGAGAGGCAAATTAAAATAGTACATTTTAATCTGACCAAATATTAAAATATTAACAGTTTGAACAATACCTAAAATGGTTTTGAATGATCGTTTCTAGAAAACTATTAAACGAATTACACCAAACCAAGCAAAGGCAATTCCCCTAGTAAAATGACAGTTTCATGAAAAGTCTGGTCTATTTCAGTTCAGATTTCTTTTTTCCCTAACAAAGAGCTAATATTCCTAATGGAGTCAAAATCAGAAACTCGACATTATTGACTCATCTTTTTTCCGTGTTACACCCTTGATGAATCTGTATGAAAATCAAAATATTGCGAGTACGATAATCGTTATCAATATCTGCCAAGTATTGTGTGGCTCTGTAAAAGACATCCAACGTTATTAGTAAATCAAGTATTTTTTATCCTCCCTTTAACTTTGCCCCCTTGTCAGATCGACATGAACTCTAAGGTTCCTGCACCCAATTTGATAACAGCCTGCTAAATTAGAAGCCGGCCCATTAAACAGCACAGACATTCTAGAACACAATAACATTTCGCCTGGCCCTGCATCTTCACACCTTCCTTACCTGGATAGATCTGCACCAAACATGCCCCAAACACAGAAGTCTAAATATGCTAAGTTTCTGACAAATTTCATCTGGATGCATCAAATGATCCGTTATCGACAAATGAACACTTTATTCAACCCTCTAACCCCCTTTTATAACTGTGACCCCAGGCAAATCTGCATACATTTCAAAATATCAGATAAGATAAACATCTTAGCATCTTACACATTTAGTGTGGATTTATCAAACTAAGTTGAAGATACAGGCAAATATAAAACGTTTTCAATTGCGAGTCTATCTCTAACTTAATAATCCTTTCAAGCCCCACCAAAATATTTTCAGAACGCTAATTTCTTGAAAAACACTGAACAGGTTTATATCAAACCAAGCAGAGGTACTTTACTGAGTAAAGTTCCACCATCATTTCAACGTGATTCCATGCCAAGTCTGGTACATTTCCATTCAACGTTTTCTTGTGCAGGAGAGAAAATATTCTAATATGAGTTAAATGGGAAATGCTGCTTTTTGACAATCAACCACTTTCACAAACCTGAATAACTTGGAATGCCAAACCAATACCCAAAATATAAAATTGTGCTAAGGCTATTTGTTAAAAAGAAATTACTGGCTACATAATGGAAAATCCTACCTATTTTAACAGAAGGTCTACATTAACCATACCGACACAAAAGCCATAACATGTATGAAATATAAAAATGTGCATATATATTCAGTGGGGGCAGCTGGGTGTCGAAGTCGGAGTCCAATGTTAGCCAATTGAGATGGGGGGCAGCTGGAAGTGCAGGGGGAGGGTTTCTGAAAACGGGCTGCTCTCAGGTAAGTACAGGTGGTGTCAGAGATTAGTCTCCGGAGATTGAGGCAACCCCTCACATGTAATATAATGCATCCTGTCTTAGGGCTGTAAGGCCTGCTAGAGCAGTGACGTACATATATTGCATGTGGTCTTTAGAGGACAGGGCACACAGGCTGTGTGCCATGTAGTATTTTCAATTTGGGGATCACCTTGTCACGCTGCCTGCAATGGCAATCTGCATAAGGTTGGTGCTGGGTCCCAGATGTGCAACTCTGAGGGCCCTCTCCAGTACCCATGCCCTACGTACCAGGGGTACCATTACCTTGGGGCTTGTAGGAGGCTGAAGGGCCTGGTCACTTGGGGATCAAGTGCCCAGATGTCTTTGTTTTAGTGAAGGAACAGTGGCACTGGGGTCCTGGTTAGCAGGAACCCAGTGCACGTCAGTCGAAGTTGCATCCAAAACCAGCAAAAAGTGAAGGGGGTGGTACTGCCAACAGGACCCAGCTCCCTACATAAGCCCTCGCCAGCCAACAGACCATGAGACTCAGCCAAACCTGGGAGAGTCTTCCAAGTCTGTCAGGGGAGGAAGAGTAAGGGGGCAGGCTGCATGGTTGCAGGGCCTACTCTGCCTCACATCCTACTGTCTAGCTCATTTCATTTGGGAAGCTGAACTACCTCAGTGTTAGGACCCCATTTACAATGCTCTTTGTTTGCTTTTTCTTTCTTCTTGGGAGAAGAGGTATCAACCTCTGCTACCCCTATCTTAGCTAGGATAACACCCGGCCTACTCAAAAAGCGTACCCAGAAATGGAGTAACTTCACCGTGACCAACAGGGTTAGGCAGTCTAGCTTGCTATTTGTCATGGGGTTGGATCCCAATGCCAAGGATAGTGCAGCCATAAAAGGCTAACACCCAGCAGAGGCCACTGACAGCTGCCGGCGCCCAGAACCACACCTTTAGCTTTTCACTGACAGGTGAAGGTGTTAAGGAACAAGCTTCTTGGGGTTCAGGGGGCCTGCCTGCTGTTTTAGTGTGGGGGGTTACTACATCCTGTAGCAGACACCCTTCTTCCACTCTTTTCCATTAGCTGAGGAGCCACCACCTCAAGCTTAACAGTTGTCTGACTAGTCAGGACTTCTTGTGGACCAGGCTGGGCTTCACCAGTGCCAACTTTGGAGTTCTTCCTTACTGAAGCAGAATCTCATTGGCTTACTGGAACTTTGGCTAAAAGTTGCCCACCATTCCTCCACTTCTTGCTCTTCTTTTTCTGCTGGGGCCTACTTGCACTCATTACAGAGGCAGCATCTCTAGAATCTTTGAAGGAGTGCTGGCACTGTACCAGCTCCTCTTTTGGGCTATCATCAACCTCTGGGAGATCATTACCAAGGAGACAATCAAGTGGGAGGTCTGTACTGACTACCACCCTTCTCCAACTATGGGGCCCAGCTATTTCTAGGGGCACTAAAGCCACAGGCCTGATAGTGACCTCTCCTGGGATTGCTCTTACACTGGCAGTCTCACCTGGGATGACCAGCCACTCATGCACAACAGTGACTGGCACAGGTATCTCTCAGGGCAGGGGCTGGGATTCTATTCACCAGTAGGTGGTGGAAGTGTTTACTCCCCTCTAGAATCTCCAACTGACCTGTTGGGCCCACTTTCCAGTTAAAGTACTTGTGGGTTTGTTCTTGGGACAAGAAATGTCCTTCACACAGTGCCCTGTCTGTCTGCAGTCATGGCGTCATGCCTTAGTGGCATCCCAGTTTTTACCTAGTACCCACTGTTGTTTTGTTTTTAGGGATGTCCACTCTCTGTGGGTGAGTGGGGGGGTGCCTTGTCCTAGTCTTGGACACTCTAGTTCTAACCCAATGGTCAGCCTTCCTCCCCAGCTCTTGGAGAGAGACTGGCTCCAGGTCTAACTGGTTCTGGTGCAACTTTTCCTGAACACAATTACTCAATAGATGCTCTGTCATTATTAAATCCCTTCATAATCATGCAGCAACCAAGTAGTCTTCATTAAGAAGTCCGCAAATTCAACCCAGTACTGACTGTTTTTCAAGTCTCTCTGAATTTGATTCTGTACTCCTCAAGAGTCAAACCAAATCCCTCAATCAGGGTAGCCTTCATGAGTTCATATGAGGTTGCATCTGCCTCATTCAGTGTGAGGAGTCAATTTCTCGTGAACAGTTCCCAAAGGAGAGTTCCCCAGTACACTATGTTTTCTGGCAACACAGGCCCTCTCTTAGGCTGTGATCACTTGGTCATGTCTTCACCTTCCTCATATTTGGGGAAAATCCCTTTGGGGATTTTAGGGTCACGGTTTTCTACTCGGTCTCTATTCGTGATATTGCTGTCACCATTCATGGGTGCTAAACCCATTTCTTCTCTTTCCCTCGCTATAGCTAAATCCTGCATTCCAGGTCCAGTCTCTTAGCTACCCTCCCTAAGAGTGCATCTTCCTCTGAGAATCTATCTCTGGAGGATGAGGAACCAGAACCATCTTCACTAGAGGAAGGTGTCCCAGGCACCTAGGGTACATGTACCTCTACTTCAAGTCGGGAGAGCCTCTTTCTTCCTCCCCACTTGGGTCGTTCTGATCCTGAACTACAAGATCAGTGGTCATAACAGTAGGATGGGCCTGGTCATACGTTGCCAGTAGCTCCTGGAGCCTTGCACTGGTAGGATTTAAACCTGTTTTTATATAGTAACCCTTACAGAGGGCTCTTAACTGCTTGTGAAAAAGCTTATGGTAGGGGGTGACGTTGAGCTCCACCACCATGTCCTCTGTGGTACTCATTATTTCACTAAAGTGCGGACCTTTTTGAGCTAGAGAAAAAATCCTAACAAGTTTTTGCAGTCCTACTGAAATACGTTTTACTGTTAAGATACAGGGATCTAACCAGGGACATAACGGTTACTTTTAGGAATTTTGAAAAATACCCAGTTCAAAAAATGCAATTTAACTAAAGCCAATTTTTGAATTAACTAGTGAAGTCACTTACTGACCAAGTTGTATCAACAAATGCAAAGTTGCAGACCCCAGCGCTGTTCCACCAATGTAGAAAGCGGTCTCTCTGCACAGTGTACTTCAATTTAGTACACTCTATAAAGAGTCCAGTGGATCCCCAGAAATGTATAGAAATGTATATGCTTTGAACTTTGTTACAAGGTAAGCAGTTTTGAAAGTAAAAATACTACATTGTTTCAAATATCAACAGTGCAATTTTCAGAGTTTTCAATGTTAACCTATGGAAGGAAAGCAAGGATGCAGTTTTACGGGTAAGTACACAACTTACAACCCCAGTCTTCATGGTTTAAGGCTTGCACAGGGCAAGGTTCAGGTTGGTATCAAGAGTGCACACACAGCGGCACGGGGGCCGCCGGGTGCCAAGGTCAAAGTCTGAGCCCAATGTTAGTCAGTGGAGGCTGGGGGGACTGAAGATGCACTGCTCCCAGGTAAGTACAGGGAGTGTCAGAGGATGGTCTCTAGGGGTTGAATCAAGCACCAGGGGGGCCACATGGCAACACCAAACTTATACCCTCAGTGGCACAGGGGCAGCCGGGTACAGTGTGCCAACACAGTGTCGGGCACCCAATGCTATCAAATGGAGACAGGGGGTATCCACTGCAGCGCTGCTTACTGTTGAGTAGAGCAGGGTCAGGGGTGGATCTCCTAGGGTTAAATAAGGACAAGGGGGGGGGGGGGGCACTAGGCAGCACCAAACTTACACCCTTATTGGCACAATGGGGCCGGGTGCGGAGTGCCAACACATCAACGGCCTCCCAATGTTAGTCAATGCAGGCGATCACTTCCAGAAAGGGGTTGCAGACTCTGACCAGGAGGCCTGGAGAGATCAACCAATAGCTGTCAAGGTAAGTTAAGATGCCAGGGGTCGTATCAACAACAACGGTATAGCTCTCCAAGGCTCAGGGGCTCCGGGTGCAGGGATGTCTTTTTGTGTTGGAAACAGCTAACCGGGCAGGTGCAGTCAGGGGGAGCACTCAGATTTGGGCTGCAGGCGTTGCTGTGGAGTCCAGCAGGGGTCAGCACATGATGGACTCTCGGTCAGAAGCGCTGGGGAACCTTCACTTGACTGGTGGACCACTTGGATTCGGGCCGTGGGCGTCGGGTGCAGAGGTGGTTCCAGGCAGCGGTTTCAAGGTTCTTCAGGAAGACTTCTTTCTTTAGAGATGTTTCTTTTGGAGAGATCCGCAGTCCACTGGAGTTCTTGGTCTTTATTGAAGGCAGGGAGTCCTCCCAAGGCTTTGGAGGTTGCTAGGCTGCACAACAGTCGTCTTCTAGGCACGGGTTTCTTTGAAGGCTGCAGACAGGCTGGTACGGATGTGGCTAAGTCAGCTGGTGTCTTCAGTCTTCTCTGCTGAGGGACTTCTATTTTGTCCAGCTCTTCTTAGGTCAAAAGAAATCTGAGTTCCAGGGTTCAGGGGTGCCACCTAAATAATGAATTTAGGGGCTTTGCAGGGAGTGCCAGGTGGTAGCCAATGGGCTACCTACCTTTTGGGTGACTACAACCTTCTTATGACCACTTCCTTTGGGAACTGGGCATAGCCCTTACCCTATTGGCCTAATTCCTTCCACACATGATGGGGGAATTAAAAAAAGTCGTGTCCACTTCAGCTCGTCCGTCTTAGGGGTGGGACTGACGTGAAGTGGACTTCTTCTAATTTAACTAGTTTTCCTGCCTGTGCTGCTGCCAAAAGTGGGGTCAGGGCAGGGGGTGGTCTTCTCCACCCTCTGGAGAGACCTGGGTCGCATTATAAAGGCAGCAAGGCCTTTGAAGCTCCCTGCCCTGGAATATCCATCCTGTCTTGGAGAGGAGGTAACACCTCTGCCCAGTGCAGGCTTTTGTCTCTGGGCCTTGACAGGACTGGCTCTCACCGTGTGGGGGTCCAGAAACGTGTCTGTGGTGGCTGACCTGGCAAGGACCAGTCTGTCAACACACTAATAGCTGGTAGATTTTCTGGGGATGCCTCTAAGGTGCCCTGTGTGTGAATATTTGTAAGAAATCCATCACTGATCACTGGTGTCTGTGAGGGTTTATTATTCTGAGATGTTTGATATCAAACATCCCAGGATTCAGAGAAGCCACGATGGAGCTGGGGAACTCTTAATGACCAATGTCCAGGACATGCATTTAAAATGGCTTCCCTGTACACTTACTATGTCTCAGAATCGACAAAGACATAGCAGGGGCATGTCTGCTCATGCAGATAAGAGCTCACATGTAATAAGGTTGGTGTTGGGTCTCTCACCCCAGATGTGCTGCAGCTCTGAGGACCCACTCCTGTACCAATGCCCTAGGTACCAGGGGTACTTTTCACTAGAGGCCTGTAGGGGGCTGAAGGGCCTGGTCACCTGGGGATCCAATGCCCAGATGTCTTTGTTTTAGAGAAAGAATACTGGTACTGGGGACCTGGATAGCAGGAACCCAGGGCACTTCAGTCAAAGTTGCATTCAAAATCAGTCAAAGGGTGGGAGGGCAACCAGAACCCAGCTCCCTACAACACCAAAGTAACAACAAAGTAAAAACAAAAACACTGGCATTTAGGGAAAATTTGCTTGCATGTGGATGTGCACACTGTGAGAGTAAAATGCAGTCACTCAGTGAAGATAGTCAGTGGCTGAAGTAGGCTGACCCATTGCCCCATGCTGTACGCTGTAGTAGACAGAAGCAAAACGGAATTACAAGAACCGACCAATAGATGAAGATAGGTGGCTGAAAGTCCCTTTAAGTATACTATACATATACTTTTCATAAAATCAGAAGGTCCAGGCAAACGCCAAACTTTAAAAAGAAACCTTCTGAGTAAAGTTCTACTTTCATGCCAAGTTTGGTGTAATCCTTTCAACTGTTCAGACTGTAGATGAGAGCACAATTTCCTACTGAAGCAATAAGGTAAATTCAATAATTTTTCACCCTCCCCCTAACTTACGACATCTGGCATGCCAAAATGTAGCCAATTTGATTTCTCCAATAAGAGAGTTTTATTCAAATCTGTCCATGCACTCACTATTTATTAGTAAATCAGAAAATGCATTTTTAATGGAAAGTGTGACTCAAACATTTTGTAGTATGTGTAGTGTATATGCACACACACATATACATTAATGAAGGGTGCTTGGTTTAAGATAGAGTTTTAAAAGGAGCGCGCACAGTGTCAAGTGCACAAGGCTTAGAGTAAAACTAACATGATTAAGGGTGTGAAGTCCAGTCTACATGCAGGTTAAGTGTACAGGGCTAAAGGTATAAGACACAAAGTTAATGGTCAAAGGGTAAGGGTATAATGTACAGAGTACAAGGTTAGGGAAACAGGGATACAGGTACAGGAATGAGGGTAACAGAATAAGAGCACAGTATTACAGGGTTACAAGTATTGGATAGAATGTACAGGGCTAGAGGTTAAAAGGTGCAGCATTAAGGGCTACAAGGGCAAGGGTAAAGTTTTAAGGTACATGGTTACGGGTACCAGGTACACAATTAGGGGTGTAATATATAGGCTTACGGGTAGAGGGTGAAAGGTACAGGATTAATAGTAGAGGGAACAGAGTATCTGGTTAAGTGATCTAGGATATGGGTACAAGGTAAGGGTTAAAAGTACAGGGTTAAGAGTACTGGATATATGACTAATGGCACTAAATAATGGCTAAAGTTGAAATATGCATGTTTGAGGGAGAAAGCTACAGGGATAAGGGAAGAGAGTACAGAGTTACTCATAGAATGTTAAACGTACAGAATTTGTACAACAGTCTAGGGTACACAGTATATTGCTAACGGCATAGGGATACAGATATTGGGTTCAGAGTGCAAGGTTAGAGGGTCAAGGGTGCATGTTATGGGTACAATGTAAAGAGGATGGCTTTAAGGGTAGATGATATGCAGTTAAGGGTACAGAAGTGTTAGAAATGGCCTCTCTGCAGGGTCACCCCCAAACTTTTTGCTTTCCTCCTCATCTTTTTCTGACCTCATTTTTGCTGGCTTTATGACTCTCGACACTTTACCACTTTACTACTGCTAAAGTGCATGTGCTCTCTCCCTAAAACATGGTGACATTGGCTCATACCCAATTGGCATTTTTAGTTTACTTGTAAGCCCCTAGTAAAGTGCACTAAATGTGTCCAGGGTCTCTAAAATTGGAAGCAACTAGTGGGCTGCAGCACTGGTTGTGCCACCCACATAAGTAGCCCCTTAACCATCTCTCAGGCCTCCATTGCAACGCCTGTGTGCGCAGTTTCACTGCCACTTCGACTTGGCATTTCAAAAGTACTTGACAAGCCTTAAACTCCCCTTTTTCTACATATAAGTCACCCCTAAGGTAGGCCCGAGGTAGCCCATACGGCAGGGTGGTATGTAGGTAAAAGGCAGGACATGTACATGTGTGGTTAATATGTCCTAGTAGTGGAAAACTCAAATTCTTTTTCCACTACTGTGAGGCCTGCACCTTTCATAGGATAGCATTAGGGCTACCCTCATATACTGTTTGTGTGGTAGATTCTGATCAGACAGGGGTAACCAGGTCATATTTAGAATGACCAGAATGGTAATAGAAAATCCTACTTATTGGTGAGGTTGGATTCTATATTACTTTTTTAGAAACGCCACTTTTAGAAAGTGAGCATTTTTCTGCACGTAAAATCCATCTGTGCCTTACAGCCTGTCACCAATCAACATCTGGGCTGGGCTGGCTGACAGCTTCCTTGTGCATTTCACCACAAAAACAGGATACACAGTCACGCCTGTGCTCATCTGCATAATGAATGGGGCTTCCTGGAAGGGTGGAGGGCCTGACACTTACATTTCAAAGGCTAGTGGCCTGCCCTCACACAATGGACTGCCAAACCACCCCACTAGGACCCTGGCAGACAGACCTGTACTGAAAGGGGAACTTTTTCACTTGAAAACCACTCTTTGAAGTCTCCACCACTTCAAAGGCATTTTTGGGTATATAAACTGGGTTCCCTGACCCCACCAAATCAGAAAGTTCTGGACCTGAACCTGCAAACTGTCAAGAGGATCTGCCTGGCTGCCTAAAGGACTCATCTGGACTGCTCTGCTGTGAAGGATTGCTGCCCTGCTGTTTTCCTGCTGCCCTGCTGCATTCTGACTTTGCTGAGAAGTGCTCTCCAAGGTCTTGGATTGAGCTTGCCTCCTGTTTTTTGAAGTCTCAGGGCCAAAAAGACTGCACCTCTTCAAAGAAACTCCTTGTGTGCCTAAAATCAAGGGACTGCCTGCCGGAAATGATGCACAGCCTGCCCTGCGACCAGGAAATCGCTGAACAGCCGAACCTGAACGATGCAGCCAGACTTCCTGAGCGAAGATTGATGCAGCCCCTGCATTGAGACTCAAAATTCGACACAACCACCCTACCGGATCGACGCACAGCCAAGCCAGAACGACGCAGCTCAACTTCCTGAGCAAGGAACCAATGCAGCGCCTGCCGTGTGACAGAAAATTTGACAAATCGCCTATGAGATCGACACAAACCTGTGACTTCTTCCCACACACCCAGGATTTTCCCTGCATTGTCCTCTTTTTAATCCTGCAAAAGGGATATTTCAACTTTTGCTTATTGAATCTTTATCGATTGGACCTTAATTTAACCAGATAAATATCTTATATTTCCCTAAACCTGTGTGGTGTATTTGTGTGGTGTTTTCACTGTGTTAATGTATGGTTTATTACACAAATACTTTATACATAGCCTTCTAAGTTAAGTCTGACTGCTCAGTGCCAAGCTACCAGAGGGTGGGCACAGGATAATTTGGATTATGTGTGATTTAGCCTGACTAGGATTGTGGTCCTTATTCGGACAAAGGTGTACACCTCTGCCAACTAGAGACCCCATTTCTAACAAGGAGTTAGGCTGCTGAGTTAAGGGTACATGGTTAAATAAACAGGGCCAGTGTACAGAGCACATGGTCAAGGGTACAGATACACAGGTAAAGGTCTAAGGGTATCTAGTTAAGATTAGAGGGCTAACGGTACTGGATACACGTTTCAGGGTACTGGTCTGTGGGCAAAAGCTTAAAAGTACTGGGTAAAGTACAGAGGCACTTTAACGGTTAAGAATGCAGAGTTAATGGTACATAGTCTACGGTGCCGAGTATAGTACAGGATTAAAGCAAAAAAAGTACTTTGCTATGGGTTCAACACAGAGTGCAGGCACAGTAGTACAGGAATATGCATTAGCATTCAAATTTAATATGAAAATAAAGTTACCTATAGCTTTATGACTCAAGATAAAATAGCTCCTCTTATATAGTAACTCACAATTCAGTCCCTGCAACGTCTATGTCATTGATGAAGTAAAATAAAACCATTACAACAAAATGGCACTGAGTAGATTTAACAAGCAGGGTAACAAGGTAATTTCCATAAAGCTCTATCAACCAAACCACAATTCTTTGAAACTGTACATTATCTCAAGGTCAGTATATAGCTCATCCAATAGCTATGGAATATTGGGACAATAGGAGGAGCAATGCATTTGGCCCAAAACATAAATAGCTCAATCTTTACTCCATCCATTTGAACTCCTCCTCTGGGAATTGCAGTCCATTGCTAGATGAAATATTCATGGCTACGGATTAAAATTTGTTAAATCTGAAGACAAAAATCTTGTAAAAAGTCCAATAGTTTTCACGTGGTAGCTAGGGCTACTGTTAGGGTCTGGCATCAGAAGCTGCACAAAGATGTATTTTATGCTCTTGATATGCGTTTATCAGGCCTATGAAAAACAGGTACTACTTAAACATTTGCACCATTGCTACTACACAAGGCAAAAATCAAAGAGCATCCCCTGACAAATGCCCACATTATTATATATTATATATGTGATCTCTTTATTGATTTTGTTAAGTTTCTGGGCCAACAAAATCAGACCGTAAAGAATTATGTACTTGAGGGCCATATTCAGACTTACGCAACACAAATTTAACTAAATTACAATTGACGTGATACGGCTAATCGAAGCCTACTTTGCTATGACTGATTAATGTAAGATAATCGGTACGTTGTCTCTTATATATGATGAAACCCAATTGGTCTGAGTTGATCAAGTGCCGTAGGACAAAAAAAAAAACACAAGGCTAGCAGTTTACATTCAATGCTTTATGTCTTGTGAATGAAGATAGAATGAGCTGACAAAAATCCTTTAAATCTGGACATCTAATTATAGCCAAAAGCACATATGTAATTAAACACATTGTTTTGTTTTGGTAGCAGAGGGGCTGCCAGTTAGCAGTTGTAGGAGGCTGGACTGGCTTGTAGTGAGTACCAAGGGGTACTTACACCTTGCACCAGGCCCAGGTATCCCTTATTAGTGTAGAGGGGTGTCTAGCAGCTTAGGCTGATAGAAAAGGTAGCTTAGCAGAGCAGCTTAGGCTGAACTAGGAGACGAGTGAAGCTCCTACAGTACCACTAGTGTCATATGCACAATATCATAAGAAAACACAATACACAGATATACTAAAAATAAAGGTACTTTATTTTTATGACAATATGCCAAAGTATCTCAGTGAGTACCCTCAGTATGAGGATAGCAAATATACACAAGATATATGTACACAATACCAAAATATGCAGTAATAGCGATAGAAAACAGTGCAAACAATGTATAGTCACAATAGAATGCAATGGGGGCACATAGGGATAGGGGCAATACAAACCATATACTCCAAAAGTGGAATGCGAACCACGAATGGACCCCAAACCTATGTGACCTTGTAGAGGGTCGCTGGGACTGTAAGAAAACAGTGAGGGTTAGAAAAATAGCCCACCCCAAGACCCTGAACAGTGGGTGCAAAGTGCACCTAAGTTCCCCAAAGAGCACAGAAGTTGTGATAGGGGAATTCTGCCAGAAACAACAACACCAGCAATGCAACAACGATGGATTTCCTGACGAGAGTACCTGTGGAACAAGGGGACCAAGTCCAAGAGTCACGATCAAGTCGGGAGTGGGCAAATGCCCAGGAAATGTGGGTGCAAAGAAGCTGCCACCGGATGGTAGAAGCTGTGGATTCCCCAAGAACGACAAGGGCTAGAAACTTCCCCTTTGGAGGATGGATGTCCCACATCGTGAAGAGTCGTGCAGAAGTGTTTCCGTGCAGAAAGACCGCAAACAAGCCTTGCTAGCTGCAAGGGTCGCAGTTAGGGTTTTTGGATGCTGCTGTGGCCCAGGAGGGACCAGGATGTCGCCAATTGCGTGAGGAGACAGAGGGGGCATCCAGCAAGACAAAGAGCCCACTCAGAAGCAAGCAGCACCCGCAGAAGTGCCAGAACAGGCACTACAAAGTGGAGTGAACCGTAGCTCACCCGAAGTTGCACAAGAGGGTCCCACGAAGCCGGAGGACAACTCAGGAGGTCGTGCAATGCAGGTTAAAGTGCCGGGGACCCAGGCTTGGCTGTGCACAAAGGAAATCCTCGAAGAGTGCACAGGAGCCGGAGTAGCTGCAAAACACGCGGTTCCCTGCAATGCAGTCTAGCGTGGGGAGGCAAGGACTTACCTCCACCAAACTTGGACTGAAGAGTCACTGGACTGTGGGAGTCACTTGGACAGAGTTGCTGAGTTCAAGGGACCTCGCTCGTCGTGCTGAGAGGAGACCCAGAGGACCGGTGATGCAGTTCTTTGGTGCCTGCGGTTGCAGGGGGAAGATTCAGTCGACCCACGGAAGATTTCTTCGGAGCTTCTAGTGCAGAGAGGAGGCAGACTACCCCCACAGCATGCACCACCAGGAAAACAGTCGAGAAGGCGGCAGGATCAGCGTTACAAGGTCGCAGTAGTCGTCTTTGCTACTTTGTTGCAGTTTTGCAGGCTTCCAGCGCGGTTAGCTGTCGATTCCTTGGCAGAAGGTGAAGAGAGAGATGCAGAGGAACTCTGATGAGCTCTTGCATTCGTTATCTAAGGAATTCCCCAAAGCAGAGACCCTAAATAGCCAGAAAAGGAGGTTTGGCTACCTAGGAGAGAGGAGAGGCTAGCAACACCTGAAGGAGCCTATCAGAAGGAGTCTCTGACGTCACCTGCTGGCACTGGCCACTCAGAGCAGTCCAGTGTGCCAGCAGCACCGCTGTTTCCAAGATGGCAGAGGTCTGGAGCACACTGGAGGAGCTCTGGGCACCTCCCAGGGGAGGTGCAGGTCAGGGGAGTGGTCACTCCCCTTTCCTTTGTCCAGTTTCACGCCAGAGCAGGGCTGAGGGATCCCTGAATCGGTGCAGACTGGCTTATGCAGAGATGGGCACCATCTGTGCCCATCAAAGCATTTCCAGATGGCTGGGGGAGGCTACTCCTCCCCAGCCCTGACACCATTTTCCAAAGGGAGAGGGTGTAACACCCTCTCTCTGAGGAAGTCCTTTGGTTTGCCTTCCTGGGCCAAGCCTGGTTGGACCCCAGGAGGGCAGAAACCTGTCTGAGGGGTTGGCAGCAGCAGCAGCTGCAGTGAAACCCCGGGAAAGGTAGTTTGGCAGTCCCTGGGTCTGAGCTAGAGACTCGGGGGATCATGGAATTGTCTCCCCAATGCCAGAATGCCATTGGGGTGACAATTCCATGATCCTAGACATCTTACATGGCCATGTTCGGAGTTACCATTGTGACGCTACACATATGTCGTGACATATGTATAGTGCACGCGTGTAATGGTGTCCCCGCACTCACAAAGTCCGGGGAATTTGTCCTGAACAATGTGGGAGCACCTTGGCTAGTGCCGGGGTGCCCACACACTAAGTAACTTAGCACCCAACCTTTACCAGGTAAAGGTTAGACATATAGGTGACTTATAAGTTACTTAAGTGCAGTGGTAAATGGCTGTGAAATAACGTGGACGTTATTTCACTCAGGCTGCACTGGCATGCCTGTGTAAGAATATTCAGATCTCCCTATGGGTGGCACAAGAAATGCTGCAGCCCATAGGGATCTCCTGGAACCCCAATACCCTGGGTACCTCAGTACCATATACTAGGGATTTATAAGGGTGTTCCAGTATGCCAATGTAAATTGGTGAAATTGATCACTAGCCTGTTAGTGACAATTTGGAAAAAAATGAGAGATCATAACCACTGAGGTTCTGAATAGCAGAGCCTCAGTGAGACAGTTAGTCATAACACAGGTAACACATACAGGGCACACTTATGAGCACTGGGGCCCTGGCTGGCAGGGTCCCAGTGACACATACAACATATAGAACAGTGAAATATGGGGGTAACATGCCAGGAAAGATGGTACTTTCCTACAGCAGTTATTTATCTGGTGAAATTGTATCTCCTGAATAAAATAACTATGGCCAACCCTAAAAGACGTTTTGTGTTTCTAACACACTAACAGAAGTACTTATCTATAGGAGTAAGAACGTTAAAAAGCTATTTCCTCCAGGTTCCTATTGGCAATAATGTGCAAGCTTTAAACGGGCATAACCAAGGCTGGCTCGTACAGTTCTCACACCTGTGAAATTTATCCAGCCCCCAACAGGCAAGTGATTGCATGGATTGGAGATAAAGGTAGTTTTAATTAATTAACAAACTGCTGCTTCAGCTTGATTCCTAAGCAGGCATTCAAATGTCAAAGAAAGAATAGGGTAGGTCAGCCCTAAGTTCAAATACCTATAAATTTCAACATCTTTTGAATGAACCCGAGTATTTCTATACTCACTATAATCCTAAAATCACCACATAAGGAACAGAACACCTATATCTTCTGTGGATAGCACGGTTGCCTCACAGCTCTAGCTGTCCGATGTACATAACTTACAGACTCAAAGTCCCCTCAGTAAGGAGCTGTTCTAGAACAGTCAAAAAATGCAGCTATTGAACCTTTTGACAGTGCTGAAATACAGCACTGAGCGGTTACTGTCTGTGCAATGATGCAATTTTAGACTAAAACTTTAAAGCTCGATTCGGAGGGATGTCTTAACACAGAGTAATGGTGCACAGTTGTGCACTGCAATGCACAGAAACCGTGGTAAGGCATTTAAAGTGGTAAAACAGAGTCCTAACCTCATCTTTATCTTTCTCAATTGTTTTTGATGAAGGGGAAGGAATGCTTGAAAGAGGACGTAATGGTCACTGTCTGTACTGAGTGGTCGGGTGATATGTCATGTTATTGGTGTTTTTATAGTGCGCCAATCACCTGTGAGGGGAATCCAGGCGCTTTGTGGCAGGCATGTGAGGTCAGCCCTGGGACCTTATTTAAACTTCCAGTTTTTCAGCTTCTTTCACAAGTCAATAAGAGAGCAGGAGCCTTTGACGCGGTATGGAAGGTCATTCTAAGCTTTGGGGCCCAGGTATAAGAAGGCGTGTCTCCCTGCTGTGCTTTTGTGCATGCATGGGGTGTGTGCTAAAGTAAAACTACCTCTTTTAAGGGCAAGGAAGAACAGCCTGCTTATGGAATGACAAAGTCTTGCTGGACCTCTGGCTTTCACCTCACTAAGTGTTTTTTCAGCCTTCGATGTCTCACCCTTGAGATGCCCTTTATCTGTTTATTAGGGGGTTTGCCAGGAAAAAAATGAATTGCCTGTCTAAGGCTTGGGGGGGCGGGGGCGCTGTTTTGAAAACAGAGAGCCCTTTGTGCCATCACAGTGATGATCATGCATAAGATATTGGGGCAAACTAAACTTTTCACAAGGAGCCTTGTGAACTCAATGAGTTAAAGTTTTAAGTAGTAAAACTTTAAAGAAGGACTGGAAGGAATATTCTAATAATTCTCTGTCTCAGTTCAATTAGATAATTATTTCAAGTTTTGAACCAATAAAACAAAACAATATTTACAGAATATAACGCAACGGTTCTTAAAAGAATCATACAAGCCAGTCCTAACGCACAACCTTGTTTAAAACGGAATAGGCAGTTCTCTATTAATGTCAAATCTTAGTACTTTTATCAAAAGAGAGAAGCTTAACACTGTAATTCGAATCTGTGGTGCGTGTACTACTTCAACGGGATCTATGTCCAAATATAGATATTTCTAAAAGAGTGGAGAAGTATCGAAGTGGCCCAGTCAGGTGTACATGCACTCAATAGGGAGAAAAGGGATGATGAGTGGGAAAACCAACAGCGAAATATCCTCAAGAGTCAAAGTAGTATTATTCATAAATAGCAATTCTACAAACTCATGTTCAACTTTTACTTAACCCATGCTTCTAGAGGTATCACAAATGACGGAGATGTTGGATAGAAAGAGGCACAATTGGTACACGTATCCCAAACAAAAACTTTTTAAAGAAACCGAGCAGAAGCCATATTAAAGACATATTAGTATTTACTGTATTGAGCATACCAGCTTTGATGATACTGGAGTTGAGAGATACAAGGGCTTAGGCAGTGACTAGCAGAGGCAGTGCACTTCTGGACCACCTATTACTTGGCAAAGCAAATTGATGGTGGGTAATTGGAAACAGCCACCCACAATACTACATTGGTACTATAAGTTGTGGAGTGCGTTAGCAAATTGAAAGATTTCTTGCGCTTTGAATGGTCACAGGTGCTTATATGAAAAGCCAGGTGTTCAGCTTCTTGTGGAACAAAAGAAATGAGGAGGTGGCTCTGATGTGTTGTTCCACGTCTTGGATGCATAAAGGAGAATGAGGGAACTCCAGTTTTTCTTTTGCAGATGAGGGAATGAGTGGAAGTGAGGCAGAGTGTTGTCTGGAGGGTTGGTGAAAGTGTATGTGGCAGTTAAAATATTGTGGTCCTGTGTTGTGTAGGGCTTTGTATGGGTGCATGAGAAGTCTGAATTGGCTGCACTGTGAGTGGGGAGCCAGTGAAGCTTCTTGAGGTGTGGTGTGATGTGATGAGGCTGCGGTGTAGGAGGTCGAGTATGAGACTTGTGGCTGTGTTCTGGATGATCTGAAACCTGTGCAGGGGTTCTTTGGAGATTCTGGCACAGAGTGCGTGGCTATAGTCCAGCCTGCTGGTGATGAGTGTTGACGCAGATATGCTAATTAGTAATTATTAATAAATGTGTATATGTTATGATTCATAAAAGTTAATAGAGAAATTAATTGTAGAGAAAACTAATGTGCATGTTTTTGGAAAATGTGCCCACAGAATATGTCAGCCACTTATATGAACTTGTACTAAAAGAATGTAAAAAGCGCGAAATAATGAAAATGTGTAATAATGGTGTAGTAATGTGCCATAATGAGATGTATAACCTATGTTTTGCATTATATCGTAGAAGCTAACTTAGCCTAAGCCGTGGCCTACTTGCCAGACTTCATGCAGAAGCAGAATTAATAAACGCACCCTGTAGAAGTTGCTAGTGCCTATGAACCAACCATGAACTGTGCCCTTAGTTAGAATTTTCTGCAATGTACCGACAGGCAGGAGATGATGAAGTCAATTTGATACAATTATGTGTGGAGTAGGCTGAATGTACTTTCCCAGGACTTGAACAATAGAGGCACTGACTGAAGAGGAACATGCAACATTTTCGATACCTGAAGAGCCGGATGATGAGGACATCATACAGTGGACCAATCCATGAACTGAGAAAGACGAAATACTAGAACTCATAGATATGTAGGATAAAAAGTACTGGTTAAAGTCACCAATGCAGGACTGATTGACCAATTAGGAATTAGGGGGATGGACTGAAAAACTCTAATAAAAAGTAATGAGAAGGGGCTAAAACTTCAGAATTTAGGCAGATGCGGGAGATTCGAGGGTTGAAAGGTGATGACTTCAAGAGACGCGGTTCAAGATTCTGTCATTGGGCTCATGCTCCTGAGAGCCTGATGCGTTGCTGATCGATTGATGACCTGAGGACGAAGACTGACTTTGTTGCTGATTCATTTCGTGGATAGGTAGCTATGATAATGAGACTGGTAACGTTTATGCCTTTCTTTCTAGGTACCAACTGCGCTGTTTTATAGTTTTATCTTAGATGTTTTCCAAACTCATGTTTTCTAAATTGTTTTGGCATGAAGTCCCACATGCTAACTGCTAATCTGGGTTAGGTAAGGGTTCTTTGGGTGACTCTGACAGTGACAAATGATTGACGGACTGATTGCTGAACTCTGCTATTAATGCTGTTATATTCATCTTTGTTGGCTTATGCTGAAGCATTCGAGCATATGTTTTCTCAAGTTCTCATTAGAATATGTTATTGGTGGTCATTAATGAATTAATTTTGAGTTGATTGAATAAAGTTGATCTAACCTGATGACCTAGCATTGTAACTAAAAGGTAAAAAAAAATTGATAAAACGTATAATTGAGTTGTGGTTATTCATGTAATGTTGATATATTGTCTCATGCTTAATGATTCTAGTAGTGGTTGTTGATTGATTACATTGATAATTGAAGTTTATCGATTACTACATAGCTAGAATACTCCATGCGATCCAAAAGGTTCATCGGCCTACACGGGTCCGCTTGTAAGTTTACTTACTAAGTACCAGGCGTGCTTGCAGTTTTTGGTAGCAGCTTGATGGTTCGTTTCCTTGGAGAACTAGTTATGTGACGACCGATGGTTATAGTGGTAGTTTAAGTTAGGGTTAGTTGTTCATTTTATGAGGTTTGAATTTTGTTTTTCTGAAATGGCAATTGTAGCAAAGATGATGTCCTCTTAAGCCCAGAAGTGACTTTCCCAGATCCTGGATCCTGCTAGTAAAGATGGGTATGTTCTCTGCGTTCTTGTGATAGTATGAGAGTGGTAGGATTGCACTTTCAAAAGGCTTATGCAAATCGCAGGTGAACTGTGATGTATGTGAGGAAAGTAGGGAGTTTGTATACTCCAGTTGAGGTTTAGTAGGAGTGTGCGTACTCCGCAGTATGAGAGTAGGGAAATCGTTGAACTTCATACGTGTGTGGCACTTTATGCTGACAAATTGTCCATGTGGTTGTTGGTGATGTACGGACCGTGCGTGGTCTAAGACTCCGGAGTATATTGACAAGTGTAGAAGACACTTAGTTATATGTTGTAATCTGTCTGGTTTAGTAGGTTGATCGGGTGTGGTCAACAAGTCAGTGTGTGAGTTAAGCGAGTAAAATAAATTTTTTCGACTGAGATTTGGCGAGTCCTATTTGCACCAGGACAGACTCAATGATCAGTTGAGAATGAAATTCGCGGGTCGAATTTTGCTTGCAAATGTGGGAGACTGAGAAGGAGGAATAGCTGCATGAGCGAAAGGGCCATCAGTGAAAATCCGTAAGGTCTCTGAAGCGGCTGTGTACCTTCCTGCAGTAATTCAGCTGATTGGTTTTGGTTATTGGTTTTGGTTAGTGCTCGCAATAATTTTGCATTCGTTTTGTGAATTGAAGATTAGGACAAGCCGCCAGACTTTGTCAGCTGCAGTGTGCGAGTGTGACGTCAGAGTGAGCCACGCTGGGATAGGTTGGTTAGTAAGAAGAGTCGTGAGCGGATTGGCAGCCGTCCGTAAGAGACAATTGGTTGAGTAAGCGAGTGAAAGGAATCTTGGGAGTAAAAGTCACTTCCTCATTGAATCGAATACACAAAAGATAGCAAAATGAAGTTTTTCAAAGCATTCAGAAGCGCCATGAAGGGTGATTCTTACATTAAGCCAACAGTTGGGGAGCCAACCCCAACAGAGAAATCTCTGGCATTTATTGTGATGGAGGAGCAAGGTGTTGAGCCATGTCTATGGTTAAAGCAGTGGTGCAAATTGACAGAGAAACAGGGAGCTTTAGTGTTTCCAGAACATGGAATGTTTAAACTGAGAATTTTCAATCAGTTGCGAATGACATTATATGAGACGAAGCCACTTCTGAGACCAGCACATTTTGAGGCATTAGCGATTTGGGAACTCGTAGCTAGACAGCAGCAAGAAATGAAGTTCCAGAGGAGAATAAGAAAGTAGAAAAATCCTTAGCAGAAGCAAGGTGGGATTGGTAACAGAAGTGGAGAATGACAACGTTACAGGGTGTTAGATTATTTCCTGCTATTGCAGCGGAAGATGAGTCAGATGAAAAAGAGGATGATGACAAGAGTGAAAAAGGGGTTAAGAGATAATAATAAGAAAAAGACTTATGTAGATGAAGAAGACTCAGATGTTGAGGATCTTATTGCACAGATATTGAGGGATCGACCTCCGCCGTATGCGGCCCATGAAGGGGGTCCAAGTACTAGTTCTGTTCCGACTGCTCCAGCACAAGTGACAGGAACAGTGGGACCAGTGCAGACAGATAATGGACAGATACAAGGGGTAGTGCAGAGTACTCTTAATGGAATGACTTCTTTGGTAGTCCAAGCGCAGATGCACCCACCATTGATAAGGATAATCCAGATGTACCAGTTCTTGAGACAACGTTGAACTTAGTGGTGCCGACGGAGCAAGTGGTTCAGAGGCTAATGCTAGTTCAGACTGAGCCGACTCCAATGTTGTTGCTTCAGGCACAGCCAAAGGGTTTGCCGAAGTTCACACCAATGACGGGGACACAGTCAGATGCGACACCAGTAATGAATAAGAATATGGGAGTAATCCTTCCACAAAGTGTCAGAGCGGCACCAGATGCCATATCGCTACCGATTACTGTTGGTCCAGCGGTACCCATTGTTTGCGCAAAAGAAAACAATTGCAGGAGAACAGGGTGAAATGTCACAGAGCCTCGTGAGGAGAGAAGTGAGTGATCATGTGCAGGTGGTATCGTCTACGGGTCATAGCTTTCATGGATCTAGACCATTAATGTATCTTAGTCCACTTGTACTTCCAGATGCGGTAAATGGCCCGAGTGCAAGTCAGAGCCTGATGCTTTTGACACCGCAGACTCCAGGTGCAGTGGTACAGCAGGTATCGTTGCTGAGTGCGAGTAATATTGCATTGCAGGGATTGACAGCACAGCAATTGAATGAGTGGTTGGATAGTTTGAATACTCCTTGAAACACTTCCAAGGGTGAAGAGCAGATAAACCGAACCAAGCTAGTTGAAGGGACGATGGGAGTGAACAGGTTAGAATCCTATATGGAAGAAGAGCTGAGGTATTTGTGTCCAAGGATTACGAGAGAAGTGGGCAAGATACACCACAAATTGGCAGACTTAGCAGATAAGCATGACATAGAAATTGAGAAGACAAAGCATTTGAAACAAAGCTACAGGTTAGATTTTGAGGTAAAGGATTTTGAGCATATGAGATCAGCAGGAATGAAGGCACATCTTAAAGAATCATTGCAGAGTGCCCAGATCTGGGGAGCATTAGAAAAGTGAGAAGGCAGATGGGCAAAGAAGAAGGATAAATGAAAATGAGATTCACAAGAAGGGTCTGAAGAGGCTCAGAAAGAAAAGGATCCAGTAAAAATTTTACCAATGAGGGAAATTCCAGGAGGGCAGTTTGTTCATGTTCCATGGCACAGGAGTGATATTCTATCATGCACAAATGATTATCCAAAGCTAAGAGAGAAACCGGTTGAGTGGTACCAGCAGACAGATAGACTTGTGAAGCTTTCTAAATGTCTGTGGGAAGACTTGAACACTTTGTTGGAAGTAGTGTTTCCAGCTGACTTATGGGTTGAATGTAAGAGAGCAGTGGATTGGCCAACGAGTGAACCAGATAGAGATAGAGTTACAGGAGCACCATCACCTGAAGTGATGAAACATTACTACAAGGTGATTGAGAATCTCGCCTAAAAATATTGTTTGGCAGAGGATTGACAGGACAGTGCAGGAGGCGAAAGAGTCTATACATACCTATTATGAGAGATTGTTGAAAGCGTTCAAGGAATACAGTGGAAGAGATGCAATTGAGCCGAAAGACATGTTGCACTTTGTGTTCAGGTTCTTCTAAGGATCGAGACCAGAAATAGGGCAGATGATAAAAAGTCATTTGATTTTTTGGCAAGCGAAACCGATTGATGAGGTGTTGCAGTATGCAAAATACTGTAGTGATGAGATTGAGCTGAAGCAGAAAAAGCTGAAGGCGATGGTGATGCAATTCAAGGCAGCTCAGACAGGAGTGCAGGGTGCCTTAATGCAACAGATACCGCGCAGCAGCAGGGAACTGTCATGTTCCAACCTCAGATGAGAGGTAGGGGTCGTGGAGTCAACATGAATCGTGGTCCGGATTTGAGTACTGTAGTGGTTCAAATTGATGTGCAGGGGATGAAAAAGATGTTACTGTGTCATCTGTGCGGGAACGTGGGACACTGGAAGCGGGAGTGTATAATGATGGTGCAGGATGGTGTTGTTCAGCACGTGGTGATGTCAATACATTTCAAACTGTGAAAGTCCCTAGAAATAGAGAACTAAATCGGAATGTGCAGAATCAAGTGCAGAATTTTCAACCCATGCAGCAGGTGCAAATGCCGAGTGCACAACTGACACAGTTACAAACAATGCAGCAGCAGGTTCCTATGGTGCCTAGACAGCAAATGCAGATGCCTCAAGCCCCGATGGAGCAGCAACAGATGATGCTTACTCCGCAGGTCACAGGTCAGAGACTAGACAGAAGCAATGACACAGTGCACCAATTCCCATTACACAGTGAGAATGAAATAAACGATGAATGGAGGAGTATTAGTTCAGATGAAGAGCCATGCATGCTTGCAGCGTCTTTAGAGGTAGGTCAGAGAGGACCTTTTGTGAAGGTAAAGGTGATGGGTCACAGAGTCTCATTCTTAGTGGACACAGGAGCTACATGCTCTACAGTGAGAAGTGCAGAAGTTCTGAACTTACCTCTTTCAGGCAGAACAGTTCAGGTTGTGGGAGTAGCAAACAGATAGTTGACAAATCCGATCACAGATCCAGTACAGGTTGAGATTAGCAACTTCCAGGGACTGCATAAGTTTGTAGTCTGTGACTCAAGTCCAGTATCTCTATTGGGAAGGGATTTGTTGTACAAGACCAGATGCTCAATTAGTGTTCAAATTCAGGAATAGGGGTCCAGACAAATAGCGATGATGAGGAAGAACAGGCACCTAAAACTGAGACTGACAGCGTTAAGGAAAAGTACCCATTGATTGAGTTTTTTCCGATGTTTACTGTGAAAGAATTGCATGCAGACTTGCAGGGAACAGTACAGGAGAATGTGTGGGATCTGACAGGTAAAGAAGTGGGTTTAATCAAGGGAGTGGAGCAGATTAAGATTACTTCGAAGCCAAATGTAGTGTTTCCGCAGCTTCTATAACATGGCACAAGATGTTCTGATGAAAGTGACGCAGATAATTGGAGATTTTCTAAAACAAGGAGTCTTGAAAGAAGTATTGACCAGTCCATGTAATTCACCGATATTGGGCTTAAAAAGCCATGTGGGAAAGTGCGCATTGTGCAGGACTTGCGAAAAGTGAACGACATGGTGGTCAAGTGTTGTCCTGTAGTGCCGAACCCAGCAGGGATACTGTTTCAGATTCCATGCGATGCTGAGTGGTTCACAGTGGTTGACTTGTCACAAGCTTTCTTTTCTGTGCCTCTTCATGAGGATAGTCAGTTTCAAATTCATAGACAGAGTCTACAGCTGGGGCAGGCTTACACAAGGGTATACGGAGTCACCGTCTCTGTTCAATCAGATCTTGAAAAATAATTTGGAGTCATTGGAACTACCGTACCAATCCACTCTAGTGCAGTACATTGATGACTTGCTGATTGCATCCAGGACAAGAGACGAGTGCAAGTATGACTCGATTGCCCTGTTAAATCATCTGGGAAAATCTGGACATAAGGTGTCACCTTTGAAATTGCAGTACTGTCAGACGTCAGTGAAATACTTGGGACACCAGATTGAGAAGGGGTCAAGGAGAATCTCTATAGAGAATTACAATGATACTGCAGAGAAGTCCTCCGACTTGACAGAGAGATGTCAGAATGTTTCTGGGAATAGTAGGTTATTGTCGAAAGTGGATTCCAAATTTTGCTGAGATTGCCAAACCATGGTAGCAGCTGACACACAAGGATGTTACAGATCCTATAACTCTAGAAGAGAATCAGATGAAAGCATTCACTGAGTTGAGAGACAGTTTGTGCAGAGCTCCAGCATTGGGAATGCCTGATTACAAAGTGATTCATTTTGTTTTGTCATGAACGTAATGCTTGTTCTTTGTTTTGACACAGGCCCATGAAGGTGCTTATCGCCCAGTAGCCAATTTTTCAGCTACCTTGGACCCAGTCGCAGCAGCTTTACCAGGCTGTTTGCGGGCAGTTGCCACAGTTGGTCAAAGTCTTTCTCAATGTGAGGGAGTAGTGATGGGATACCCTTTGACGGTAATGGTTCCTCATTCTGTTGAGATTTTACTGACAAGGACCAAAACGCAGTATTTGACTGGTGTAAGATTGACAAGGTATGAGAGGAGCATACTAGGTGCTCCAAATGTAACATTGAAAAGATGTACAGTGTTGAACCCAGCAACATTACTTCCACGTGATACTGTTGAAATTGAGACAGAGGAAGACATCGAGCATGATTGTCTTGCCGTAGCTGATCTGTGTACAAAACCAAGGCCTGATATCAGAGATACTCGATTGGAAGAAAATGACCAAATTGTCTTTGTTGATGGTTCATGTCTCAGAGATGGTACAGGGACATTAAGAGCAGGATATGCTGTATACACAATCACAGGCACATTAGAAGCTTCCTGGCTTTGAGGTGTATATTCTACACATGCACAAGTGGCAGAACTGGTAGCTCTTACTCCAGCATGCCATGTTTCTGCAAGACTGAGAGTCACAATCTATATTGACAGCCAATATGGATTTGGAATTGTTCATGATTTTGGTCAATTGTGGTCGCAAAGAGGTTTCCTGACCTTTACTGGTACACCAATAGGAAATGGCGACAAGATAAAGGAGTTGTTGTACGCAATACAGTTACCTGAAGAAATAGCCGTGGTAAAATGCAGTGCCCATCAAAAGGCACATGATTACAGCTCACAGGGAAATTGATATTCACACCAAGTCACAAGGTTTTGTGCATTGAATTGTATATAAGACAAGTGGGAACTGATGTCAGAAGAAGACAGTACATGCACAAGTTTTGCATTGAAAGTGATCGATACTCTGGAAGAGTTCAAAACATTGCAGAATAATGTTGACAAGGAAGACAAACGTCTCTGGGTTGTTAAAATGTGTTCAACGTCCCAATGAAATTTGGGTTTCTGAGGAGGGTCAGATGGTCCTGCCCAATAGTTTATTGTCACAAATGGCCCGTTACTATCACGGATAGGCACATATTGGGAGAGATGCCATGGTTAGATTGTTCAAGATTGACTGGTTTAACCCTACGTTCAGGCAGGCAGCAGAGGCAGTATGTCATCACTGTATAACTTGTCAGCAAATAAATGTGGGAAAAGGGACAGTGG
This sequence comes from Pleurodeles waltl, assembly GCF_031143425.1. Taxonomy (NCBI): domain Eukaryota; kingdom Metazoa; phylum Chordata; class Amphibia; order Caudata; family Salamandridae; genus Pleurodeles; species Pleurodeles waltl. The sequence goes on along the minus strand of NC_090445.1, from coordinate 1,148,204,520 downwards.
TGAATTTGAGCCACATTGGAAGAGCAGGAGGTCCATTCAGCAGAATGCAATTGGATTTCATTGAGATGCCTGCATGTGGAGGTCTGAAATATGTGTTGGTGATCATGTGTGTTTTTAGTCACGGGATTGAAGCATACCCTACAAGAAGAAATGACAGTCTCACAGTAGCAAACTTGTTACTTAGGGAATTGATTCCACGCTTCGGGTTTCTGATCTGTTTAGAATCAGATAGGGGAACTCACTTCAATAACGAGGTGATTAAACGCTTATGTGCAGCACTAAACATCAAACAAAAGTTGTATTGTAGTTACCGCCCTGAAGCATCAGGACTGGTGGAACAGCTGAATGGTACCTTGAAATCAAGAACTGCAAAGATGTGTGCAGCTACGAATCTGAAATGGCCAGATGCATTTCCTTTGGTGTTGATGTCAATGAGAAACACACCTGACAGGAAAACAGGGCTGTCGCCCCATGAAATCATCATGGGCAGAGAAATTAGATTACCAGCGGTTCCAGCCAATGCACTTGTGAATATTACAGATGATATGGTGTTGGACTACTGCAAGGGTCTGGCTGATGTGGTTCGCTCTTTCTCTCAGCAGGTGCAAGCCACCACCCAGCAACCCATCCACGATCCAGGGCACAACCTGAGAGCCTGTGACTGGGTCGTTGTCAGAAAGCATGTTCGCAAGACCTGTTTGGAACCACGTTGGAGGGGTCCTTACCAAGTGGTGTTAACTACGACAGCTGCAAAGTATGCAGGACTCCCAAATTGGATACATGCGAGCGATACAAAGAAAGTGGTATGTCCACCAGATCATGAAAAAGCGTTGTTGAAAGCACCAACAACAGTGTAACAGGTCGCCGCACCTGAGCCAGAAAAAGAGCCAAAAGACCCCGAAGTTCAACCAGAGTTCGTGGAAGATGGTTCTGTTACCCCTGTAAGAGTAGAAAGTGAAGAATTACAAGAGGGTGAGCAAGAACTAATCTCAACGGATACACCAGGAGAGCCTAGCTCAGCAGTAGTTCTCCCAGAAGCAGACGGCGCTGAAAAGCAGAAAGAGCAAGTGCCAGACCAAGAGGGTGAAAGAGTTGAGACGGATCAAAGCCAAAGTAATCCGACTCCTCCTGAACCCGTTGCAGGTCCATCAAGAGAGAACACCATAGAAAGAGAGAAGGAGAAAAGTCCAATCTTGAGAAGAATATGAACAGAAGGAACAAGAAAAGGAGATAATTGGCCTGAATCGCAGATAGGGAAGAAAAAGGAACTGGTCATAAATGAAGCAATAGAGGAGGAAGTGTATACTACAAGAAAAGAAGAATTGAGTGAAGAAGAATTAAGTGGTGATTGAAGGTTGAAAAGAAAGAGAATAGCAAGTCGACGGTACGCAGGTCCTGAATGGGCGTATGGAACTACCAATGAATGGCAACACGAGTTTATGTCATTTTTGTTTTGATAGAGAAGTTCTGAGTCAGTACTTTAATGTAACCTGAAGGTGAACAAGGAAGCTTAATTGTTGAGCTATTCTGAAAAACCCTAAAAAAGACATTTGAAAATACTGGAAGAGACATTGATAACTTGATTTGACACTGAAAACCGGATGTGACAAGCTGCTAATCGATATTGACAAAGGAAGAGGGTTCCTGGATGTGAAACTGAACTGTGAGAGAAGAATTTCTGATTTTTATTGCACTTTATATGAGTTACTTCTGCTTCCTGATTCTTTACAGATCATGGCTGAGCTAAATAATCAAGATAAAATTGCTAGGCGCTGTAGATTCATGAGTGTTGGATTGGCAGTTATGTGTGGAATCATGTTTATGGTGATGATTGTGGGAATGTCAGTTCATGATATGAAAATAGCTACTTTTACTTCTGCTCCTGAAACTACAACACTAACAGCTTTAGAAAGGTTTAAGTTAGATGAGAAGTACCTGCATGACTATATTAACACACAAGGAGAGCTTTCTTTTAACGTTTTCTATCGCTTGCTGAGCGAGAATGTTGAAACAATGGACGCAAGGAATTGTCTTGTGTGTACGCCAATTACTTCGTCAGTAGAAGAAGGGGTTACGTACCATAGTCTTCCTTTAATCTATGGAATAAGCTGTAGTTTGCTACTAAGAAGATTTTATAACCAAGAGTGTATATACAGTATTTTTATTCCAATCATGATGTTGTGTTTTCGTTTGTTCCTATTATTAGATATCTGAGTAAAGTAGCTAGAGAACATGATATAGTACTAGTTAGAGGATTCTTTGTGCCAACACTAACGTTTGGAACTGCTCATGCTCATCGCAATAACCTCACATGCTTGCTTACACCTTTAGAAAAGAGCTTTATAGGGCATACTGATGATAGGAGAAAAGCATTAAAGAGAAATTAGAAAAGGGTTTAGAGTAAAGGACTTATAAAAATGATTGTGCTTACACTGCTATTAAAACGCAAGAATTAATTTTGAGCTGATTGAATAAAGTTGATCTAACCTGATGACCTAGCATTGTAACTAATAGGGAAATAAAAATTGATAAAACATATAATTGAGTTGTGGGTATTCATGTAAAGTTGATATATTGTCTCATGCTTAATGATTCTAGTAGTGGTTGTTGATTGATTAAATTGATAATTGATGTTCATCGATTATACATAGCTAGGATACTCCATGCGATCCAAAAGGTTCATCTGCCTATACACGTCCCCTTGTAAGTTTACTTACTAAGGACCAGACGCGCTTGAATGAGTGTTTGTGCGACGGTCCGTCAGGTGTTCTGAGGCAACCATTTGAAGATCTTTTGCAGCACACATATTATGTGAAAGCAAGAGATGCACACTGTGTGGAATTGAGTTATACAATACAAAGATGAGACACGTTCCGCTGAGTGTCTTAGACCTACACTACTCTCAAAGTTTCACTAACAAATGTCAAAGGTATAAATGTGGAGAAAGGCCTACTCACAAAGAAGATACAACATGCCAAAGGGTGTAGGAAAAAGCAGTGGGAGAATGGAGTTGTAGTTGAGAAGCTAGTTTTGATTTAGTTTTCAGGGGTAACACTGCTTGCTGTCAGTAAAGGCTCGCTTTAGTCACAAGGGGCGGGGGCAGGGCAGGTGTGGCCCATGGGGGAGGGGTTGGGGGCAGCAGGGGGTAAACTTTAATAAAAAAATTAAATGACATCTTACCTGCTCCGCTCTCCACACCGCTCCTCTTGCTTCCGTCGCTGCAGGCAGGCACAGACTCCCAGCCTGCCCTGCAGCCAGTTCTCACGCTGCTCATAGTAGCATCAGGATTGGCAGGGAGCGCCCAACCAGGGCGCTCCCAAGCAGACTGGGAGCCTGCACAGGCTCTCTCCAGCCCAGCAACTGTGTGAGAGAGCCTACTGCACATTTGTGTTTGGCCGGCCCGACAAGGCCTGCCAAATATACCTGCGCACAGAGGGGAGTGCACAGTGCACTCCCCTCACTGCTCGTCACCCCTGTGGCCCAGCCTCTTTGAAACAATAATATACATGGTTTATTACTGTTTTGCCTGTTAAAGGTTTTGCAGGTTCTGCTGCTGGCGGCGGTTTAGGGGAGCCACGCTCCTCCGCCCTAACGGAGGAGCCACCCCTCCTTGCTGTGGTAAAAGACATTAAAATAAAGAGTACTCACTACTTGTGCGTACCAAATTTGTGGCCACTGTATACATTTCAATACAACACAATTAGTAAAACACAGGTAAACAATCAAGTTTAAGACAATGAACATATGTCAAGACTTGTTTATGGATCCTAGGAACCTTTAATCTAACTACCTTCAAAAAGTTCCAAATATTCCTGTCAAGCTGCAATTGCGCAGCCTGAATTTTGTTCTGGCAGTAACGGAGAAGGTTTCCAGATACCAGAGCAGTCTGTAGTTCTCTTGATCGTGACAGGAACTCTTCCTCAGTGACGACTTGGCTGATAAACACTTGACGGAAAGGCTGCAGTGTCTGTTGAGGAAAGGGCTTGGGGGACTGGAAGGTGATTAATTTCCCTCCAAACTATGAGAAACGAGAAAACAAATCAAGACGTAAATTTTAACATGAATAAAGAGAACGTAGCTATAATGACTGACAGTGAATAATATTATTACACCGGAATACACAGGGAACGGATGAGGAACAGCTAATTGGAGACAGCTAGTCAACAATGATATATTAAATCCCAATGGTAAATATAAAGCTTCAAAGCCATGGACATTATTCTGCCCTCAGAAAGGCATAATGGTTATCAATCTGCTGTTTGTCAAGAATGATTTTTTCGCACAAAAGGGAGGTCTATTCATCCTCCAACATTCGACAGACTGAGTATCATTACTGTGGGTAAAAGTGTCTCATCTTACCTGTAGCTCTTAAAATGACAAAGCTGTTTTATTAACCAGAACTGCATTACAGATACATTTTAAGACTTAGGATCTTTAAGGGCTCAGCCCTCAATTTGAATAGGAAATTATTTATGGTTACTCTTGTGGGTTATGTCTGTAGCCTCTCCCAAACACATTTCTTACCATGAGTGTAATGTGGTTTCTAATATAAATGTGCACCATTTATGGCCAGAGTCATGTCTCCTCCCAAGAATTTGCAGAGCAACCACCTTAGTTTCCTAAAGACAAGTTCACAGACCTCATAAAATCACCAGATGAGGCAGTATAAATAGTAACTGAATTATTCTGATTCAAATACTCAGGGAAAAATAATAGTTCTGGCTTAGGTTAGCTCCCATGCAGAAAACAATCTAAACAGAGTTAAAGGGGCAAAAGGTCAGCCCAACTTAGCGGTTTGTTGTTGTCAGCTCATATTCATCAGGCACTGGTTGACTGAGTTATTGTTGAAGACTTGTGGAGTTTTACTTGTTCATCAGGCAGGGAATGGCACGGGTGTGGCTGGCCAAGGTACCTGCTTAAGGAGCATCCCACTATAATAAATGGACTCTGAAGCGTTCACTAATACTAAGAAGGAGGGACAGGAAGGAATGGTTTCTTACCTGTAACTCCAGTTCTCTCGTAGGGGTATTTCCATGATAGTCATAAGCACTGAATAGTTCCGCGCACCTGCGGGGACCCCGGAGAACTGATGTGAAGTAGATTCTTAAGTGCAAATACCAGCCCTTTGAAAAGGGTCTGTCAAAAAACCACTTAAGAATAACACTATGCAGCCTATGTTAACAGCTACACAGGCCAAATTGTTGAAAAGAAAACAGCTGTAGTGTAAATTCACGTTCAAATACCTATTTATTCTAGAAATGTAATAAAAAATACATTCTCATACTTTATTTACACCTCTCATGAGAATAAAACTATGCAGGGCAGTGTAGCCCATAGGCTGCCATTATACAGAATGTAAATAGAGCTGTGCCTTTAAGAAAGTAAAGTCTTCCTGTATCCCATCATGCACAGCAAAAGGCAGTTGCTTCAGTTCTTTTTGAGGGCTTGTAACCTGATATGAAGGAACAAAACATTTGTTGGAGTACCAACATCGATACTACTATGGTAACCTCTTCTACGTCAACTCCACCGGGGAGGAGGGAGGGTTGCTTATGACTATCATGGTAATACCCCTACGAGAGAACTGGAGTTACAGGTAAGAAACCATTCCTTCTCTCGTAGGGGATTTCCATGTATAGTCATAAGCACTGAATAGACTAGCAAGCCCATCCCCATAACCGCGGTGGAGTAGACAGAATAATACTGACAAAGAAAAAAAACATGAGTCATGCAAATAAATTCTTAAGCAAAGCCTGTCCAACCTGCGCATCTGCCCTAGCGTCTGTATCCAGGCAGTAATGCTGAGTAAAGGTATGGACCGACTTCCAAGTGGCAGCCTTGCATATTTCTGCCACAGGGATATTTCTCATCAAGGCTGCAGTAGCTGCCTTCCCTCTAGTAGAGTGGGCTTTTGGCCTACCACCAAGGGATTTGTTCGCTAACTGATAACAACATTATACATGAAACAATCCATCTGGACAAAGATTGCTTAGACGTGCCCAACCCTGTTCTAACTGGGCCATAGTTAACAAAGAGTTGTGACTTACGTAAGCATTTTGTCCTGTCCAAGTAAAATTTCAAAACCCTCTTGACATCTAGAGAGTGCAGAGCTCTCTCAGCAGGAGTAGTTGGATTTTGAAAAAAAGTCGGTAATGAAATAGTTTGGTTCACATGAAAGTCGGAGACGACTTTTGGTAAAAATTTTGGATGAGTCCTCATTACCACTTTCGCAGAATGAAAGACCGTGTAAGGCTCTTGAGCGCAAAGGGCCTGGATTTCGCTGACCCTACGCGCTGAAGTGATTGCCACCAGAAAAGCAGTTTTCCATGTGAGATGTTGAAGTGATGCCTTGTGTATTGGCTCGAATGGAGGAAGCATCAGACGCGATAAGACAACATTCAGTTCCCATGGAGGAGATGGCTTTCTAATGGGAGGAAAGACCTTTTTTAAACCTTCCAGGAAGTCCTTAATAATTGGAATCCTAAAAAAGGAAGTTTGTGAAGGGCTCTTTCTGTATGCCATTACAGCCGCCAAGTGTACCTTTATTGATGACAGTTGTAAGCCCGATTTTGCCAAACTTAGCAAGTATGGCAGGATAGATTCCTCTCCACAGGATACCGGGTCAATGCTGTTGTCTAAACACCACACACAGAATCTCTTCCACTTGCTTGCATAAGCCGATCGTGTGGAAGGGCGCTTTGCTTCTTTCAGGATTTCCATACAGTCCTGAGGTAGGTTCAAGTGTCCGTATTGCACTAGCTCAGGAGCCATGCTGCCAAACTCAACGATGAGAGGTTGGGATGAGATATCTGCCCTCTGAATTTCGTGAGCAGGTCCGGACGATAAGGCAGCCTGATGTGTGGTTTGAGTGACCGGTAAAGAAGATCTGGAAACCACCATTGGCATGGCCATTCCGGAGCAATTAGGATCATCTTGGACTGGGCAATGGCTAACTTCTGGAGGACCGCCGGAATCAGGGGAAGCGGTGGAAAGGCGTAAAGAAATGCTCCGGACCAGCTTATCCACAGGGCATTCCCCAGTGTCCCTGGATGGTAATATCTGGAGGCGAAGTTTTGGCATTTTTTGTTTTCTGGGGTTGCGAATAGGTCTATAGAGGGGGTACCCCACAGTGCGAAAATGGAACGCACGACGTCGTCGTGTAGCACCCATTCATGGTTCTCGTCCATTACGCGACTGACAGCATCCGCTTGAACATCCTGGATGCCAGGCAGGTGAGTTGCCACTAGCGACAGGTTCCTGGCTAGAAGCCAATGCCAGATTTTCTGAGCCTCTCTGGATAAAATCCTGGACCTGGTGCCTCCCTGTTTGTTTACATAGTACATAGTGGCCACGTTGTCCGTCTGGAGGAGAGTTTCTGCTCTCAGAGAGGGGAGGAAGGCTTTGAGCGCAAGGTGGACTGCGCGAAGCTCCAGCAGGTTGATATGATAGAGACTCTCTCTCTGTGACCACTTGCCTTTGACTCGAAGATGTCCCATGTGCGCTCCCCATCCGAGCAGTGACGCATCCGTTACGATGGTTTGAGCTGGAGGCTGATGTTGGAACAGAATCCCCACCAAGAGATTGTTGGGTGAACACCACCACTTGAGGGACTGTAGGGCGTGGGGAGAAAGGAGGACTTTGCTCTCCCAATCGTCCATCAGTTGACACCATTGATCCTCCAAGTTTTCCTGTAAGGGTCTCATATGGAGGCGAGCATTGGGAACAAGATGGATACAAGACGCCATCGAGCCCAGTAGAGAAGCTATTACTCTTGCCATGGTCTGTGGAGTTTCCTGTAGTTGTTTGCACTTTTGGAGAATCGATAATCGGCGTTCCTCCGAAGGAAACACCTTTCCTAAATTGGTATCTACAATGGCCCCTAAGTAATGCAACCTCTGAACAGGCGTTGCTGTGGACTTCAGGAGATTGACTTGGAGACCGAGATTCTGTAACAGCTGTAGAGCCCATTTGGAATGCTGTTGCGCCTCTAGATAACTGGAGGCCTTTATGAGCCAATCGTCTAGATAGGGGTAGACAAATATTCAATGTTTTCTCAAGTGGGCGGCTACCACCGCCATGCATTTGGAAAAGGTTCTTGGCGCTGATTTGAGGCCGAAGGGTAGAACCGCAAATTGGTAATGACGTTTTCCGACGGTGAACCTTAGGAATTTCTGATGTTTCTTGGTCACCGGAATATGAAAGTAAGCGTCGCAAAGGTCTATCGCACAGAGCCAGTCGCCCTGACGAAGATGTGGGTAAATTTGGTGCAAGGATAGCATCCTGAATTTCTCTTTGCGAATCCACTTGTTTGCTGTCCTTAGATCTAGAATGGGACTAAACTCTTGCTTGTCTTTCTTTGGCACAATGAAATACCTCGAATAAATCCCTTTCCCTTGTTAGCTAATCGGGACCGGTTCTATGGCTCTTTTTTGTAATAGAGTATTGACTTCTAACTGAAGAGCTTCGAGGTGGTGGCTGTCTGGTTTGGGTGGAACAGATGGTGGAGGACTGATGAATCTGAGAGCGTAACCATGTCGAACAATATTCAATACCCAGGCGTCTGATGTGATGTTTAGCCACTCGTCCAGATGATTTGAAATACTTCCCCCTACCGGAGTGGATAACGGAGGAGGTCGGAAGCAAAGATTCAGGGCTTAGACGCAGGAGCTTGTCGAGTTGCCTGAGTTTGTGGTGTTGTACGACCCCTTGTCGACCTTCGTTGTGTGGAGAAGCCCCTTTGATGCTGCTGCTGTTGGGGGCGTGAAGACATCCAGTGTGGTGTCTGATACCTGTGGGTGAAAAGTCTTCGCTGATATGGACGGAATACCTTTCGTTGTTCTTTCGGGCGTTCCATGCCTACCGCTTTTAGAGTATCCAGCTCAAACTTCATCCTGGCCATCTCATCATCGGCATGAGAGCCGAACAAAGTGGAGCCTGAGAAAGGCAAATTTTGTATTCTCTGCTGTGCTTCTGGCTTGAGAGATGTTAATCGCAACCATGCATGTCTTCTTAGCGCTATTCCGTGAGCGTAGTTATGTGCGGAGAGCACCGAAGAATCAGCCGCAGCACTTATTACCTGGTTAGAAACAATGGCTCCCTCACTCACAACCTCCAGGAAATCTTCCCTTTTGTCCTTAGGAAGATGCTCCGCAAACTGCAGTAGAGAGTCCCCAGAGGGCCCGATCATATCTCCCTAATAAAGCAGTGGCGCTGGCTGCTTTCATTGTGATGGCTGCAGTAGAGCATACTTTTCGGCCTGCAGCATCGATCTTTCTGCTTTCTTTATCCGGAGGCGAGGAGGAAGACGGTGATGTAGAATGCAATTTCTTTGCCGCTACTATAACCACTGAGTCCGGTACTGGGTCCGACCTCAAGAATAGAGGATCTTGTTCCGGTGGACGATACTTTTTAATAAGTCTGTAAGGAGCAGACTTCATTGTGGCCGGTGTTAGAAAAATATCCATTGCCGGTTCAATAAGACCCGGAACCAGTGGAAGCAAAGGTCTCGAAGATGTCCTCTGATGCAAGGTCTCAAAGATTACGGATGTCGATGGAGCAGGTACCGCCAACGGGATATTCAGTTTGGTCGCCCCTCGCACTAAGACCTCCTGGAATGTATTCACATCATCTATGGGGGACACTCTCGGGACGGTGAGTCCGATAGAGTTGGAGAGTAGTCCCGTGTAGACAAAGAAGAGTGTCTATGATGTGAATGTTTAGATCTCTGCCGTGACTCATGACGGTGGTGCCGAGAGGAAGATGAACGTCTAGAGGAATGCCTTATGGATCGCGTTGGGGTCCTCAGAACAGACTCTGAAGGAGGAGCCGGAAGAGGAGCCGTAGGTGTTACAGGTGTCTGCGGCAAAGGCGACTGTTGAGGAGAGAGCTGTGGAGACTCTGGAAGTAGGATGAGTGAGGCCGAGGATTCTGACGTGGTATAAACCCTTCTAGGCCTCTTTGATTGTCGCCTCGACGTCGACACACTCCTCGACGTCGAAGTGCGGTGACGACGAGTGCCTCTTGACGTCGATTCCTCTCGCCGTTGAGAACCTCTCGACGACGACCCTCGACGTCACTGTGGTGACGGCGAACGTCTCCGACGGCGAGCACTCTCCCTCGACGCCGATCGCCCTGTCGACGGCAAACCGGACTCAGATCTCCTCGACGTGGAGCGTCCTCGCCGTGTCGACGGTGACCCAGATCCTCTCGACGGCGAGCGTCCACGCCGTCTCGACGGCGAAAAGGCTGTCGACGGCAAACGGTGCTTCTTCCTCGCCGGTGAACCAGTTCTCGATGGCGAGCATGTTGGCGCCGTTCCTTGTCTCAAAGTCGACGCCCTCGACGTCGTCGGAGACCTGTGCCGTTTTTGAGCAGGTCTGGTAGGAGTTACAGAGGAAACAGGGTGAGCCCTGGTAGAAGACTGACCTTCTCCTCGCTCTGTGGTAGAATTACCACTTTTCCTCCTGTCCTCTCTTGCCTGAAGTCGGATTTTCTCCCTATCACGAAGAGTCCTTCTGGAGAAAGTTTTACAGATGTCACACGATTCCGGTTTGTGGCTGGATGGAAGGCAAATTATACAGACCCGATGTGGATCTGTTTTAGCCTTTTTTCTGCCACAAGAAGGGCATTTGTCAAAAAGTGAAGGCATTTCAAAATTAGGAAAACCTCAAAATTCTGTCAGAATTTAACAGAAAGAAGTAGGAAATGATCACTCAATATTAAAAACGTCGAGTGAAATTGAAATTCAAAAGATTTTGAATGAATTTCTGTCAAAAAAAGGCTTTGTGAGGTAGAGCTCAATGCTTCAGGGTCCTGTCAGAAAGGAGCCGGAAAAAAGAACTGAAGCAATTGCCTTTTGCTGTGCATGATGGGATACAGGAAAACTTTACTTTCTTAAGGCACAGCTCTATTTACATTCTGTATAATGGCAGCCTATGGGCTACACTGCCCTGCATTGTTTTATTCTCATGAGAGGTGTAAATAAAGTATGAGAATGTATTTTTTATTACATTTCTAGAATAAATAGGTATTTGAACGTGAATTTACACTACAGCTGTTTTCTTTTCAACAATTTGGCCTGTGTAGCTGTTAACATAGGCTGCATAGTGTTATTCTTAAGTGGTTTTTTGACAGACCTTTTTCAACGGGCTGATATTTGCACTTAAGAATCTACTTCACATCAGTGCTCCGGGGTCCCGCAGGCGCGCGGAACTATTCAGTGCTTATGACTATACATGGAAATCCCCTACGAGAGAAGTACGTTTTCCTGGCAGGCAGTGTGTGGGCTGGGGAGGCATCACTGATTATTTGCAGCTGGTGTTTTTGAACTGAGACTAACATTCTGCTGACAAGATATGGTATAAAATAAACCTCTATGTGTAAGTAAACTATTTACAGAAAAATGAATGCAAAAAGAACAAGCTACTTACCTTCGGTAACGCCTTATCTGGTTGCAGATTCCTTACCTTTGAATCTCCCCTAAGCGTTCGACTGGATCCAGAGAATTTTGTGAGCTATCCTCCTATGTGCTGTCAGGAGGCGTCGATCGGCTTGGTGGCGGCCGCACTGGTTAAGACATCACAGTTCCTATTTAGGCGTCACCCCAGCGCGCTGACGTCAGTTTCTTTTCACGACTTTCAACACCAGTAGCTCGTAGCCATAAAGAAACGGACTACTAATGTGGCAAAACTATGACTCTGAAGGGGAAGTCACTGTCCTTAGAAATAAGTTTGCAGAGGGGGAGGGCGGGTGGGTAAGGAGTCTGCAACTAGATATTGTCTCTACCAGATAAGGCGTTACCAAAGGTAAGTAATTTGTTCATTTGATAGAGACTTCTAGTTGCGATTCTTTACCTTGGAATAGATACCCAAGTAATACTACCCCCAGAGGTGGGTCTCTCAACCAACATCTAATTAAAAGGTCCTGCAGGACCAAACAGGTAGTAAATCAAGCTAATGTTCTAAATTAGGTCCTGTATTGTTTATTTTTAAGAGAGGAGGATTCTAGCACAGCTGACTCGTCTGTGGAACAGATGTCCTCCAGGGCATGCAGCCTGTGTGAACTGAGTTTACAATTCCCTATGAGGACCACTTGACTGCAAAACCAGAGGTATGGGGTTCTCCGCTCCCAGATAATAATAATAGTCTCCCTGCCCATACAATGACAGGGTAGGCTCAGGCTACTAGAGTTGCATTATGGTGGCACTATTTGTGCTATACAGTTTTCTAACTGCAATTATGATTTTTTGTATATTGCCAGCACTGTAATCACATCTAAGTTGCTTCATAGTAGACTAAGTTAGTTGCAATAAGTATACTGTGTATTTTCATTGTGCCTTTTTTATTGTTGCTATGGATATGTATGCTCGAGATAATATATGAAAAGGACTGACCTGTTTTCCCACTATTCTCTGAGAGGGGGCTAGAGTATTGTGCCTTTTTTGTTGCCACAATTACTTGTCGCTCTGTAAGGTTAGGAGGGCAAGTAAGGCACCGTGAGTTGGTCATGTATTTTGGTATAACAGTACTGATTTGGAAGAAGTGGCGCAGCCCCTGTATCCTGATGTTCATTTGTTCCAAGTATAGGAGGTTGGCTTATGGTGTACATCTATAGGTGAGGCACCATGTACTGAGTCCAGACAACACTTAGTGATAGTGTAGGAGGTTCTAAATAACCATAGCACTCAGAGGGTAACTGTGGAGAGCAGCTGAGGCTATCCAGGAAGGTGTAAAGCAGTTGCAAATATCACACAGGAAAGAACCACACCAGTGTTAGAAAAATATTCTATATTTATTGTAACAGACACTTGAACTAACTTTGGTGTATCTCCTACCTGGAGATATGGTCATACAAACATACTTTGAAAGAAGCTATGTACAGACATATAATACCATGTGTCCCCATGGAGGGGGGGGGGGTGGAGAGGGGAGCAAAACCTATAGTAAGTAAATGGAGTGTGAGAACCACTCCCAACCCAAATTACCACCCAAGGACCCTTAGGACTGGGGAAGCACAGGGACACCCAAGTTAAGTAGCTAGGATTCCCCAGGTGCCCATGTGCAAAGTTGTAACCCCGGGTCAGTGTATATAGGATAACATGAAGAAGTCTGAGTTTTTGAGTTCTAGGACCTTTTCTAGAGGACCCCGAGGAAACCCATTGAGACAAGGGAGGTTGGATAGTGCCCCCACCCGTGGATACCCAGAACAGTGGAGTATACACCAGAGAGCCCAGGTGCATAGGGGTGAAGTAGTATTGGAACCTCCTGTTGAAGTAAATGGGGACCTCGGTTGCCCAGCTGCTGTGGTGACCAGAGGACCAGGCCTGTGAAACCCAGGCATGGATTCCAGAAGAAGTGGACCTAAGGAAAGAAGGGACAGAATCCAGACCACCCAGAGGTGCCCAGGCGGTGCAGGAGGGCAATGTCCACCCTTCCTGGAGATGCTTTCCTGCAGGACGGTGGTCGAAGAAGGGCACCTGTGTTGTCCAGGTGATGCAAGAATACCCCTGGAGTCCTCTAGGAGCTGTCCCACGCCTGTCGTCGGATTGCAGAGGGGTCAGTGGGCAGTAGGACCATCAACAAGCCTTGGCAAATGCAGGTAGGTTAGGGCTAGCCCTCAGCAAGCAGGAGAGCCAGCAGGAATCGATGGAGGCCCTAGCAGAGCTCTCTGGCAGTTGGCACGGGGAGTCGCACGGAGGCCTCAGCAGCACAGCAAAGAGGGATGCCCACGTCGCAAGAGTTGCAGAGGGGATGTTGTTTTTTGAGCTGGAGAGTGCTGGAAGCTGGGGCTTCTCGAAACTAGGAGGTCTTCGGACTGAAGAGTCAACAACCTTTGGCAACGATAAACAGACAGTTCACCGGGGTTCCAGTCAAGCAGCTGTTGGGCTTGCAAACCGGAATAAGCTCCAGAATCCATATCTGGCATTTAGTAAAGTGTGCCCCTAATCAAATCACCTGACCTTGCATGTGCCAATGATTGTTGTTGCCTTTGAGAAATATTTACTGGAGCCAATGCTTGTTTTAGATCTCGTATAGAAATCTGGGCCACGTGTCAACTTTTTGCCTGAGCTTGTGGCATTCTCATGACTCAACCTGGGTGTGGCCAGGTACAGCATCCTCATGACTCAAACTGGGTGTGGCCCGGAGCAGCAGGTATTTAAAGCCACACCAGTCTTGAGGTTATTTCTTGCTGTCAGAGATCAGAGTGGGATTCTCTGCTCCTCCGCGCTTGTTCATGGATCGCCTATTCCACAGCCCAACGTCACTGATGCCAGTCCTAGAAACGGAGAGATCAAGAAGATTAGCATCATAAAAGGCGGTAACACGCTGCATGCAATTGAAAGGCTTCTTACCGGTCACCTTGGATAGTTGATTGCAGGATGTTCAGACGGGCAACGCACACAAGAAGGGCATGTTATCAGTGTCCTCAGTTACTTGAATACTTGTAGTCTGCCAAATAATAACGCTCATTGTTGTTAGCTTGCAGTGACGTGTTGGACAATTGTTATTTTAACGATGTACTATGAACATGTTTGTTATAGTTGAGTTGTATGTAGCATTTTCCCGCAAACATTCCCGTGACGATCAAGTACAAGTAAGTGGGAGGCATGCAACGTCTAGGTGGAGTTGGGAACAAGCAACTTGGGTCAGCATTGTGTCTCCGTGGGACGAACAGGTTAGTGCTTGACAGTAGCTCCAGTGTTGGACCACAGACTTTCCAGTTGCAAGTAAGGTAGGTCAGACCTCCGGAGAGCCACAGATCCACCACCTGTGTTGTAGAGCCCTGAAGAGTCTGTGAGACAGCAGGATCCACAAACTGGTCATTGTCGTTTAGGTGCCTGCAGATGCAGCAGATTAACTACTTCACTCCAAGAGAGATTCCTTCCTGTTTTCGTAAGTGCAGGCAGTGTTCCTGTGACTTTGAAGGATGCATGTCCACAGGGGTTGCAGAAATGTTGCAGAACTTGCAGACAAATTTGTAGTAGGTACCCTCCTTCTGGTTACAGTTTTGCTCTAAGTTCCAGCGAAGAACAGCAGCAGTTCTGGTGTCCAGGTCGCAGAACTGTCTTGCAGAGGAGACTTGCAGACAGTTCCTGAAGTCTTGCAAAGGAATCCAGAGCCCCAACCTCAGGGGAGCCTTTAAGTAACCCAGGATGGGGGTTGGACACTTTCTGCAGTGATCCACCTATCAGTGGGGGTCGGGGACGATACCCAGCTAAACTAACCAGTCAGATGCTCCCAGGGGCCTCTGCTCATCTTATTCCCAAGATTGTAGAATCAATTGGCCATCTGGCAGAGCTCAGTGCATCCTGCTAGGAAAAAGCTGGACAGGGGGTGGTCACTCCCCTGTCTTTTGTGTGGTTTCACAACAAAGTGGGAGCTGGGGGCTCCTGCACTGGAGTTAACCCTGGTCTATGCAAGGAGGGCACCAAATGCGTCCTTCAAAGCAGTCTGGTGGTGCTCAGAGGCAACCCCACCCTAGCGACACCCATTTCTAAAGGAGGGGTGGTCACACCTCTCCTCTACAGGAAACCCTTTATTCTGCCTTCCGAGTTAAGCTCATAAGCAGGAGGGCAGAACAGTGCCTGGGGTCTGCTGCAGGATGGGCAGACATGCAGACCTTGCAAGGCTGTACAGGCAGATATGGTAGATTGCCCTAGGGAACCCCCAGCATACGTGGTATTTGCATCTAGCACTGGAATCTGTGTATTTGTAGGATTCCAATATGTTTGATACTAAACATGCCTAGGTTTGGTGAAACCATTATGTAGCTGAACATCTCTTGTTGACCAGTGTCAGCTACATACACTAAGATAGCTTCCCCACACTTACAAAGCCAAGAAAATGGAGTCTGTGGTTTGTAGGGGCACCTCTGCTCATGCTGTGGTGCCCTCACACTGAGAACCATGCACTCTGTCCTTGGGCTGGAGGACCTACCTCAGGGGTGACATAGGGTCAGAGTGCAGTGACCATAATGTAAGGCAAACCATATATCTGCAGTGAAAGGTGTGCCCACCATTTCACACAAGCTGCTATGGCAGGCCTGTAGTCAGTTTGCATGACCCCCATGGATGGCACAGTACATGTTGCAGCCCATGGAGGGCCCCTGGTGTACCAATGCCCTCAGGTGCCTACGTATACCATATATTAGAGACTTACATGGGTGCGCCAATAGGTCAGCTGTGGGGTGTAAAAGTTACTCACCAACTAAATCTAGGGGAAGAACACGGACACTGGGGTCCTGGTTAGCAGGTTCCCACTGTACTACAGTCGAAACATATTGACACCAGGCAAAAAAGTTAGGGTAACTATGTCAGAAAGATGCGACTTTATTACACCAAGGCACAGTCATGCAAAAGCATAAGGAAGGTTGGTCATGCAACCTCAAAAAAGCAGAAATAGCAAATAAATAACTTTTAAGAGTGCCCACTGCAGAGTCCTACTGGGCCAGGGAAAGGATAAACAGGACCTCAAAGAGAGGAGCAGAAAGTGAGTCAACAGACTTGTCTTTACACCATACCACATATTTCTTACAACATCAGGTGTATACCGTTTTGGTGGAGGGAGGTCTGGCTGCCAAGATTATGTTACAGACTTTGGGAGGAAGGTCAAAAGCGGTCAACTATTGCTGCTCAATCTGCACGCAAGAAGGCTGAGAATAGACAGGTGCGGGTGCAGAACTCCTCCCCCTGCTGCTGTGACAGAAGATCCTCCTAAAGGGGCAGTCTGAGAGGAGGATTGATTGAAATGCTCAGCAGCTCGGGATACCAGACTCTCCGTGCCCAGTAAGGAGCCACAAGGATTACTTGGGCCTGGTCGTTCTCGATCTTCTTGAGAACTCTGGGCAGAAGCAGTATGGGTGGAAAGTCGTAAAGGAGGCCTGAGTTCCACTTGAGACAAAAAGCATCTCTGAGCGATTGCCGCCTTGGCAACATTAACGCACAAAACTGCTGAAATTGGCGTTTTTTGCAGAGGCAACCAGATCTAACCAATGCTCAACCCACTGCTGAAAGAGACTTTGCACCACCTCTGAATGGAGACGCCATTCATCATCCACTCAACATTTTTGGCTGAGTTTGCCTGTTATGGCGTTCAGAGATCCAGCTAGATGTTGAACCACCAGGCATATGTCCTGCTGTCCAGCCACATCAAGAGGCACAGAAGCTCTTGACAAAGGGTCCACGACCCCACCCGGCCCTGCTTGTTGCAGCACTACATGGCAATAGTGTTGTCCATGAACACCTGCACCATCTTTCCCTTGATAGAGGGAAGAAATGCCTTTTAATGCTAGCCAGATCAAACAGAGCTCCAACAGGTTGATGTGGCATCCGTAATCCACCAGAGACCAGATGCCTCGGATCTCCACCTCTCCTAGATGGCCACCCCATCCCAGGAGTGGCGCATCTGTCACTACTGTCAGATCTGGTAGGGGAAGGGAGAGGGATCTGCCTTTGACCCAATCGTGGTTCGTTAAACACCACTGCAGATACTGTGCAGTTTCGTATGAGATCAGGACCTTGTCTGAGAGATTCCCCCGATGCTGCATCCACTGGAACTTCAGATCCCACTACAGAGCCCGCATATGCCATCTGTCATGTGTCACCAGCAGGGACAAGGGGGCAATGAGGCCCAGCAGCCTCAGTTCATACTCCCCAAAATCCAGGAAAGAGGCAGAAACCTCAGGATCGTAGTCTGAATATCCTGGACGCGCTGCTGGGGAGGATAAGCTTGAAACGGCACTGTGTCCAGAACACCACAGATGGAAGGGAGCATTTGCGAAGGAGTCAGGTGAGAGTTCGGCACTCAGTCAAACCCAGAGAATGCAGTAGGTTTGCCACGGTCTGGAGGTGGGAGACAACAGTCTGGTGAGAGTCCGCCTTCAACCAGTCGTCGAGCTAGAGGAAGACTAAAACCTATGATCTACACAGATTAGATGCAACAACAGCCATCACCTTGGTGAACACCCGAGGGTCTACTGGGAATGCCAAAGAGTTGCACAGTGAACTGAAAGTGCTTATGGCCTACTGTGAACCACAAGTAACATCTGTGGGCAGGTAGGATGGGAATATGGAAATAAGCATCCATCGCTACCATCCAGTCTCCTGTGTCCAGCCAGGGGGAGCATCTTGAACTTCTTCTTGAGGAAGAAATTGAGGGACCGTAGGTCGAGGATAGGGCAGAGGAGCTTGTCCTTTTTGGGTACCAGAAAGTAGCAGATATAACAACCACAAACTACTTCTGGCAAGGGTACCCTCTCTATGGTTTACTTGGTCAAGAAAGCTGTAACTTTCTCGCAGAGAATAGACAAGTGATCCTCAGTCATCCAAACGTAGGATGGCGCATGGATGGAGGGGCAGTCTTGAAGGGGAGGGCATAGCCCCCTTGGAACTATCTGCAAAATCTACCTGTTTGACGTGATGGATTGCCAGCAGAGCAAGTGATGGTGACTCCTACCTCTAACTGGCCCTAGGTGGGATAGAGTCAGAATAGTAAGGCTTAGAGGCTGGTGCTGTGGGATGGGGAGGTGTTTTTTTGTAGACGCTGGCTACCCGATCTATGAGGACAGTGGACCCAGCATACATGCCCGCACAGAGGCTGGGCAGCATGCACAGCACAGCACAGTGGCTGGCCAGGAAAGGACAAGGTTGGAGACCCGTTCCGTAGCCACGAAAGGCAGACTGGGAGGGACGAAGGGCCACTGCACGGGCCCAAGGAACTGGCCATAGCTCAAGAATCTTTGGAGTGCTAGAAGGGTCAAGCCTGCCTTGTCTACAAAGAGACAGATGCCATCAAAGGGCATGTCCTTCAAGGTAGCTTGGACATCCCCTGAAAATCTAGACATTCTCAGCCATGCGTGCGTCACTCAAGGCCACTGTCGAGGCAACTGCTCTGCCCAGCGAGTTGGTCATGTCCAGTCTGTAAGGGTTGTGAACTTTGCTGCATATCTCTCATCGGCAACCACCTAGGAGAGTACAGCCCAGGCTCCTCCAGGACCTGTGGCAGCACTTGGGCAACTGTAACCCACAGCGTGTGGGAATAACGGCCAGAAAGGCATGCTGCGGTTCACAAACTGCAATGCAAGGCTGGTAGAAGAAAGCATCTTCTTCCCAAGTGTGTCAAATCTTTTGGATTCCCTACCTGTGGGTGCAGAAGGTAACATGCCCTGGGAGGTAGAGGCTTGGATAACCAAGCTCTCAGGGGTGGGGTGTTACACAGAAAACTTGGGTCCCCTGGAACGGTGAAATGGTGATGGGCAACTGTTCTGTTTACAGGAGCCCTTGGGCTGCATTTGGACCAGGTACCTAGTAGGCCATTCATGAGAGCCTCATTAAACAGGAGCATGGGTTCTGAGGTGGAAACTTCCGGTTGTAACACCTCTGTCAGGAGATTAGTCCTGAAATCCACTGAGGGTAACTCAAGGTCCAGGACCTCAACTGTCCATCTCACCACCATAGAATAGGAAGCTCTCTCCTCCCTAGCCACAGTACGGGGAGGAAGCATGCCAGTATCCAGAGAAAGTATCCAGTCCACTGGCTCCACCCAAGTCTGCACACCAGTGCAAAGATTGTTCTTTCTGGATCTAGTATTCTAAAGGGTGCAGTAACTCTGCCAATTCATCTCCGTCACCTAGCCCAGGGTTCTTCAAAATCGGTCCTGGCGAGCCGGGTCCATGCCAGATTTTTAGCATATCCACATTTAGAAAAATGTAGATTCCTGAAACATCTTTTTTCTAAATGTGGATATGCTAAAAATCTGGCATGGACCCGGCTCTCCAGGACCAACTTTGCAGAACTCTGACCTACCCTATAAGAACGGGGCTCAGGATCCAACCTAGGAGGCAAGGCTCCTGACGTAGTCTGAATCTGCATCCTACAACGCCCATCCTGCTCCATGTTTGAGTTGGGGTTACAATGGAATGGCGCCGCCTGTAGGCGCAGACGCGCCAGGTCAGTGGCAAAGGTCAGAGTGGCATGACTAATGTCGATCTAGATCCAGAATGGGGTCGCTGGGTGCCCCTCAGCACTGAGGCTGAAGCTGCCGGTGTGGTACCCGAAGGGGCTACTTCCGTCTCTGTGGGTTCCGATGGTGCTCTAGCCATGTTGGACTGGGCAAAAATGAGGCACATGACCTCATAATGGTCTTTGAGTTGGACAGGGGTCACTCCAGCTCCCGGAAACTCAGGGAATCGCAGTCAGCCCAGGATCAGGCTCCGCAGAGTGAGGCCTAGAACACTGACTCTCTCGTCTCGTCGACAACAAATGACGAGAAGTCAAAGAGCAATTCAACTTCTTAGAGTTCTTCTTTTGCCTCGACCATTACCAGAGGACTTGGAGTGGGATAACGACAATGGAGGACTCCGCAACCGATCCCTGCACCTTCCTCTTGACCGAGATCTTGATTTGCGTGGAGTCGAGCCGCCATCAGCTTCAGGAGCTGCTCCCTCAAAGCCCGACACTCAGTGCACAACTTCTGGTTTTGGTCACGCTCCAGCACCAAGGCCCACAAGATGCGGACCCATCACGGACCTCGCCCGATGACAAGAACCGAATGACTTCCTCAATGACATCCTTGAGGTACCAGGAGCTTGAAACTCCAAAATAGCAATTAAAGTTGAAAAAAGCCAGTCAAAAAATGACTGAGGGGTGGCTCTCTTTGGATCAGCGCTTGCTGCCGTGCAAAGAAAAGAACTGACGTCAGTGTGCTGCGGTGGCACCTATATAGGAACGGCAAAATCATATCCGGTGCAGGCGACGTCGACGATGCAGAGCTGATCAACGCTACTTGACGGCACGCAGGGTACTGCTCACAACATTCTCTGGATCCAGTCTGATGCCTGGGAAAATTCAATGGTAAGGAATCTGCAACTAAAAGCCTTTATAAGATTATTATGAACAGATTAAAATGAATGCAATGGTTACCCCATATTGATTCTGAGTTATTTTCTTAAATTAAGAGTGAGGAATTCCTACATGCATGGCAAATGTGAAGTCATTACTAAAAATGCCAATCAGCACAGGAATAGACCACAGAGTGCAGAGTTGACGGTCTTTTACAAAGACTATGAAACAACCCACTAGAAAGACGGGACTGATATTTAATTAGGAAATAAGAGTGGCTCTAAAAAGTATATCTGCAGCTGGCTGCCCTCTGCCAGTAAAAGCAATCTGGGACCTCCATGAGGCATCTGTGTGCTTAGTTTTAATGTTGGGTATATGAATATGATGCCATTGTCTCAAAACGCACATTAAAGCTCAAGCAGAAAAGTGATCTAAAGCAGTGCAGAGTAAAATTAGGCTGTAGATGAAGTTTCTGTCTGACACCATCTTTGCCCACTTTAAAGCTTCAGCAATGGTTGCAGGCACTATGGTAGCATCTCACAGAATCACAGGACTCATACTTTTGCCTTTCTTGGGTGACTAATGTGAGAATATTTTTTCATAATAGGGGTCTGAAACATTGTCAACCTTGCTCCCTTTCTATTAGTAAGCAATAGCGTTCTTGCCATAGGCTCAGATTGGGAGCCATCTGGAACTTTTAATGCCAATGTGGACCAATCATTGATTAATTCCATGGTCTCAGTCGCTGTGGCTAGAGGTTGTGACATTCACATATTTGAAGTTTCAGATTAGTTCATAATTCATGGACTCAGAATCATGTTGAGTTTGACCTTGAGCAAAAGTTTCAGGGCTGAAGGGTATCACTAATTCACATGTTGGCACCAGGCCATGGGTGGACGTCTTGTGTGTTTCTAGTCGGGTTCCTATCAGGGTACTAACACCCGATTATAAACAAAAATGAGAACCTTTATGAACTTCAGGATGTCCCTACAGAAGATTATCCCACTGAAAGAGATGTCTGTTTCACTTGACCTACATAGGTGTCTACATGGGTTGATCTACCCTTTCCACCATGCCCTTTGAAGTCTGTGCACCCCCCCGTCCCCCCTCCCCAATCCCCGGGGACTTGACTCTTCATAACAACTTTAAGACTAATAAGATTTTCCAAGACTGCTATTTTATCATAAATTTCAATGTCACTTACTCATGAAGGTCGACCTGGAGTACATTTGGGCTTGGGTTTAATTTAATGTAGGGTCGATATTTTTCCATGTGCTCTAGCTGTACAGCTGTGCTTAAGATTTTCACTCTTGCTACACCAGTACTAAGCTAATTGCCAAGATTATGATCTGCATGTCGAGGGACATGGTAAGCAAGAAGGGGGTAGTAGGCCTGTCTGCATACAATTTGCCACATGCTGTGATTCTGCTTGCTGTTTTGCTAGATTTTGTTTCATATGGTCAGTGCTTGTTTGAAGCTCCTGCATGAGACAAGGAGAATTCACTTACCCTGATCTGTCTTTGAACTAGGGTTTTATTTTCAGCCGGTCCTGCTCTGACACAGGGAACATGTTTTGTCTCCTTAGGTTTCTTAACTGTGCTGCCTGAAAATAAAGTAATAACTCAGAGAAATATTGGGTTAAATATTGGGTTAAACAAATTCACTTTATGCCACGCAGGCATATAAAAACAGCACTCTGTGCTGTGCCAGAAAAGCCCATCAAGGTATGGCCCCTAGGATGCTTTTCTGGTGCATGTGCGAGAGCCTATCTGATTGTAGATCACTACAATACTCTAGTTCAGTTTGTTTTCCCCATTAAGCAGGTGCCAGAGTTGTTGGCTCCGGGAGTTACCTTTTCTGCAATTCCCCTTAGTCTTCACCCTCCAGTCAAGGGTCCAGGAGTGGGAACTGCAGTTCTCCCATTTGTGTACAAGTAGCCCATGGTTTCCTCTGCACGTTGGTTTATGGTGTGCCCCAGATTAACAATGCCAGAGTCCACCTGTTCTTTTCTCAATTCTCCACTGGACATGACTGCTTACTGTCTCCTGAAGCTTGTGGTATCAGGACTGGGCAGATGTGGCTCCTCTAACTGGGTTTCTGCCTATGTTTTCTTTCAGGTTTCTGTGGATATGTGAACACAAGTCATGTTTACCTCTACCTGACCATGCTCCACTTGTAGTGGACTGTCTTTCACATCTTCTTGAAGGCGATCTTCCATAGACTGATTCTCTGGCTGCCAGACTGCTGAAGGGCTTTTCACTGTTATGTCTTATTTTAGACCTGGGCCCTCTCATAACCAGCTTCTGGATCTTCTGTTTGAACTAGGGGATGGGGGCATTGTTTAAAACTGACTTTCCTTCCTGAGAGGTTTTTGGTGGAAGGATCTACAGCAGGAGAAGGGAGTTAGAAGCGCCTCTGTGCTAGCCTCCATACATGTATTTTTCGTAGTTAGGATGATGCTCTACTGGGGTTCAGATTTACTCCTCAAGCCTGACTATTCTTTTGGCCCTGACTAGGAAATGGCATTTTATTCCCTTTCTCCAACTTTCTTGCTGAAGGATGGAAAATGTAATAGCTAATTCAAGTGGGAGCTGTTAAAAGTTATTTAAATCAATCAAACATTTATAGAGCGTGGCAAATCACCCATGATGGTCTTGAAGCGCTGGAGCTGTATGCTGCTGCATGAATGAATCATCATTTGAATATCCAGGTCTTTAGTTCTCTTCTGAATCGCTGGAGTGATGGTGTGGTCCTGAGGTGAAGTGGGAGGTTGTTACAGGCCTTGGCTGCCAGGTGCGAGAAGGAGCGTATTCTGCTGTTGGCTCGACGAACCCGTGCAGTGTCTCTGAGGGGGAGGGAAGCTGACTGAAGGTGTCTGGTTGGTTGGTGGAAGGTCAGGCCTTTGTTGATGTATGCTAGTCCTTCATTGTGCAGGGCCTTATAGGCATGGGTAAGCCTTTTGAACCGACATCTCTTCTGAATCGGGAGCCAGTGTTTTTTGAGATAGGGTGGGTCCTTCTGGGGAGGTTGAGTACGAGTCTTGCTGCTGAGTTCTGTATTGTCTGGAGTCTCTTCAGGAGGCGTGCTGAGATTTCTACATAGCAAACAAACACAAATGATGGACGGAATGCGGAACCGATCAAACATTCACCCCAGTCAGAGATCTGGGTTTAATCCATCAATTCTTATGCTCACCACGCCAACCCAGTTTGGACCAAGCCATATGCAAATCAGTCTTGACCCTGTTCCCCATGGGAAGAGTAGTCCAGCCCAGGTCCTCCCTGGACCGGAAACAAATGTCCTGGGAGCAGTTTCAGGGTTTCGACCTTCATCAGCCAGGCTCGCTTGAATCCAGTGGCATACTGAGCCTGGGACCCACGTCCAGGCATACCAGGCACACTTAGGGCGACAAAAGCAAACAATCACTAATGGTGGACGGAATGCAGAACCAATCAAACATTCACCCCCAGTCACAGATCTGGGTTTAATCCATCAATTATTTTGCTCGCCACTAAGCCCCAGTTTCCTACGTAGAGCGTTTCCATAGTCCAGTCTCCTGGTGATGAGAGCATGTGTGACAGTCCTTCTGGTGTCTGCTGGGAGCCACCTGAATATCTTTCAGAGCATGCAAAGGGTGTGGAAGCAGGTGGATGAGACCACGTCAACTTGTTCTTCAAGGATAGCTTGCTAGCCAGGATGATGCAAAGGTTGCGGGTGTGGTCTGGTGGGGCTGGGGTGTGCAGAGTTCTGCGGGCAACCATGTGTCCGTCCATGGAGAAGTGTTGGTCCCAAAGATGAGGACTTCCGTTTTTACAGTGTTGAATTTGAGTCAGCTGTCCTTCATCAAATTCGCTACATTCATTCAACATGCATCTGTGGAAGTTAGCTTTTGTGGTGGAGGGATCTTCGGACAGTGAGAGGATGAGCTGTGTGTTGTCAGTGTAGGACATGATGTTGAGTCCTTGTGATCCAACTGTGACGGTCAGGGGGTTCATGTAGCTGTTGAAGATCGTTTGGCTTGGGGACGATCCTTGGGGGACTTCACAGATGATCATCTTGGGCTCTGAGGTGAACGGTGGGAGACTGATCCTTTGGATTCTGCCATTTGAGGGCATATCCTCGAATCCCGATGTGGTGGAGTCTTTTGATCAGGAGATGTGGGAGGTGTTGTCAAACGCAGCCAACAGGACCAGGGGGATGAGGGCTGTTTCCCCACGGTTCAGGAGGGCTCTGATGTCATCTGTGGCTGCAATCAGGGCTGTATCAGTGCTGTGGTTAACACGAAATCCAGATTGGGAGGGGTCTAGGAGGTTGTGGTCTTCTGGTTGATTGCTTTCTCAAGGACGTTTGCTGGATAGGGGAGCACAAAGATGGGTCAGTAGTTCTTCAATGTGGCTGGGTAGGCAGATGGTTTTTTCAGGAGGGGCCTCACTTCAGCGTGCTTCCAGGTCTCCGGGAAGGAGGCCATGGTAATGGAGGCATTCAGGACCTTCCTGAGCTCAACACCAATTGTCTTGCTTCTGAGGTTAAAGACGTGGTGGGGGCAATGGTCTCTGGGTGCTCCTGAGTGTACGGAGTTCATGATGAAGACAGTGTCTTGCATTGTGAGGAGTTCCCAGTGGGTGAGAAGGTGTTCGGGGTTCGTGTTTGTGCATGTGAGCTGGTTGATGCGGTCTGCGGTGGAGGGTTGCCACTCAAAGTTTTCATAGATAGCCAAGATCTTGTTGTGAAGAGGTCCGCGAGGTTGTCGCACAGTTCCTGGGAGGGAGCTATGTTATTCACTGTAGCTGCTGGAATAGTTCTTTGTTGTGGTTTGTACTGGCTTTGATGCGGTCTGCTAGTGAGTTCTTCTTGGTTTCTTTCAGGAGGCGATGGTTCTGGTTGAGGACAGCGAAGGCAGTGCAGTCTTCTGTTTTTTTTTTACTGATGCACCATTCCTTTCAACTTCATTTAATTTCCATAGTTTGGTTTACTTTTGGGCTGCGTGTTTGCTTGTTCATTAACTTTTGTTGCTTGCCAGGGCTGCAATACTTTCTTCTTCTCTCTTCCATTCAGTCAAGGTTCTGATTTTTCTGGTAACCAACAGGACTGGTATGGAACACCTTGGCCAAATTTAGGGTCCTTCTGCCCAGGACATGGATGCCTCCTAGAGAACTTTAAAAGGTATCCATTGCAGACATTTGCAGAGTGGCAACTGTGCCTATGTAACTTTTTGCATAGAGTCTACCAGACAGCACAAGCTCTCTGTCACAAAGACCTATTGTGAACTTACTGTGGGCTTGGACCACTCATTGTTTACAACTGTTAGGATTTATTTTACTCTTATTTGCTTGCTTCTTATTCAATTACCCGGTATTCCCCTTTTCTGTTTGTATCTTTCCTGAAGCATAGCCTCTCTATCAACTTTTATTGGCTAACTTTTATTCTTCCACTACCCACTTAACATATTTTTTCGCTCTTTATTTAAGAACTCTATGAGAGTGCACGTTTTTCAGTTCTCACCTTCACATGCTTCTCCCCATCAAATACCCGTGCCACACTCCAACTTGCTTTCACCCTTGTCACTTTGCTACATATTATAATATTATATTATAATCTTCAAGAAAAATATATTAAAACTTGTACTAAAAAGAGATGTAGTACAGAACTGAGTATAGTCAATGAAGTATTTGTGGATGTTAGAGGATGGAGAGAGAGAGACTTGCAAACACTAGATTCGGACAAAAAGCCCGAGCTCTATCATTGGAGCCGTGTCACAAGCTTAAGTCACACTGAGGAGATACAACCAACGGTATTAAAGAAAAATATTTTAAAGATGTGGACGACCTTCAACATTCAAACTGGCCTGTCCACATTAAAATATGTGCTCCTCAAACCAAGCGTGCTAGTAGTTAACTAAGAATCTCTCATTCTAAGGTTTTCTATAATGAAAGTTATATTTCTTACGGCACCTAAAATTATAGAAAACCTGATATTCTGAATTTACGAAGTTCCCACTGACACTTCCCAATGTGCTATTTGCGAAGTTGAAAATTCTAATTCTTAGCAGAGAGAAAAGGTACTAACTGTGCCAGAACTGTGATAATGCAGTTAAGTAACAGTACTCCGATTTAGAAAGTCATGACTTTTACAGAGATAATGGCAGCAGGCACAAAAATACAATGTTGTCATACATAATGTGAAACACAAGAGTCTATTGCATTTAAGAAGAGATCGGAATTGCTGATATCAATCTACACATGTTCAAATACACATGAAAGTTCATAACTTAAAGGAACTAAGTCTTCCAAGTAAATAAAGATAGTAGCAAATGAAAATGGAGCTAAACTGATGTCAAGTTGCTTATGCATGTGCAAAGCATCTAAGTTCTTTCGATCCCTTGCTTAAATAGATGACAGAAATTTCCAAGGACATGCCTAATAGATGTATCTTAAACCACCTTGAAAGATAAAAATCAAGGTAAGGACAAGGTTGTATACAATTCTATGTCAATATTCAGTCCAACATCCACTGTACATAATGTAACAATCCGCCATCTCTCTTTGGCGTAATCTGAGAGTCTTGTCTCCTCCTCCGCAGTTGGCCCTAATGTGTTCAATACTTAAACGTTTAATAGTTGATACGTCAGCATTGAAATTCAATTCTACAAAGTGTTTACTAAGAGGTGACTGCAATCCATTTTTTAGACCTAGTTTTGTGTTCTTTCAAGGAACGAATGGTTGACCCAACGTACCATTGGTTGTAGGCACATGTTGGCAGGTAAAAATAACAAGCATTTGCAATGCAATGGGTCTTGCGTTTACTTGACTTTTCTTGCCACATAAACTGAAAAGTAAAACAGTTTCACATAAGAAAGCCCACGGCCGCGAAGCAAACAGACAGAAGGAACAGAAGTTTGCTAGCAGTGAAACGTATCGGCAAAAGTGCAATTATCCATTTAACCGGCAAGAGTGCAAATGTCCATGCAACAGGGTCGATGTCTTGCAAAGCGCTTTACTACTACCTACAAAATAAAGAGAAAAATAGCCTTGTATGTTTTCTGTAGTTGCCCGGTACACTCGAGGCGGGCTAAACACTGGAAAAGGCATGAGTTATGCATGCCTTTCACTAATTAAATCAAGCTAATTTTAGAAGGCAAGCCCATGAACCAACCAAAATGATGGGCTTGACATGGGCGTCGTTAAAAGCCCACAGAGAGATTACACCAGGGATAGAGCGCTTTGCGCTCAACCCTAAAAAGTGTGAATTTGACAGCATAGTTTTTTTTTTTTTTACATAGATTGACTGAAAATCCAGAGTTTCTATATGTGTGCTATTTAAACACTATAATACTTTTATGTTGTGTGCTAAGCATGACTATCCCTCCCCAAGAGGTTTTTAAAATATAGTGGCAACACAGCAGGTTTTGCAGTAAAATGTCCATAAAAATTCACTAAAGGACAATATGTTGTTCAGACCGAAAATAACAGTGTAATTATGCAGTTTCACATGGCCTATCGTTTATCAAATGTATGTATGCATTTAATTTTCCATCCTTCCCAGTCATGCAGATTCCAAGAATCACTGGGCAGGGGGAGGGTTGAGAATTCAAACATTATATCAATCGCACAAACATGTCCTTTGACAGCAGAACTAGATATATTCCAGGGCTCACGCTGCAGTGTTTCTACTCACACAGAGCTTCCAGGATCAAAGAATAGAACTGTTACAATGGTCTTAAATGTTCAGGCCCCAACAGCAGTGGCAGGATGATTTTCCCACAGTGAGGATGAGATGTATTCAACACAGCTTATGAAACTACAGCTATACTAGCAAGTGCCCTTTGGCACCAAGCAATCAAAATAAACCTTACGTCTCCTAAATTATGCATAAATATCAAAACCAAGTTACAGACAGCAACCATTACCTTGACCCTGTTGTACATAAAGTTTATATACACTTGTGTGCCCTCCATACATATGCACTCAATCACCAAATACAACACAGATGTAGGCAGTGTTTGTTGCTAACAGTCACACCCTATAAACATACACATAATTAGCACACATGCTGAGAGTGTGCACTTGGACTGAGACGCAACTTTTGTGTTTTCGGAGAACACTGCCAGTGCACCAGGCCCCCAATGACAGCAGGAGAAGAGGGCTAAGGCACGATCCAGCTACAGAGCACTGTTAAAACACAATACTCTGTAGGTGGGTTTTTGGATTGAATATTTGAGATGCATAGTTCATCTACGGTCCCCTCACACAGGCACAATCCATTTTATTTAGCAGACATACTGTGCATGCCTAAGGAAGCACAGTACAGCTGCTAAAATGTGGCTGCCAGGGAATGTCAGTGCATCTCTGAGGCCAATGAGAAGCTACACACAGCAGCAGGGGCAGGATCCCTAGCTCTGTCCCAGCTTCCTATAGAGCTGTGCTTCCAGTCCTATCAAGAAGGTGGGAGGGGGTTTGAGGTGGGTTTTCTTCTTTTCAAACCTGCCCTTGCTGCCTTGGCTGACTCCTTGTTGGGAATTATGGCTTGCTGGTTCCAATATCCAGCATCAGATTCCTGCACTGATGCAAAAGAAGCAAGGTAAGTAATACAAATGTTTGTGTGTTCATGTATGTATGTGTTTTCGAGTGTGCTTGTGAGTGACTGAAAGTGAATGTGTGTTTGCGAGTGTCAATGAGAGGGAAAGTGTGTGAGATTCCAAGTTTGAGTGTATGAATAAGTAAAAGTGAGTACAAAGGAATGAGTGTAGGAGAGTGAGTACATTTGGAGTGAGTGAGTAGGACTGTGAGAGGGAGTGGAAGTGAGTCAGAGGGTGTACCTAGCAATGGTGCAGTAGATGCAGATGGACCAGGGCCCAGGGTCAGTGAGTGTAAAAGGTTGAGTGTGTGTAAGAGTGTATGTAAGTGAGAATGAGAACCAGTGAGTATGAGTATGTTCATGTGTGATTAATAGTGAGTGGGAGCAGTGGCGTAGCTTGGTCTGTAAGACTGGGGAGGTGAGCTTCAGATTTTCAAAAAATCACACTGGCATCAAGCATAGCTACTCTACTATGGCGGAGAAGCATCGCTCCCACCCCCGCCAGCAGCAGGAGCTGCAAAATGAAAAATTAAAATGATAATAAACACTGTTTATTATCATTTTTATTTTTGAGAGGGCGGGGCCATGGGCAAAGACAAGGACGGAGGGGAAGTGCACAGCACTCCCCTCAGTGCGCATGTATGTTTGGCTGGCCGTCACGGGCTGGCCAAACACACATGCACACTCGGCTCTGTCCACTGTGTTGCCAGGTTGGAGAGAGCAAGCAGAAGCTCCCACTCGGCCTCGGAGCGCCAAGCCAGGGCACTCTGGCCAATCCTAACTCTGCTCTCATGCAACGGCAGCATCAGGATCGGTGACTGGGTAGGCTAGTAGCCTGTGCTTGTAGCGAGTGGAGCGAGAACCAGAAAAGCGGCAAGGCGGCGGCGGAGAGTTTTGTTTAAAAAAAATAAAATCCTTTATGTTGTTATGCTCCTGCCCCATAGCCTTGCCCCTACAGGAGCCACCCCTAGCTGGCATATATTGTTAAAATACATCATATGACAAACAGGTCACATGAGAGTGGCTTAAGCGGCAGTGGAAAGAGAGAGCAGTGCACATTGGTATGATTAATAAGTGGGAGGGACATAATATTTTGTAAAATAATTAACATTTTTTGGGCTTTTAAAACAGACAAGAGAGTGTGTGTGTGTGCATAAACCCCAGGTGAAACCCAGAAGACAACTCACCATACCCAACTGAAAGCACCTGTATTCAACAATTCATCAAAATATGCATTTATTAGTAGGGGTGTAACACCCCAAATTCCCCGCCTCAAGCAACGCCCGAGTGGGAGTGAGGATGAGTAAGTGAGAGAGTGAGAGAGGGAGGTACCCAGCAATTTAGAACTGCCGAGAGACAGGAAGTGAAGTGAACACAGCTGCCTTTTCCCATACACCCTTCTTGAAGCAGAAGCTAGTCTAGAACATGCAGGAAACATTTTTAGTGTTCTACCGAAAAAAGAGACAGAGTGAAACAAAGCAGCATCTACAAAAATATCAAAGGGCTGGTCCACATAAAACTGATAGCATGACTGTGTACATGGACAAAAAACAGGGAAATACTCAATAAAAATCCAGAAATGCTGGACTTGTTACAGGGTACAAAACATTATTTAATGAAAATGAAAGCGTGTCTTTGCCTGGGCACAGAATGTTTTAACATAAGAATGCATGCAGGAAAATGAAGCGCTTGGTGTCCCTGCTACTTGAGGATGCTACACTCATGTCTATGCCCGGGTGGGACTAATGGACAGGGTAGGCCCATGCATTGTAAAGACCAATAGGACCACCATGGGACAAAGTGGAAGAGTCCTGGTCCTCCAAAATATGTACTGGTGAGCCCACTGGCACCCCCGGCGCAATCTAACCACTGGGTTAAGAAGAGGGTACTGTATGCCCATGAAGATAGGGTGGTGGGTAGTTATAAAGTAAGGTTTAATTTTAAGGTGTAGGTTAGCATAAGGTCAGTACACTTACTCTTGAATCCATCTTATTCAACGTAGTGGTAATCTCAACAGTGGTAATCTCAGCGGTAGTAATCACAGTAGTGGTAATCCCTGCAGTGGTAATATCAGAGGTAGTAATCACAGTAGTGGTAATATGAGTTCCGTAGTCTCAGTGGTAGTAATCACAGCAGTGGTAATCTCAGCAGTGATAATTTCAACAGTGGTACTCTCAAGTTAGTAATCACAACAGCGGTAATCCCGCCCGCTATGAGCGCAAAACAAACACACAAAAGGAAACAGAAGTCAGCTCGCAGTGAAACGTATCGGCAAAAGTGCAATTATCCATGTAACCGGCAAAAGTGTATATATCCATGTAACAGGGTCGATGTCATGCAAAGCGCTCGACTACTGCCCAGCTAGATCACACTGCCTACGAAATAAAGAGAAAAAGTAGTCCAGAGACCATACAGAAAACATAAAGCCTCGTATGTTTTCAGTAGTTGGCCGGTGCACTCGAGGCGGGCCAAACACCGGAAAAGGCATGACGTATGCATGCCTTCCACTAATGATATCAAGCTAATTTTAAAAGGCAAGCCCACGAACCAACCAAACAGATGGGCTTAACATGGGCGTGGTTAAAAGCCCACAGACAGATTACACCAGGGACGGCGCGCATTGCACTCAACCCTTAGTTTGGTCTATAATGTATTGACAACATATGCAGTTATTACATTTATAACTACCACATGGTTTATCTGGTCTCCAATTTCTGGTTTTTCCTGGCATAAATTTAATTTTGTCACTAGAGCTCAATGTATTTTTAAGAGCCTATGCTCTTCAAAAATTTACCAAGGTTTTATCATTGATAATATCTTGAGAATCCTTGCCTGTGAGTATCATAGCCCAATGTTTTTTTAAGGATACTAAATATTTTACTGTTTTCGCCACACAACTTAGTGATAAATCTCTCTTGCTGGTTATAATTTTGTTGTGCCTTTGTCTGTTTAGAGTCTTTGCCTTTGAGTAGATTGTCTCTAGGTATTGTCTAGATCTGTTTAGCAGAGTCCAGTAAAATCTTTATTGGATATTTCCTAGCAGCTAGTTTTTGTATAGTTCCAATTTTTCAAGAGTTCCTTTTATTTTTGCGGAGTTCCCTATACAAAATGTTTCTCTTCTGGTTATGTGGAGGTCTTGATTGAAAGTGTAGAATGCTATTGCTTGCTGTTTTCTTCCAAAATGATCTGGTGCTTAGTGTTTAATCCTTAGTGAACAATTACAAATCTAGAAATATTTTACTCTTCTTGCAATATTCCAATGGTACTTCCACATTTATATCATTAGTATTCAGATATGTATGATATGCCAAACGCTGTTCTTCTTTTCCATCCCATATCATAAAAATATCATCAATATATCGGTCCCACATTACTAAATGACTGTATCCTATGTTTGTCCTCATTCCAGGCATGCTCCTTCTCATACAAACTCATGAACAGGCTGGCATAAGAAGGAACAAACCTGGCACCCATAGCGGTGGCACATACTTGGTGATATATCACATCTTGGAACAGAAAATAGTTGTTGTTGAGAACAAATTCTACAATTTCCGGAAACATTTTAACATGATTATAAAAGCTAGCTGATTTACTTGCAAAGAAATATTGTACGGCTCTGAGAATGTCTATGTCTGATGATCAAGTATGACATTTTTAACGTCCATGATGATTAATTAGAGTTCCCCATTCTAGGCTATCTCATGTAATTTCTGTTGCATGTCTTTTGTATCCCTTAAATAAGAAGCTAAATTAATGACCAAAGAAGCCAGATACACATACACATATTCCGACATTCTCTCAGTTACAGACCCCATGCCAATTACCATCTTTGCATAGTATGGGTAAGAATTAGATAACTGGTATTGTTGGATTTCTGTTATCTACATATTGGAGTTCTTCTATAGCTAGAAAACCAAGAGTATACCACTTTTTCAGGGTAAAAGATGCCTTAAGTTGTATAGTAGTGTATACTGTTTTAGTCCCTTTACAAATCTCAGCCAGGTTTGGATAACAGTTGCTTGAGAGTTTCAGAGTTGACGTCTTAAAAAGTTAAGAACAACCACATTACAAATTGTCAGCAAGTGCTTGTTTCTCTTTTACTGTGAGATTGTTACTTCTAGTGTTGTGTGACATGCAGTCCATCTCCTGCATAACCAAATCGAAGAACATATCAATTACATTATCTTTGGGTAAAGTTGGAATAAAACAGGATTTATTAGACAGACTGCTTTCTTGTATTAAATTTAATTAATACCCATTTCCTTAATTAAACTTTCACTACCCGGTGTATCGGACTCAACTAAAACAATCAACCTTTAAGTCTCTAACACAATGTTTATCTTTTCTAACAATCTTAGATACTTCTATTATGTATGCCCTGGGGAACGGCTGGCATCTATTTAAGCCACGAACAAAAGAACTTAACCACTTCGCACATGCATAAGTAACATAAGATTGGTTTAGCTCCAATTTGTTTTGCTGCTATCTTTGTTACTTCGAAGGCTTGGTTACGTAAAATTATGAATTTTCATTTGTATTCAAACATGTGTAGACTGATATTATCAATTTCTATCTCTTCTTAGATGCAAGAGACTTTGCTCATTGTATGACAACATTGTATTTATGGTGGGATATTTGTGCCCGCTACCCTCTGTAAAATTCATGACTTTCCAAATTGAAGTACTGTCACTATAACTGCATTGTCACGGTTCTTGCTCAGTTAGTACCTTTTCTCTCCTCTAAGAATCAGAATTTTCAACTTCGCGAACAGCACATTGAAGAGACAGTGAGAACCTGGTAAGTTAAGAATATCAGGTTTCCTATAATTTTAGGTGTAGTAAGAAATATAATTTTCATCATAGAAAACATTAGATTGCAGAGTTTCTAAGGTAACCACCAGCACACTTGACTTGAGGAGCACATATTTTAATGTGGATGGACATGAGTTTGAATGTTGAATTTTCTACACATCTTTAAAATATTTTTCTTATCAATTTTGCTTCTCTCTCTTCAGTATGAGTTATGCTAGTGACACAGATCTAACGGGAGACCTCGGGGCTTCGTGTCTATCTAAATCTGTGACCTTTGAGCCAGGATGGAATTGGAAGACATAACAATAATCTAAGCCATATTCGAACCCTGCTAATATCACTTCATTAGAACCTTTTTCACTGATAAATTTTACTACCCTCAGTAGCATATTGGGAAGTAACAACATATTCCAGTTTATTATGTTTTGTCTAATCGGTAATCTTTTCATATTCTGTTTTTTAGCTGATGCTATAGTAACACTCCTCTTAATATACTGGTTTTGACTGAAACTCAGATTGAGTATTAATACACTGTGCTAGGGGTACATATTATCATTTGTTAGACCGCGGATTTGATCCAGTAGGTCTCTACATTTTCACAATTCATTTTTTCCCCTCGAATATTTTTCTAATTTTCATAAAGGCAGGTTATATGTATTTGCACGCCTAGGGGTGATTTGGGGTGTTTGCTTTAAGTCCTAGCATTGCCTAGTATTCAGTACATTAGCTAACTCTACGTATGCTCAGCGGATACCATGATCCAGATGTTTTGTTAAGATGATCGGGTATTTAAGGAGAGTTAACATATAAATTTATTTTGGGTTTTTCCATTAGACCCACCCTTAAATGTAGAGAGATTTCCTATCTTCAATTTAAGTTACGTGAAAAGCACAAAAAAGCTTATAAGGTGAGTGCTTTAAATTCTATCATGTCACTCTTATTGCCATGGTTGATTCTCTATTTATACTGTTTCAACTTTCTGCACTTCTGCAATTTTCTTTTCTCTTTTTCATTGAATAGGACAGTTCAAGATTGTGTTGTGTTATGTTTATATTTATAACGAGTTTGGAAGCACGTGTAAGAATGAGCGCAACCATTGGAACATCCTGTACTTATTGACAGAAGGTGAGATGGTATCTCGAATAGAACCTTTAAGCTACCTTATATGACAAGGATAGCCAAATTAATATTCCTGTTTGGTATTCCTTACCAGACTCTCACTCCGTTCCACAGGGACTTTTCCCTACATTTACACTAACAGGACTTTTAATATTAAAGGGTCAGCACTTTAAATTTAACTATGGGTCAGCACTTTAAATTTAACTATGGGTCAGCAGCAATCTGTTTTCACACTTTGCTCTTTCGTTTGGTCCTTTAGTAACTCTAATCTGAATAAGTGGTTTTCTATCTGATAACTTTAGCACACATATCAGTACTAAGGGTTATCGGAACGTGTTACCATGCGTTTGACCGCAGGTTCCATTCAGTAACTTTCTATATTTTCTCATTTATATTCTTTTCCTTTGTAATTTTGTTCTAATTTGAATCATGGCATGATGTGTATATTTGTTCCTGTAGAAATGACTTGGGATGTTTACTTTGAGCTACCACAATGCTTAACATTGAATATATCAGCAGATACATTGATCGGAGATGGCATCTCTAATAGAAGAGTATTTGCATTATGTATTATGTCTTATTTCCTTATAACAGTTTAAAATAACTCTTCCTTGTCACAGAATCATAACATATAGAATCTTAAGAAAAATGTTGCTATATACATAACCTTTTGAATACACTGACAATGACAATTAGTTACAAACAATATGTAGAGCTAATCATAATTTGTTAGAAACTTAGGAAATTCATAGATTTGTTTTTCTTTTTGGGCAAAGTAGCTGTTAGAGAGTGTTGCTGCTCTTAAAAAAAACCTTTATGTTTTAAGTATGTTAAAGAAAGTGGGACTGTTAATGTTGTTGTGTTGAATGACTAGCTTTAAATTATTCCGGAACAAATACTGTCACTACAAAGTGCAAATAAGTATACTTATCTTTTTTCAGCCCTAGAGAAGTGGCATAGTTTGCGGCGAAACAAATGTTGGCTGAAAGTTGTGAAGTTGGTGGAAAGCCTTAGAAATTGAAGCTAGTTTTGAGAATTTTTCCTATTTTATTTAATAGTTTGTTGTAATGTGTTTGTTATGATTTTTATGTTATTTTTTAAATAATATTTTGAATACATAACGTAGGAAGCTGGCCTGGTGTGTGGTGGGTACCTATGGTACTAGGAGACATGCAAAGCTCATGCAATACCACTACAGTCACACAGTAATTACACACAAGAAAGAAAACACTTAGTTGTACAAAAATAAAGGTACTTTATTTTTGGAACACCGTATCAGAAAATACTAGAGAGGCATCCCTCCAGTAGGAAATAAGTAAATGCACTACATATATACACTAATAAACGGTAAGAGGCATAAAAAGGTTAGAAAACAGTGTAACATAGCAATATGCAAAAGTTTACCTAGGGGGAGCCCAAACCATATACTAAGAAAGTGGAATGCGAACACAGGGCCCCCCACTTAGGTAAATAAATTGTGTAGAGGGAGAGCTGGGAGTACTAGGAAACCACACAGGTAAGTAATTCAGTACCCCCAAAGCGACCATGAATGAGGGAATAAAACACTGGATTTCCCCAAAACCACCCCAAAGGATGAAAAGAAGAAAAATAAGACACCCAGACCAGCATGCAAGGAACCAGCAGTGGAATACCGAATATGGAGACCTGTGGAGAGAGAGGACTAAGTCCGAAAGTGTCTGTGGAGTCCAGGTGGAGTAGGAGATACTACCCACCCAAAGGTACCTTGTGGAGTTGGTCGACAAAGAAGGAAGACAGGTCAGGACTGCAGCACAGAAGTTGGAGAAGAGTTCCTGATGCGTGCAAAAGGTGTCCCACACTGGAAGGTGGATTGCAGATGGGTGTCGGTGAAGGATTTCCACCAACAAGCCTTGGCAATGGCAAACTTGCGGTTGGAGGAAAAGGGGTGCTGCCAGGGGCCAGCAAGGTCCAGGAGGATGAGTCACTGGACCCTCCATGTCACAGAAAGTCCACAGGAGCAGAGGCAGCACCCACAAGTGTCCCACAGGGCAGGGACACAGAAGTCACATAAGCAGCACCACAGAAGTTGCTCCCATGTCATTAGAGGACCACAATGAGGCCCAGGAGTTGCAGGAGGGAGTGCTGGGGCTGGAGCTACACATCAACTGAAGTTCCCCTTAGAGGTGAAGCAACAAGCCTTGGCAGATGCAAAGGATGTGGTGCACAGGGGTACTGTCTTGCGTGGGGTGGAAAGAACTTATCACCACCAAAAGTGCAACAGCTGGTAGTGAGGACCAAGGGGATGCAGGTCCCACGCCACTCAGTATGACGGGAAATCCACGCAGCCGGTCGTCACTGCAGCCAGGTACCTGTAGTTACAGGGGAGTGACGCCTTCACCCCAAGGGAGATTCCTTCTTCTTCTTGTGCAGGCTGAAGAGTTACAGTCTTCTGAGGATGCACAGCCAGGGAAATGTTGCAATGCTGGCAGGAATTCTGGATACAATGTTGCAGAAGAGTCTTCCTCTTGGTCCTACAGCTTGTAGGTTCCTAAAGGGTCCAGTCGCGATTCCTCAGGCCAGAAGTCGACGCAGAGGATTCCTGCAGGATTCTTGTGGATCTGAGTACCTACCCCAGAGGAAGATCCTATGTAGCCCAAAGAGGCGGCTTGGTTACCTAACCAGATAACTGCCTATGAGAGGGTGCCTCTGACGTCACCTGCCTGGCAATGCAGATGCTCCCAGAGTTCCCTGCCAACCTTGGAATCAAGATGGCAGAACCCAGAGACCGTTTGGAAGAGCTCTGAGCACCACCCCTGGGCTGGTGATGGACAGGGGAGTAGTCACTCCCCTTTCCATTGTCTAGTTTCGCACCAGAGCAGGGACTGGGGATCTCTGAACCGGTGTGGACTGGTTTGTGCAAGGAGGGCACCAAATGTGCCCTTCAAAGCAAAACCAGTGGCTTGTGGAAGCTACCCCTCCCAAGCCAGTCACACTTATTTCCAAAGTAAGAGGGTGTTACATCCCTCTCCCAAAGGAAATCCTTTGTTCTGCCTTCCTGGGCTTGCTCAGATCAAGCAGCAGGAGGGCAGAACCCTGTATGAGGGGTGGCAGCAGCTGGGTAACCCAGGAAAACCCTGCAAGACTGCTGGTAGGAATGCTGGGGGTCCTCTAAGGAGCCCCCAGAGTGCATGGAATTATACTTCCAATACTTGTAACAGTATTGGGGTATGATTCTGACATGTTTGATACCAGGTTCGGAGTTACCATTATGTAGCTGGGCATAGGTAGTAACCTATGTCCGGTACACATATAAAATGGCATCCTTGCACTCACGAAGTCCAGTAAATTGGGGCTGGAGTTCGCGAGGGCGCCTCTAAGTGCAGAGGTGCCCTCACACACAGGTACCTGCACCCTGCCCTCTGGGCTGAGAGAGCCTACCATAGTGGTTACTTAGTGACATGGTGCAGTGATCTGTAGTGAAACCGGGTGCGTGCACCCGGTTCACGCAGACTGCAATGGCAAGCCTCCAGAACCCTTTGCAAGGGCTCCCTATCGGTGGCAGAATAACCACTGCAGCCCATAGGGATCCCCTGGAACACCAATGCCCAAGGTACTATATACTTGGGACTTAAATGGGGGCAACTGGTTGATCCTGGCCCTCAGTGTTGAGCTGGGAAAAAACTGCCCCCACCCCCTACCTCTGAAGCATCAGTTTGGACAATTAATGTATTGGAGTAATAAGGGCTTTTTAACACTGGTGCTGAGTACATGGCCTATTTCAGGGCCTCAAAAGCTTTTTGACAGCTAGCTGTCCACAAAACTTTCTTGGGGATCTGTTTGGATGTGAGGTCATTAAGAGGGGCTACAATGGAGCCATAATTCTTAATGACCCTCCTGTAGTACCCAGTGAGGCCTAAGAAGGCTGTTACCTGGGTTTGTATTGTAGGGAGAGCTCAGTCTAAGACCTTCCCCTGCAATGGTTGAATCTGGCCTCCACCTACCAGGTGGCCCAGATATCCAACCTTCCCCTGCCCTATCTGGCACTTAGCGGCCTTGATAGTGAGGCCTACATTCTGCAGTGCCTCTAAATATTTCACAGGTGGACCAGGGGGGTCATTCCAGGCAGAGCTAAAGACAGCTATGTTGTCAAGATAAGCTGCACTGTAGGCTTCAAACCTTGGAGGACTGTATTCACCAGCCTCTGGAAAGTGACAGGTGCATTCTTCAGACCAAAGGGCATAGCAGTGAATTGATAATGCCCTCCAATGGTTGAGAATGCAGTTTTTGGTTTTGCATCCTGTGACAATTTGATCTGCCAGTATCCTGCAGTCAGGTCAAAGGTGCTGAAATACTTGGCATATGCCAGTCTATCTATCAGCTCATCTACCCTAGGGATAGGGTGACCATCAGTTTTTGTGACTGTGTTGAACCCTCTATAATCTACACAGAGCCTCATCTCCTTTTTTCCCATTTTGTGAGTGAGGTTTTGGTACCAGCACCACTGGTCTAGACAAGGGGCTGTCAGAGTGCTCAATCACTCCTAGGTCAAGCATCTTTTGCACTTCAGCTTTGACGCAATCCCTAACATGATCAGGTTGCCTGTAAATTTCACTCTGAACAGGCAAATTGTCCCCTGTGTCAATGGTGTGTTCACACAATGTAGTTTGACCAGCTATCAGAGGAAACCGTTTAAAGAACTGGGCTAGGAGGTTCCTGCGGTCCTCTTTCTGAGACTCAGACAGGCAGTCTGATAGGATCACTCCATCCACTGAGCCATCAGCTGCAGTGGTGGGGGAAGAGATCAGGGAGAGGGTCACTTGCTTCTTCCTGTCCCTCATTAGTTGCCATGAGCATGATCGGATCAGCCCTGTCCTAGTAGGGCTTAAGGCAGTTCACATGAAACACCCTGAAAGGGGGCTTCTGGGAGTGCCAAGGTCCATCAAATAGGCAAACTCAGCCTTTTTCTCCACTATAGTGTGGTCACCATTCCATTTGTCTTGGAGTGCCCTGGGAGCCACGGGCTCCAGGACCCACACTTTCTGTTCAGGCTGGTACACAGTTAGGACAGCCTTCTGATCTTGCCACTGCTTTTGCAGTTCTTGGCTGCCCTGAAGGTTTCTAGTGGCCTTTTTACATGTACTCGACCATCCTGGATCTGAGACCAAGTACATAGTCCACAATGTCTTGTTTAGGGGGCTAAAGAGGTTGCTCCCATCCTTTTCTTACAAGTGCAAGGGAACCCCTAACCGGGTGATCTAACAGAAGTTCAAAGGGGCTGTAGCGCACTCCCTCCAGAGGAACATCCCTGTAGGAAAACAGCAGGCATGGTAATAGGACATCCCATCTCCTCCTGAGCTTTTCAGAGTCCCATAATCGTACCTTTGAGAGTTTTATTAAATCTCAAAAAAAAAAAAAAACACATTGGTTTGGGGGTGGTAAGGGGTGGTGAACTTGCAAGTAACGGTCAGTAAACAAAGTATCACTCTCCTAAACATTCAAAAAAATCAGCTCAATCCACAGGATAGAGACTGAAACACTGAAAACGCAACAATTTTTCACTTCTTTAATAATAATTCTCATCTATTTTCTATACACATAAGTATTCAACATTTTGTACACTTTTTCTATCAGATATGCAAAGGAACAAACCCCCCCTTCACCAAATAAATTCCACACTAATGCCGACAAACCAAAACTAGAGACAACTCAACATGCGCAACAACATGTATCACATCACCATACACACAATCACATCACGCACATTTAAATCACACATCTTTGTACACTAATATATACAGTTTTTAAATACACAAATCAAAGACAATCTCCAAATAATTTACAATAATTCGCTCAAAGAGAGTCTCTTAGATGACTCTTAGGTGACTTGCAAGTAACACCACATTCCTTCCACATGGCTTTGAGGTATGCAGACATGAAGTTTGTACCTCTGTCTGATACCACCTCTTTTAGAAAGCCCACCCTTAAGAAGATTCCCAGGAGGGCCTTTGCCACTGCCGGAGCTGTAGTGGTCCTTAGAGGTATGGTCTCTAGACACCTGGTGGCATGGTCCACCACCACCAGTATAAATCTGTTTCCAGAGGCAGTGGGCAGGTCTAGGGGAGCAACAATATCCATCCCAACCCTCTCAAAGGGAACCCCAACAACTGGCAGTGGAATCAGGGGGCCAATGGAGTGCCACCTGTGTTGCCACTGGCTTGACAGGTGACACAGGAGCGACAAAACTCCTTTGTATCTTCAGACATGTGGGGCCAGTGAAAGTGTAGAACAAGTCTGTCCCAAGTCTTGCTTTGCCCCAAGTGACCTGCCAGGGGTACGGCCTGTGCCAGTTTCAACAAAAACTCTCTATTCTGCAGAGGTACTACCAACTTCCTGGTGGCAGTAGGTTTGGGTTCCCTTGCTTCTGAATATAGGAGATTGCCCTCCCAGTACACCTTGTGGGTGCCACTGACATCCCCTGCCTCCTGAAGGACAACTCACTGTCTGAACTCTTCCAGTGTGGGACAGGTGTGCTGTGCCCTACTGAACTCCTCCCATGTAGGCCCCCTTGCACCTTCAAGTTCAGATGTATCAGCTTTCAACTCTTCAGGTGTAGGTTCTACCAAGGGAGTGGATTCCTCCTCCTCAAAGGGGGAATCCTCAATGGAGGGTGGGATATGGGGCAACTTTTTTCCTTTCCTACCTTTGGGAGCCTCTTGGTCCATTGTTCCAGGCTCCAAGATTCATTTCTCTCTTTGCTTTTTGGCCTGAGCCCTGGTCAAAGCAAAAATATGCCCTGGGATGCCCAGCACTGCTGCATGAGCCTCCAACTCCACTTCCGCCCAAGCTGAAGTCTCCAAGTCATCTCCCATGACACTCTACAGGTAAGTCTGTGGACACTACAACCTTCTTTGGGCCAGGAACACCCTCCCCCCAGCTGAAATCAACAACTGCCATAGGGTGGCATACAGTGTTGCTGTGAGCGTCAGTCACGTGGTACTGCGGACCAAGTAGGTGTTGCTCGGGGGACACCAGTCTTGCAGTCACCATAGTGACACAGGCACCTGTGTCCCTGTTGGCCTCTACCCAAATACCATTTATCAAGGGCATCTGCCTGTACTTACCCATATTAAGGGGAGAGGCAGCAAGGGTGGCAAAATCAATGCCCCCATCTGAGACTAAAACAGTCTCAGTAGTTTCCCGAGCTAAGCCATCCCCCACCACACTTCCTAAAGTGAGCCCAGCTACACCTTTGGAATTGCTATAACTGCCTGACTCACCACTACTTTTCTTACTAGGGGCACTAGTAATAGAGGTGGGGGCTCTAGTGGTTGGTGGTTTGGTGCCTTTCTTAGGGAAGGAGCTGTCTCCTGGCCTATGGCCCTTGTTCTTACAGACATAGCACCAAGGCTTTTGTTGTGGGAAGAGGAAGAGGATTTTGACCCACCACCAGAGGAATTTTGTGGGGCTGATGAAGCCTCTTTAGTTTTAATTATGTCCCCACCCTTGTCCTGAGACTTACTTGCTTCCTTTTTCTTGTCCCTGTCACCCCCAGTGTGAGCCTTCCTGCTCAACCTTGTTCTGACCCATTTGTCTGCCTTCTTTCCCAATTCTTGGGGAGAGGTCAGATCTGAGTCCACCAAGTAATGGTGCAACAAATCAGACACACAGTTGTTCAGTACATGCTCTCTCAAAATCACATTGTACAAGCCCTCATAGTCACTGACCTGGCTACCATGTAACCAGCCTTCCAAAGCCTTTACAGAGTAGTCCACAAAATCAACCCAATCCTGGGAGAACTCTTTCCTGGTCTCCCTGAACATAATTCTGAACTGTCCCGTGGTAAGACCAAATCTTTCTAACAGAGCAGACTTTAAAACTGTGTAATTATCAGCATCCTCCTCTCTGACAGTAAGAAGCCTATCCATATCCTTGTCAGAGGGAAGAGCCAAGGAATAGCAGCCCACTGTCTCTGGGGAACCTTCTGAAATTTACAGGCCCGCTCCAGAGCAGCAAACCACTTCTGGATGTCATCCCCCACCTTGTATGGGGGAACAAACTTAGTAAGATTTATGGAATCAAGAGTCCTCCCTTATCCTAGGTTCTCTGACACTAAAGTTGCTGCTGCCACCATGTGGTGCTACTCCCAATCCCTGCTCCTCTCTGTCCACTGCCAAGGCCTCCCTGTCTAGGGCTATCTGTTGCTGCTGCAGTCTCAGCCTGGCCTCCTCCAATCTTAGTTTCCTAAGTTCCCTATCTAAGGAGTCACCTGGAGTTTGAGCAGTTTGTCCCCTCCAATAAAGAGGTGACACGAGTGGCAGGATGAGAATCTGTCCCTCGGTTTGGCAACCTTCTGCACTAGTCCCCTGGGAACAAAGGTGGGCCTGCTGTCATGGCCACCCTTGGCACTACCTGCAGTGCTCCCAGCTACACTAGGGGATTTACTAGAGACCCTGTGATCCTCTGAGGGACCCTCCTGACCCACCTCAGTGTTCAGATCCTCTCTTTCTAACAATGGGGTCAGTAGACCGTTCTTCTTCCTCCTCCTCCTGGCTACCAGCTTGTTTCTGGTCATCCTGGAGGAGCAGGCCAAGAAGCAGAGTCTTATTACGATTCCTCCCTGTCTACAGGTTTCTACTCTTGCACAATTCCCTCAGTTCCTGGAAGGTGAGATCCTCATAGGGAGAGTCCATGAGCTAGGCCCCGAAGACATGTTAAGGTCGTGTAGGGTGTGCTTAACCTCCCTAACTTCTAGTCTCTTTCTGTAGAAGTTTGGAGCAAAGGCTATGCCAGACCCCTCTCATACCCAAACATTAAGAGACTGTCCCTGCTACTAGGTATAAGTGTAAACCTAACTAGTAAGTGGTCTTTCTTGCAGAAAGCACCAAGTGAAAGAGTGTTAAGGCAATTGCAAGTGTGTATCCCACCGCTGCACCACCAATATAGGAAGCTGGCCTGGTGTGTGGTGGGTACCTATGGTATTTACACCTTATACCAAAACCAGATATCCCCGCTCAGTGTAGTGAAGGCAGTGTCTAGAAGCCAGGCTCACTAGAGGTAGCTGTGGATGAGCAGCCAAGACTTATCTAAGAGACATGCAAAGCTCATGCAATACCACTACAGTCACACAGTACTTACACATAAGAAAGAAAACACTTGGTTGTACAAAAATAAAAGTACTTTATTTTTGGAACACCGTATCAGAAAATATTAGAGAGGCAACCTTCCAATAGGAAGTAAGTAAATACACTATAT
This sequence comes from Pleurodeles waltl, assembly GCF_031143425.1. Classification (NCBI taxonomy): domain Eukaryota; kingdom Metazoa; phylum Chordata; class Amphibia; order Caudata; family Salamandridae; genus Pleurodeles; species Pleurodeles waltl. Next base: position 1,148,159,949 of record NC_090445.1, on the reverse strand, counting down.
ACATACACACACATATTTATATACACACATATATATACACACACACACACACACACACACATATATATATATATACACATATATACACACACACACATATATATATATATATACACACACGCATACACTTACACATATACACACACACACACACATATATATATATATATATATATACTAATAATAAACAGTAAGAGGCATAAAAAGTTTAGAAAACATTGTAAAATAGCAATATACAATAGTGTCCCTAGGGGGAACCCAAACCTTATACTGAAAAAGTGGAATGTGAACACAGGGCCCCCACCTAGTTAAGTAAATCGTGTAGAGGGGAGCTGGGAGTACTAGGAAACCACACAGGTACGTAATGCAGTACCCCCCCAGCGACCAGGAATGCAGGAGTAAAACACTGGATTTCCCCAAAACCACCCAAAGGATGAAAAGAAGAAAAATAAGACACCCAGACCAGCCTGCCAGGAACCAGCAGTGGAATACCGTAGATGGAGACCTGTGGAGAGAGGCGACCAAGTCCAGAAGTGTCTGTGGAGTCCAGAAGTAGTAGGAGATACTACCCACTCAGAGGTACCTTTTGGAGATGGTTGACGAAGAAGGAAGACAGGTCAGCACTGCACTGGAGAAGATTTCCTGATGCATGCAAAAGGTCTCCCACACTGGAAGCTGGATTGCAGATGGGTGCAAGTGAGGATTTCCACCAACAAGCCTTGGCAAAGGCAAACTTGGGGTTGAAGGAAAAGGGGTGCTGCTGGGGACCAGCAAGGTCCAGGAGGATTCTACCCAGAAGGGGGACTCACAGAGGACCCTCCGCATCGCAGAAGACCCACAGTAGCAGAGGCAGCACCCACAAGTGTCCCACAGGGCAGAGACACAGAAGCAGCCCACACAGCACCACAGAAGTTGCTCCCACATCATCATAGGACCACACAGAAGCCCAGGAGTTGCAGGAGGGAGTGCTGGGGGCTGGAGCTACACGGCACCAGAAGTCCCCCTTGGAGGTGAATCAGCAAGCCTTGGCAGCTGCAAAGGATGTAGTGCACGGGGGTACTGTCTTGCGTGGGGTGGAAAGGACTTACCACCACCAAAGTGCAAGAGCTGGTAAAGAGGACCAAAGGAGACTTTCCGGACAACCACCCATGATGCAGGACCCACGCCACTCAGGATGAAGGGAGATCCACGCAGCCAGTCGTCATTGCAGCCAGGTACCTGTAGTTACAGTGGAGTGATGCCTTTGCCCCAAGGGAGATTCCTTCTTCTTGTGCAGACTGGAGAGTTGCAGTCTTCTGAGGATGCATAGCTGGGGAAATGTTGCAAAGCTGGCAGTAATTCTGATACAATGTTGCAGAAGAGTCTTCCTCGTGGATCTGCAGCTTGTAGGTTCCTGGAGGGTCCAGTTGTGGTTCTGGAGGCCCAAAGTCAAAGCAGAGGTTGCAGGGGACTCCTGCTGGAATCAAGCAAGCCGCATCCGCGGACCCACCCCAGAGGAAGACCCTATATAGCCCAAAGAGGGAGCTTGGTTACCTAACCAGGTAACTACTTATCAGAGGGTGCCTCTGATGTCACCTGCCTGACCTCGCCACTCAGATGCTCCCAGAGTTCCCTGCCAACCTTGGAATCAAGATAGCAGAACCCAGGGACCCCCTGGAGGAGCTCTGGGCACCAACCCTGGGGTGGTGACAGACAGGGAAGTGGTCACTCCCCTTTCCGTTGTCCAGTTTCACGCCAGAGCAGGAACTGGGGGTCCCTGAACCGCTGTAGACTGGTTTATACATGGAGGGCACAAAATGTGCACTTCAAAGCAAAACCAGTGGCTTGGGAGGCTACCCCTCCCAAGACAGTCACACCTATTTCCAAAGGGAGAGGGTGTTATCTCCCTCTCCCAAAGGAAATTCTTTGTTCTGCCTTCCTGGGCTTTATCAGATCAAGCAGTAGGAGGGCAGAAACCTGTCTGAGGGTTGGCAGCAGCTGGGCTGCCCGGGAAAACCCTGTAAGACTGGTGGTAGCAATGCTGGGGGTCCTCTAAAAAGCCCTCAGAGTGCATGGGATCATACTCCCAGTACTTGCAACAGTAGTGGCCTATGTCCGGTACACATATAAAATGGCATTCCCACACTCACTAAGTCCAGTGAAATGGGGCTGGAGTTCATGGGGGCACCTCTGCTAGTGCAGGGGTGCCCTCACACACAAGTACCTGCACCCTACCCTCTGGGCTGAGAAGGCCTACCATAGGGGTGACTTAGTGACCTGGTGCAGTGACTGCCTTCGGAAACCTTTGCCTGGGCTCGCTACGGGTGGCAGAATAACTGCTGCAGCCCATAGGGATCACCAGGAACCCCAATGTCCTGGGTACCTAGGTACCATATGCTCGGGTATTGCATTGGGGCACCAGTATGCCAATTGTGGGGAGAAAAGGTAAGTAGAAACCAAATTTGGAGGAGAGAGCATAATCACTGGGGTCCTGATTAGCAGGATCCCAGTGAACACAGTCAAACACGCTGACAAGAGGCAGAAAATGGGGGTAACCATGGCAAGAAAGAGGGCACTTTCCTACAGATATAAAGACCAATATTTTGAATAAAAGAAGAGAACTAGATAGTTGTACTCTGGATTAATTCATCGCCCAACATACATTGTTATCAGTTTAAACAAATAGGCCAGATTTGGGCAATAGGGTTTTGTCATGGCAGCTTGCAAAGGGCAATCTCACCTTATTACCGAATTTTTTTTTATACTGTAATACCCTATTTGAAGTGTATACTGAAGCACTGCATCCTCAATCACGTGCTAGGGATTCTTAGGACCCTCTGCGATCCTATTTGTTATCGCAACCGTGGGGCTGTGTATTCATATTGTTATGGTTGACTTGCCGATTCATGTAGCTGTCATGTAATTTTGTCTCTAATTTTATTATAATACTTGCTATATTGTCATTTCTTTTCTTCAAAAAATCATAACAGGTTAAAAAATAAATTCCTATTATCCGTAATTCCACATATATTTGTTGGGGCCAAGGAAAATAAGTTTTTATTTTTATTTTATCCACTGGACAAGCAAGCCCAACACCCTGCAGCACAAGACTTTTAGCTCAATGTAGGAGGCTGGCCTGGCTTGTAGTGGGTACCAGAGGTACTTACACCTTGTGCCAGGTCCAGTTATCCCTTATTAGTGTAGAAGAGGTGTTTCTAGCAGCTTAGGCTGATAGAAGGTAGCTATGGCAAAGCAGCTTAGGCTGAACTAGGAGACATATAAAGCTCCTACTATACCACTGGTGTCATATGCACAATATCATGAGAAAACACAATACACAGAAGTACTAAAAATAAAGGTACTTTATTTTTATGACAATATGCCAAAAGTATCTCAGTGAGTACCCTCAGTATGAGGATAAGATATATACACAAGATATATGTACACAAACAAAATTATGCAAGTAATAGCAAGAAAAATAATGCAAGCAGTGTAAAATTACAGTAGATTGCAATAGGAGCACATAGGTATGGGGGCGACACAAACCATATACTCCAAAAGTGGAATGCGAGCCACGAATGGACCCCAGACCTATGTGAGCTTGTAGAGGGTCGCTGGGACTGTAAGAAAACAGTGAGGGTTAGAAAAATAGCCCACCCCAAGACCCTGAAAAGTAGGTGCAAAGTGCACCTACTACCCCCAGAGAGCACAGAAGTCGTGATAGGGGGATTCTGCAGGAAGAACAAACACCAGCAATGCAACAACAGTGGATTTCCGGACCCGAGTACCTTGTAAGACAAGGGGACCAAGTCCAATAGTCACGACAGTGTTGAGAGTGGGCAGGAGCCCAGGAAATGCCAGCTGAGGATGCAAGGAAGCTGCCACCTGTTGGAAGAAGCTTGGAGTTCTGCACGAAAGAAGAGGAATAGGAACTTCTCCTTTGGAGGATGGTTGTCCCACATCGCGATGGAGCTTGCAGAGGTGTTCCTACGCAGAAAGACAGCAAACAAGCCTTGCTAGCTGCAAGGGTCGCTGTAGAGGTTTTAGGGTGCTGCTGTGGCCCAGGAGGGACCAGGATGTCGCCGCTTGGAAGAGGAGACAGAGGGGGAACCCAGCAAGTCAGGGAACCATCACAGAAGCAGGCAGCACCCACAGAAGTACCTGAACAGGCACTTGGAAGAAAAGTGAACCGGAGTCCACCCGAAGTCACAAAAGGGAGTCCCACGACGTCGGAGGACAACTCAGAATGTTGTGCACTGCAGGTTAGAGTGTCGGGGACCCAGGCTTGGCTGTGCACGAAGGAAATCCTGGAAGAGTGCACAGGAGCCGGAGCAGCTGCAAATCACGCCATACCCAGCAATGCAGTCTAGCGTGGGGAGGCAAGGACTTACCTCCACCAAACTTGGACTGAAGAGTCACTGGACTGGGGGAGTCACTTGGACAGAGTTGCTGAGTTCCAGGGGCCACGCTGTTCGTGCTGAGAGGGGACCCAGAGGACCAGTGATGCAGTCTTTTGGTGCCTGTGGTTGCAGGGGGAAGATTCTGTCGACCCACTGATATTTCTTCAGAGCTCCTGGTGCAGAGAGGAGGCAGGCTACCCCCAGAGCATGCACCACCTGGAAACAGTCGAGAAAGCCGGCAGGATGAAGCGATACAAGGTTGCTAGTAGTCGTCTTGCTACTTTGTTGCGATTTTGCTACGTCCTGAGCAGTCAGCGGTCGATCCTTTGGCAGAAGGTGAAGAGGGAGATGCAGAGGAACTCTGATGAGCTCTTGCATTTGTTATCTGGTGAGACCCCCAAAGCAGAGACCCTAAATAGCCAGAAAAGGAGGTCTGGCTACCTAGGAAGGAGGATTGGCTACCAAGAGAGGTAAGAGCCTATCAGAAGGAGCCTCTGACGTCACTTGCTGGCACTGGCCACTCAAAGCAGTCCAGTGTGCCACAAATACCTCTGTTTCCAAGATGGCAGAGGTCTGGGACACACTGGAGGAGCTCTGGGCACCTCCCCTGGGAGGTGCAGGTCAGGGGAGTGGTCACTCCCCTTTCCTTTGTCCAGTTTCGCGCCAGAGCAGGGCTGGGGGATCCCTGAACTGGTGTAGACTGGCTTATGCAGAGATGGGCAGCATCTGTGCCCATCAAAGCATTTCCAGAGGCTGGGGGGGCTACTCCTCCCCAGCCCTCACACCTATTTCCAAAGGGAGAGGGTGTTACACCCTCTCTCAGAGGAAGTCCTTTGTTCTGCCTTCCTGGGCCAGGGCTGCCTGGACCCCAGGAGGGAGAAACCTGTCTGAGGGGTTGGCAGCAGCAGCAGCTGCAGTGGAGACCCCGGAAAGGCAGTTTGGCAGTACCCGGGTTCTGTGCTAGAGACCCGGGGGATAATGGAATTGTCCCCCCCCCAATGCCAGAATGGCAATGGGGTGACAATTCCATGATCTTAGACATGTTACATGGCCATGTTCAGAGTTACCATCGTGACGCTGTACATAGGTAGTGACCTATGTATAGTGCACGCGTGTAACAGTGTCCCCGCACTCACAAAGTTCGAGGAATTTGCCCCGAACGATGTGGGGGCACCTTGGCTAGTGCCAGGGTGCCCACACACTAAGTAACTTTGCACCCAACCTTCACCAGGTGAAGGTTAGACATATAGGTGACTTATAAGTTACTTAAGTGCAGTCGTAAAGGGCTGTGGAATAACGTTGACGTTATTTCACGCAGGCTGCAGTGGCAGGCCTGTGTAAGAATTGTCAGAGCTCCCTATGGGTGGCAAAAGAAATGCTGCAGCCCATAGGGATCTCCTGGAACCCCAATACCCTGGGTACCTCAGTACCATATACTAGGGAATTATATGGGTGTACCAGTATGCCAATGTGAATTGGTAAATGTAGTCACTAGCCTGTTAGTGACAAATTTGGAAAGCAGAGAGGGCATAACCACTGAGGTTCTGGTTAGAAGAGCCTCAATGAGACAGTTAGGCATCACACAGGGAACACATATAGGCCACAAACTTATGAGCACTGGGGTCCTGGCTAGCAGGGTCCCAGTGACACATAACAAACATACTGACAACATAGGGTTTTCACTATGAGCACTGGGCCCTGGCTAGCAGGATCCCAGTGAGACAGTGAAAACACCCTGACATATACTCACAAACAGGCCAAAAGTGGGGGTAACAAGGCTAGAAAGAGGCTACTTTCTCACACTCACAGTGTACAGTAACACACTATAGATATATGAAAGATGATTGTCTGCCTGTAGAGAAGGGTTATAACCAATGTGTAAGTCGTTTAATCTTGTATACAGAAGTAATTAATGCAAAGCCGTTACTGCTAGGACAGGCACTCTAAGCAAACACAGTGAACTGTAACCTCAGCTTGCATTACTGACAGTGGTTCAGGTATAAACTCGTGTACACGCTCCCAAAATTTAACTGTCCGGGGGTATAATGCTCCCTGAACGTTCGACGATTACATACAATATATGTGTAAGTATGAAAGCAAGACTGATGATTGATTGCCTGCTTCCAAAGTAGAAAGTGCACCCAAAAAATGTGCAAGGATATTTTTTTTTTAACAATTGTGCAACTTCAAATACCATTCCTATGAGGTACTGTTTAGTAAAACGTGCTTGATTGCTGTCAATATATTAGTAAGAGAGTAACATAGGAGAATCAGTGTAAAAGCAATATGTCTAACATTTCAATATAGCGGCACCGTTCTTAAAGAAAGTCACAAAAGCGCACAGACAAAAATATGTCCTTGTTTTTGGTGCAGATGTACGACTTTCAGAAATTCACTAAATTTTACAAAAGGAAGTCTGGGATCTGTACTCCTAGCAAACGTTTGTTAATTATAATAGCTTAAAAAAAGAAATTACTATCATCCGAAATTCTGCATATATTTGTTGGGGCCAAGGAAAACAAGTTTTCATTTGTATTTTGTCTACTGAACAAGCAAGCTCAACACCCTGCAGCACAAACCCTTTAGCTCACAGTGTGCAGTAACACACTATAGATATGTAAAAAAGATTGTCCGTCTATAGGGAAGGGTTTATAACCAATGTATAAGTCGTTTGAGCTTGTGTACAGAATTAATTAATGCAAATCCTTTACTGCTAGGCACTCTAAGCAAACACAGCGAACTGTGACCTCCGCTTGCATTACTGATGGTGGTTCAGGTATAAACACGTGTACACGCTCCCAAAATTTAACAATCTGGGGGTATAATGCTCCCTGAACGTTCAGCGATTACATACAATATATGTGTAAGTATGAAAGCAAGACTGATGATTGATTGCCTGCTTTCAAAGTAGAAAGTGCACCCAAAAAATGTGCAAGGATATTTTGTTAAACTATTGTGCAACTTTAGATACTATGTAGTAAAACGTGTTTGATTGCTGTCAATATATTAGTAAGAGAGTAACATAGGAGAATCAGTGTAAAAGCATTATGCCTAACATTTCAATATCGCAGCCCAGTTCTAAAAGAAAGTCACAAAAGTGCACAGACATAAATATGTCCTTGTATTGGTGCAGATGTACGACTTTCAGGAATTCACAAGAGTTTACAAAAGGAAGTCTTGGATATGTACTCATAGCAAAAGTTTGCGAATTCCACTTGAATGGGCAAATATACACAGGAACACATGCCCATGCAAAATCTTCCTAAGCCAATTCCTTTTCTTAAAAAACACCTCTCTCCCACCCTGGAAAGATTTAGATTTATACTTTTGGTCTCGTCAGAAGTGTGGGTAGAGACTAGAAAGAAGTGACTGCCGTGTAGGTTTGTGGCAGTGCAGGCTCAGGGCATATAAACCCTGAAACTATCACTTCTCACCTAGCCCGTGTTTGCAGATTTATAAAAGACAAAAAATTAGAAAGTCTTGCTAGAATCCAAATTCCCATACAACTGGACCCCTGAATTATCAGAGCCCGTATTATCAGAGCTATGATTTAAAAAGGGTACTTCCAGAATGTCACCTCAATGCACGGCACTGAAAGGGCCAAGTGGATTTATGATTGTGCGGGAATGTTGAGTTTACTGTATTGCCACCTATATCATTAAATACAAAACAGAAATACAAGAAGTCCATAGAGGCGGAGGGCACCATGGCCAACAGAAGAGTACTGAATTAGCGTGGATACTACTTTTCGCCTGTTAGTGGAATGAATGAATAAGCTGGCCAGGCGCCCTCTGGCAATACATTGTCAGTTTAGAGCAACAGAACAGAAGGAGCGAGAGTCAGAAAAGGACAGTCTATTCTTCATAACATATAAGTAAACAGAAAGCACATTTGAATAATAAACTTCAAAGAACACTTACTGCAAACGAGACTCCCACTGGTCTACAAATCCATCTGGGTGGTTTCTTTAGTGGAGGGATGGAGGTGGGTTGGGTCACTTGGTGGGGCAGCGGCAACAGCGGGAGAGGCTGGCTTGTGCCAAAAGGGTCCACTGTATTAAAAGCTGAGGCTATCTGAAGTCAGGAAAAAAAGATCAACAAAATTGTTTCCATTATTAAACGAGAGTTACTTTTCTGCGAAGAACCATTTCGTTTTATCTAGGACCTTTTAAGTGTGTCTGCGACGCCCACTGACAATGAGCCCTGGAGAACACACCCTATTAGAACATATCCTTACTGTTGCAATTGCTATAGCTGCTCTCAGATCAACTGTAAAAGACCTAGGAGCAAACAGTGAAGGGGACTGTTGAAAAGACGAGAGCCAGGGGATGTCAAAGAGGAGAGAAGAGTTGAAGAGATGAAAAGACAGAAATAATGAGGTAGCAGACAAAGGAGAAAGAGATGGGCCAGAAAAGTGAAAATAGACAAAATCGGAGGCAGAAAGGACCAAAGGAGGAAGGGGAGAGGCAGAAAAAAGATACGCGTATGCACATGTAAACATAAACCAGAGAAAAGTTAATGCACGTGTAAGCACCTGGATACTGAAGGTGCAAAAGATGTTGATAATGATGGTATTGTGTATATATATATATATATATATATATATATATATATATATATATATATATATAGCACTTCATACCTCTGCAGAATTGTGGTCTATAAGGGAGGATGTTTGATGTCACGTGATCTGATCAAAGAGTTGCTCATGTCACTGTTAATGTGTATTTGCAAACTCGGTGTGGTAATGCAATAAAGGAGGGAGTGACAGTCTGCCTATGCTTGTTACATCCATAATCATATAGCAGGTGGATTCCACTTATTTGGGAATGGGTGAGGGTGTTTGAGTTTTGAGGGTCATCTTTTGGGGAACAGCTAAGTTCTTACTTCTTTACTAAACAAGTGCACATGCATCTCTCTAGGGTATGGACGGAGTTCCATGGTTTTGCTCCAGGAATGGAACAGGAAGTTCACCCCTCCCACCCTACACACACACGCACACGTGACTCATTTGTAGGGTTGTATGGTCAGAAGGGGGACTGTTTGGCTAGGTCTCGTGGCTCAAACAGATAGAATGCTAGAAATCATTAGTAACCATGGACTCCAAATATAAGGGCTTCAATTGAAAGATGGCCTCACTAGGCCACCTTCACTCTCCATTAGATGTGAATGACCTGCCAAGGCCTACCTCAGGGATGTGACATAAGGTGAGTGAAGGTACGGTACAATGCAATCATCCCAGCTACAACATCTTAAGAATGTACATACATTTAAACTATAAATATTAAATCATGGAAACACAGTGAGCCATGCAACAAGATGATCGTTACTGTCCGGTAGGTAACTCTGGGGGGATCATCAAATACATGCTATTATGAATTGAACCTTGAGATTAAGAGCAACTGTAACGGGGCCCAGGATCTTAATGTCCACTAGATGACTGTAAACAATGGGGCAATACCCTACAAAAGCATACCATAACAGTGCAGTTACAGAACATGGTGAACAATGTTTACAAACAACATATGTTCGCAATCAGTTGTTGCTCATAACGATCAGAACCACTTTAAGATTGAGAAGCTTCAATCTTGCTGCAAAATGGTTCTTTACTACAAGTCAGTAACCTTTTACTGATGCAACCCTAAATCATCATGAACACTTAAAATAAAATAAGAACAGAGAAGACAATGCCCAGGTTGACAGTGTACCTAGCAACCTGCAAAGTAAGGGGACAGTGTTTCAAAGGTCGAAGAGTGCACTTAATGTCTCCAAGAAGGTTGGCAGACATCCTAGGTAAAAGGGAATTTATTGTTGCCCAAAATGAGAATAGTTCACATCTTAGGCGTCCTACAGGCCCCAGATCAAGGAGACTAACCTGGGTTTATAAGGTATCCGTAAGTCAAATGACCGGTTTCTAGTGAGGATTCCATACACATAAGGGCTAGCTTTATGGAGGGTCAGAGCATCATTGTATCCTAGCATGAAATGTAAACATGGTAGCAGATTTTTAAATTAATATTAATTATATTCAATGTATTTATGAACATTGCACTGTTTTTCATAGCAACACAATGTCTCGTATAGTTCTTTCCCACGTGTTGCACAATCATTATCTATCATACACATATGGTAGACACTGAGCCTCTATTGACTTGGACTCAGACATTATCAATCATTAAAAAAAAAATGTTTGGACTGCCGTCTGTCCCCGCATTTCTACCCTTACCTTGTGTCTAGGTCAATAAATTGGTCTATCGTGGAGCGCATATATATATATAAGTGGATATATAATCAGTGGATATATATATATATATATATATATATATATATATATATATATATATATATATATATATATATATATATATATATATATATATATATCCACTGATTTAGACACAGACGGTAACAACGGATCGAAAATGTTCACTGCCATGTTACAATATAGCAGGTCCTCATTGCAGTCTTGGATTCTGGGGTGAGGAGCTATGTTCCATATCATTCCCACAGTCCGCTTTGCCAACAGTAATGCTAATGCTGTAGATTACTCACTGCTAGAGGGACTGCCTTCACACATCCTCTCAAAGCTACCACTGGAGGGACACTGCTTGTCATTTTTCCCACTTCTGTACAGACGTCCTCCCCAATACACCGGGCTTCCCGGTCTCCATCAAGCCAAATACATGAGGTCTGCAGGTTCATGGCTGAATCAATGGCATTTTGCGTTCTTCACCATGGTGTATACGTGCTATGATAAAATCGCTGAATGAATTCAGACTGAATTAGTCTACGCCTGCTGTTAAACGAAACATCTTGAATCATCAAGCAACAAAACTTCAATTACTTGTCAGTGATGATACTCTCAAGAGCTTGTTCCCATTGTGTACACACCTGGCCACTGTTCTTCGTTCCTATACTCCGAGCCTGCTACTAGATACCATATTCTTGTATAATTTTTTTGTACTATCTGTGTTAGCATCAGAAATGCTTATGGCCTCCGGAATACTGAGCAGATTTTCTATAAATGTGCTGCGTATTATATAACTCAGAAGCACCTCTAGAACAGTAACATTAGGGTTAGTGTACTTCACTTGATCTTGCTCTAGTGTTTTGAATACACTGCCCGAAAATAGGTCTCCACTTTGTGTATGTCCAATTTTTCCTGGTTGTGTACCGATATTCACCTCCTTTAGTATTAGCAATCACACATATCACTGCATCTTCATCTCCAGAATGTAGAGCACCTAAATATTACTTCGTTCTGTCAGCCACATCCATGAGTACCTAACTGACCAGATTAACTTGAAGGTGCCCCCAATGGAACCAGAGGGACATGTATGGCACACAACTGAGGACACTTCCTGTTTTAGGCTGTGGCGAGTAGATCCACGACTGGAAACACCTATTAAAGAAGATTGGGTCACTTACTTCCTGGTGCAGTTGTGTTTGTGGTCCTGCAACGGGAGATGACAAAGCAGCCACTCTCACACTGAAGATGCCTGTAAAGTAAGATGCTTCCAGAAAGATTCCCTGCCACTGTGCCCACTTCTACAGTAATATCACATCATAACATACAATCCACAAACCCACAGTCTCTTGTCTGTTGAGGTGATGGACGGTAGAGGTGTTGTCCTACAGAAAATGAATTTTGCTCCCTGAGATGAAATGGCTTCATTGCAAGATGAAATGCACACAGCTCAAATGCTTTGATGTGCAAGCACAACTCTGATGCAGTCTTAAGGCCCTGCACTGTCCTGTCGCCCAGATTTATAGCCCAGACCATGGTTGGCCTTTAGTTATGGGCTGCAGGGGACAGAATGAGTGGCCCATCAAAATATCACCAACATGATGCATGAGGCCCAGCGGTGGGGGAGACGGAGGTGAGGGGAAGAGGGAGGGTTTCGATTAAGAAACTTCAGCATCATCTCCCAAGTATCTGTGATCCTCGGAGGAGAATGAAAAGCCTTCATGAGAGTTTTGTCGAGCACTGACCCCATAAAGGTCAACCTCTGAGAGGAAGAGAAGAGACAGGACTTTGGTGGAAAAGCCCAAGTCATGGAAAAGAGTCACCTTTCACTGCAGGTGCTCCCTGACCAGGCTGGGGTCTCCACTTTCATCGGCCATTCATTCAAGCATGGAAATACGTTAAATCTTAACCTTCGCAGGAAATCTGCGATAACCTGCAGCATGGGACTCTCCCTAGCTTGAGCAGCAGCATAGTAAAAATATATTGTGATGGGGTCCCACTGTGAACCTCAAGTAGCACCTGTGGGCTGGGAGAATGGAAAGATAAAAATGTGTGTCATGAAGGTCAAATGGGTGCCAATCAATCTTCTCCTTTTAAGGCCAACGGGACCGGCCCAGCAACAACATCGTGAACTTGTCCTGATGAACGAGAATCCATGATAGGTCGCTGCCCCCCCAACCTTCTTGGGGACCAATAAGTAAAGGGAAGACAATTCTGTGTGTCACACTTTCAGAGGCACCCACTTTATGCCCACCTTGTTAAGAAAATACATACTTTAGTCACTAGAATATTGGCGTGCACCACAGATAACATTTAGGAGGAAGGACGATATCAAAGTTAGGACAGGACGGGTATAGTCCTATGGAACGGCTCGATGATCAAGCAATCGCTCATGACTGTCTCCCAATCAATGTAAATGTAGGAGCCTACCCACTGGAAGTTGATGTTGGGTGGGGTGGAGTCCAAGAGGATAGGAAGTGGGGGAGCATTTAGAAGACCTTGATGACTGGATCTGATGCTGCTTGTGCCCTACAGGTCCACCCTTACCACAAAAGAGGCAGTACAGCTACTGGGTACTGGAGTGTCTGAAGGGGGATTTAATGAAGTTACCATACCAAAAACTGTATTACTCTGGAGTAGCCACAGAACATTTGGTACAGTTTGTGAAGCTGCGGTCTTAAGGAGGCGAGGCCCTGGACACAAGTTGTTACCTGACTATTCTTGAGCATTTCAGCCTTCTCTCCAAACAGTTATTCACCATCAAAGGGTAAGTAACTGAGTGACGTCTGTACATCTCTGGTGAATCCAGAGCAACACATCCTGGCATGTCGCTTCAATAAAACAAGTAGAGGTGGCTGCAGAGTCAAGATCACACTTCAGGATCTTCTTAGATGCATCCAGTCCAACATTCATCAGGATTTAAAACAGCTTTCTCATATGATCCGGCAGGATTATCAATGTTAAATTTTGCAAAATCCCACAAGGTATGCACATATCAGCCTAGATGGCAGGTTGCATTAGCAATGCGGAGGGACAAACTGCCGGAAGAAGATAAAACTTTGCATGCCAAGGTGTCATGCTTCTATGATTCTCTCTCTGGAAGTGCCACAGGAAGAGCACTGGGTTTCTGTCTGGAGGATGGCATTTTTACAATCAGACTGAGTCCAGGCTAAGAGGACAGAAAGTGGGGATCATCTGAAATTGAATTCACCCGCATAACCATAATTGCATCTAAGAGGGTTTAATTAAGCGGGTGCAAGGGCACTTCCATTGTTGCCAAATACTGTAAAAGCTCTGTCAAAATGTTCTAATTCACTTTTGCAGTAGGTAAAGTTAATTCTAAGGTCACAGCTGTCTTTCACAGTTTTGTCATAAACATTAAGATCTTCCACAAAGCGCAGCCAGATGGTTAGCAAAGTCACCTTCTGGCCATACACAGAAGCCAGATACACGTATGTCCGAAAATAGAACAGAACCCGTGCTGTAGTGTAGAAAGAAGTGGCCTGAATAAGTAATTCTGGTCAGTGAGCCAAAAATTCCATCCACACAAAACAAGCTCTGAGCCCTGAGTCTAAGAACAGGGGACCTCATTAAAATCGGACTAAATTGGTCTTAACCATCTTCTTTTCCACACAGGGAATCACTTCCAACTTTGACAATTCCCAGGCCCCCCAATCAAGGCCTGCTTAAGGGAGGCATCAGCGTTGCTGAAGAAGGGCATGAACAAACTGATAAAAGCACCATGTTAGCCAACATGGAATACAGCCCATTGAGGAGCAATGTTGGTGAGTACCCAGGATAGAGCACAGAAGTCAACTAACATGCACAAACTAGCTCTTCCTTGCAGCGTGACCCACAGGGTGCCAGAGCAGTCCTGAAGATATCCAGCAAAGCTAGCAGGAAGGACTTAACCTCCATGTGGTCAGCCGATGAACTAGGAAATTTTGGCCTCATTTTTTTGTGCTGGGGTCTTGTCAGTCCATATAAAAAATCTGGCACTTGGAACAAAGCCATTACGAAGAACAGTCGGAGGAGTGGAATCATTGTCTCAAGCAAGATAAAAACGTCCTAGTGACACCTATAGTTTATTTGTGGGAAGACTGCCAAGCAAAAAGTTTAAAGTTATGTAATTTACCTTAAGGAGAAAGAAAACTTGCTTTAGTACCTCCTGGTCCTCCTTTGCCAAAAACATTTGGCCACATGCTTTCTGGTGGTCTTTGTGTGCACAGAATCACATGAGGCAAAGGCTGCAATGCATTGTGCCAACAGCACACACAGAAGAAAACTAACACCTTTTGAGGAGACATTTGAAGTAGTGGCTGTCAGAAAAATGTGATCAGCGAGAAACTGAGAGAAAGTGCAGGAAAGCACTGATGGGGTGTGTAAAAACATAAGTATGCACCTAATGTACTCCAGTGGTGTTACGTCCAAAGCCGGAATCATGGCTGCAGAAGTGTGGCAGCACCTGGCGGTTCTGAAGAGTCATCGTTAGGAAAAAGCTTTTCAGAACCAATCTGAAACCTGGAGGCATTCACAAGGTGAGGAGTCTGCAAGAAGATGTATCAAGTAGAGGCTGTGATAACTGGTATGGGAGCTCAGGAAGAATAAAGCCAACTTTGGCATCTGTGCAATGATGGCTGGATTGTTTGACAAGCTCTACAGGCAGTCCATTGTTAAATAGAAGGGCTATAGACACAATAAGCATTTTAGTGCTCTGAGTAAGAATATTTGGATTATCTAGTTTGACAATCATAGAAAGGCGGAAGGCATCCACAGCAAAAAATATATTAAAAATGACCAATCCAACTGATTTACTAATGGAAATTGAAGTGCATTTTCCCTAGGGCTGATAGCTAGTAACTTCACCATAATAAAATATCCTAGAACAGTGGTTCCCAACCTGTGATCCAGGATTCCCTTGGGGGTCTGCAAAGCCTCCTCAGGGGGTCTGCAACTGCTTAGAAAATTAAATAATATAATATGATGAATAAGTGTATATCAATAAAGTGGCTAAATATACAATTGAAAATTTTAAAACATACCGTAAATGTCAAGGAATTTGAAATTGGCGGCTACAAATTAAATTAGTAACCTCAGATTGATTAGTGGGAGCTATGAACATGCATCAAACAGAATACAGTATGGAGG
Organism: Pleurodeles waltl; assembly: GCF_031143425.1. Lineage (NCBI taxonomy): Eukaryota > Metazoa > Chordata > Amphibia > Caudata > Salamandridae > Pleurodeles > Pleurodeles waltl. The sequence continues at coordinate 1,148,144,176 of NC_090445.1, read as the reverse complement.
ATGTGTGGCTTCAACTCAACTTAGAAAAGCTCCAGCCTTCCCATTGGAATTATTATTTTTTAATTTATATTTGTTTGCAAATACAATGTGTTATCATGTGTGTATGTGTTTGGTGGAATGCATATTTCTGTGTTTTTTGGTCTATTTGTTCTGCGGTTCAAATCATTGACAATGTGTAGGTCCGGGTCCCTGGCTTCCAGTTTTGACTCAGTGGGGTATGGGGTAAGGGTGGGTCCCTGGATTCCAATAATGATTCAGTGGCCTCTCCCACCCCAACCCCCTGAGTTCTTGGTATGATAAAGTGGGGGTCTACAGAAGTCAAAAGGTTAAGAACCACTGTCCTATAACAAAAAACTAGAGACTCATGTCAGAACATTTAGTAGAGCTTCCAACAAGATACTTTTCCCTTAGAAAAATGTCAAAAGAGACAACAGAAGTGACTTTTGTGCAAAGAGCCTGGAAAAACGGATACTGAAAAAACCCAAGCTGTTAATAATACTGTAGCCATAATGGGAGCCAGGATCATGGTATAGTATCTAACAGACTATGGTCTCCTGGTGAAAAATGAGAGAAAAAGGGGCTTGTATGGAATGCATAATTTACTCGTTTGGTTCAAGTGAAAGATTACTAATCAAACCAGGATACTTAAATGGTGCTCTGAACCTTAAAAAGAACCATGCCCAAGGGCCAGTGAAATAATAAGTCGAAGCACAATTAAACCATGCAATTCAGTTCTAACCTATAAATCTTACTTCACCTAATACTCATCTCAATTCTTTTGAAATCATAACCTTGAAAACAGTTTTGATGAATGGATCCTCTGTAGATGATAGAAAATGTAATTTAAATGTTACTTAACAGAGTAACAAAACAGAAATTCAGACACTTCTCAATATCTAAACAGGGTACAACTATGCTATTTTCAATTCAATGGCCTTCAAACATTTATGGGGGAAAATGCATCTGCTTACGGGTGTAGGGATGAGTAGAGGCACCTATTTGAAATAAAACTGAAGATAAAATAAAACCGTATTGAACTTCTCAAAATAAGGTAAGACGTTTGGCAAGCGTAAATGGTCCTGAGGCTATTTAATTGTCGCCTAGACAGAGCATGCACTGTCTTGTTGAAATCTTTTGTTTTTATCAGTGGGCGTAGAGACCACCTATTGCTTACCATTGGTTGGCTTGTCATTTACTTGCTTCTTACTGGTGAGCTATTGTAGGCTTCCTTCCTCTTTGTGTGTTTGTCCCTATTCTGGAGCATGGACATATTACTTGTGTCCTTCACCTGCTCAATTTATTTTAGGCACTCATTTTTTCTTAGTGTTTAAGCACTCTACCAGAGTATGTCTTTCAGTCTTGCTCCCTCATGTTCTTCTCCCACTTCTGTGTTCCTGTCCTGCTGTGTTGGCGTGCCCCCACCCACTCTTCCTCCTCTCATTGTCCATGTTGGATTGCCCCCCTCTTCGTACCGTTGTCTGTGTTGGCTTGCCCACACCATCCCTCATATTTTATTGCCACCACCCTCCACCTTTCCTGTTGTCCATGTTGCCCTGCAATTACCCTCACTTCCAAAGTCCTTGTTGCCCTGATATCACCCCCCCTTCGCCCGTGTTGCCTTGCTCCCACCACATCTACAGTTTACCATGTTGCCACCCCTAATACCCTCCATCCCGTTTGTCCATGCTGGCCTGCCCCACTCACCCCTCTTTTGTTTGGGTGGCCTGCCCCCACTCTCCCTCCTGTGATCCAGGGTGCCTGGCAATTACCCTCACTTCCAATGTCCTTGCTGTCCTGATACCACCCTCCCTCCAGGGGCATAACACAAGCCCCTGCAGCCCCAGGGGCTCAGCGGGGTCCCACCACTCCAAGTGCCCTCTCAATCCTTCTAGGGAACCCCACCACTTCAAGGCCCCCTCAATCCTTCAGGAGGGCCCGCTTAGGCAAAGGACAATGAATATCATTGAGGTATGTGAAACTTACGGGCCCGTCTTACATTCTGTAGGTGGGACCCATCATTTTGTGTTACACCACTGCCTCCCTCCAGTAGCCAGTGTTGCCCTGCTTGTTGTCTGTGTTGCCCTACTAACACCCTACCTCCTCTATTCCACTGTCCATGCTGCCCTGTGTCCACGCTTCATCTTTCTACCCAGTGTGGTGGACACCGTTATTCATGTCATAGCTCTTCTCCACCTTCTATGGCCCATGTTGCCTATCTCACCAATCCTTCCCACCTTGTCAGTGTTGCCCCACCCACCATAACAGGAAAAAAAAAACGATGACACGGCACCGCTGACCACATCATATCGCTCGTCCTCTCCTCCTGGTGTCTGTTTTCCCCCTCCCAGCAATCTCCTTCCCCCTTCCATTGTCCAGATTGCTCCCAAAAACACAATACCCAAAAAAAATTGCACTGTAATACAGACACGGCTAGCCGCATCATAGCACTCCATCCCATCTATACTGCCTGATGTCCAGCCATTCCTCAAGCAATTTTTTAAAAAAGCTCTATGACACAGCCACCGCTGGTGCATCATTACACATCTTTTATTTTTTTTGTGTTTCAACCATGCTGCTGTACGACACGGCTATAAAAACCACTGACAAAGTCAAAATCTTCAGTCAGACGAGACCAATTGGCTTTGCCAATGTTTTTTCTATAGTAAGTCAGTATGCAAAGCAAATACTGAACCCTTCACCAACTTTTATCTAGATGTAGAGGTGTGTGTAAAACATGAGATTAAGATTCTAAGACTATAAGAATTCAGGGAGAAGGGGGGGCGCTAGTAAGCCCATGACAAGATGGCCACGCCTTAGTGCAGCTCTCCTAGCTGTGAGCTATAATCCATCAACTATCCTGTCATCCAGCACAAGAATATATCATTTAATGCTTATCCAAGCATAAGAAGGCTCTCCATACACTGGTGTCAGCAAATGACATTACAAGTCACACTAAATTCGGCATTACTGCTTTTACCTGCTGACCGGCGCAGATAAATGCCAAGCTGAAAATAGCGTCTGTATGGACTACTTCTGGAGACCCCCAATCATAATAGCTCATGATCCTGAGGCCGGAGTGGTGGATGCTGCTGAGGAAACTTAGATCCTTGCATCTACGACGAGACCTGCCACCCGACATCTAAGAGATGAGGAGCCGCAGCGCACACACACCGGCTCTTACTGGGCCCCTAGTACTGCTGCAGAAGGAACGATCGAACATGCCTGGCACCTGCAGGACTGTGGCCAATGAACTGTTCCCCATCGAAGGGCCTTAATGATGACAAAGGGTTGGGCCAGAGATTAACCTCCCATGGGCAGCACACCTGTCAAACACAACGCCCGCTGTGCTTCCCAACTACAACATTAATTGCGGACCTCCAGGCAGTGCCCCCAATTCTGCATAGCTACTTGTTCTGCACTGTAAAGCTCCTAAGAGTGCGCAATGCAAGTGAGACATCTTGAGGTATTGCAATACTAATTAACTTTGCTCCTACGGACCAAACGCGGGCTGGGTCTGCCTGCGGCTACTACCCAGCTCCTACTGCGCCCAATGTGGAAGGTGGATAGAACCCATATACAACTCCAATTTGATGCCCACTGAACCGCCAGGCCTTCATTGCCTACGACTGTGGATCAGTCGTATGAAATCCACAGTCGTAAGAAATGGACGCACCAAGTCAGAGGCCACCAGCTTTTAAACCCACACTTCTCACCATGCAAAAAAACATACCATACACTGATGCCAAATTAGACACTTTAAACTTGCTCATGCACAATCTGACCACCAAGCTCGACAAACAGATAGCACAAATAAGGGCAGAACAACGCATCTCAGCGACTGAAGATGACCTACAAGCCAAAGCCACGAAGTGCCTCAACAAGACAAAAACACTGGTGGTTATACAGGCTAAAAATTAGGATTTGGAGGCACGTTCTTGCATTAACCATTTATGCATCACAGGGATTCCTGAAGACATCTTTGGTCCTGACAAACTATCAGACTTACTGGTGGGGAAAAAGGGTGAATAGATGCCTACCTCCACACTCTAACCCAGAGGCCCCTCCGTAGCACATCGTAACCAAGCTCCGCAACTATCGCCTTCTATCCAGACTTTACTGCAGCGATCCAGGCAGCTCGCAAGAGTTCTTTACCATCAAAAGGAAACTCCAAAGGGAAGAAATACCCAATGCCATGATGTAACTGGCCTGTCTGTGCATAGAGCATCAGGGAACTACGAAAATCTTACCAAAGCCGCCATGAACTTCATCAAAAAAGCTTCCTAGATGTTGCAGCTACCAACAAGACACATAAGGAGACACTGAATAAGATTAAGGGATAACTGGAACACATGAAAGTCTGAGTTTCTGTTATACTCATAGTGCACGTTTTCCCTAGACCGGGGTAGCCTGAAACAAGGAGCACAGGGATGATGCAGGGATCCAGGTGAGAAGGGTCTATGTCGAGGATTGGACCACCCCCCCCCCCACCCACCCTAGAACTGAGAACTACGTCACTCTCCTGGTCTGTCGCTGCCCACCCCCAACTCCCCAGGTGGATACCTTGAGCATGATTGGGATGCTGAATTGGGAGATGGGAGGAGTTACTATGTTTAGCTTTTGTTGCTATGGATACCCTCCTACTCACTGCTACTATTTCAGCCACCATCCAACACAACACAAGCAGCACAGTTTCTCTAACATGTACACTAAATGACTACTGCCCAGGCTCCCGGACACATATCCCCACTAACATGGAATATATGAGGTCTTAACATCCTTCAAAGTACAACAGGTGCTAGCCTACCTAAATAGACGTTGCATACAAACTGCCCTCCTTCAAGAGACACACCTCACAGATCACAATGTACACATGGTATGTGCTTGTTGGGCGGTGGTACGTCTGGCCTCTTCCTACTCCTCATACTCTAGGGGCAATCTGATTCTAATCAAAAAGATGTACCATTCTCGGTCACTCACACTAAGGCTGATGACCAAGGAAGCTACGCGATCATGCAGGGAAACCTATGTGGCACCCTGGTGACCAGAGTGAATACATATGGTCCTAATATTGATAACCCGAAATTCTAAACTCAGCTTTAGAACATGCTACACACACACTGTCACTGTCCACCGTTGTACAGGGTGGTGACCTTAACACATATTTAGACCCGGTGTTAGATAGATTAGCACACACTGACTGGCATGGCAAGCAATTCATCAAGGTCCTACGCGAGGGCATGGTCTACGGACTAGTGGATATCCAGAGAGTAAGGAACCCCAATATGCAGGCATATTCGCCTCTGTGGTGCATGGCTTGTGATCCCTTCTGGACTACTGCCTGATGACTCGCAAGGTGGGCACATGGACGGTAGATATCTCGCTAAGACACCAGCGGACCACAACTGGTCCAACTGCAGGTGTCCATCCCCACACACATCCCAACACAATTTACATGGCACTTTCAATTCACAGTTCTGCTAGATCAGTTATACCGAGGACTTACGCTCAGCTATAGTAGAATATTTTCACAAAAACACTGGATCAGTATACTTTGAGAAGCATTCAAAGTTACAGTCCAGAGGGTATGCATTGGTATGCATGCTGGAATACTACATGACACACGCACATAACTGCATAACATCGAAAACACAATAAAAGCTCTGGAACACGATTAGGAGCTCTCACCCTGCCCAGCACCCTCGCAGCTTTCAGGAAGCGCACATCAAACTGGAACGACATAACAGGAATTGAATTGCGATATCTCTTGCGGCGTCATGTGGCAAAAGCATACAGTGAAGGGGGCCATCCAGGCTGTAACTTAGCCATTCGGTTAAAGTTCATGTGGGCTCAACACCAAATTATCAAAATCACTACCCTGGTGGGGAAGACTGATTTAGCTCTCCAGCTATTTTATCTGTGTTCAGAGATCTCTACATGCAACTATACCCAGCTAAGGCATCTGCTGCAGACATACTAAATACTTGAGTGAAATAGCCTTGACGTGGATGTCCCAAGGCCAACGGAATACCTAGTGCAACCCATAACCAAATGAGAGGTGAAAGAGGCCATACGCCTACTTCCCAATGGAAAGGTGCCATGCCAGGATGGCTTTTCGGGTAGATTTTATAAAGAATAGGTGGAGTTGCTAAGGTTGCCACTACATGCGATCTGCAATGATGAATAACTGACAAGTGCTCCCCTCTCTCCTACGTGAGGCCTAATCATCACACTATTAAAGCCAGACAAGCAGACCAAATATTGTAAATCACATCAGCTGTTATCGCTGTTAAACACTGATGTCAAAATACTCACCAAAATACTGACCAGTAGACTCTAACCATTCATGACGAACCTGGTTCCCCCAGATCAATCAGATTTCATACCAACTCACCCCACAACACAACTTGTGGACATTCTTTGTGCTACTTCACCAATTAGATCCCTCCATAGTGGCGACAGAGGTACTATAGGACGCTGCCAAAGCATTCACCTCCATTTAGATGACATACATGTTCTCTGTATTGGGGCGTATGGGTATGCCTGAAGCGTTCCTACGATGGGTGCAATTGTTAAATACCACCCCAGGTTGCAATGGTGCCTATCAATAGCCATACCTCAGGACTACTTCCAGTATTCAGAGGTACACCACAGGGCTGTCCCCCTGTCATCAATTGTATTCACGATTGTCCTTGAACCCCTGGCCTGCATTCCCTGTCAGAAACATGCAAACTCCGCATTGCGATTCCAGCTGGGGCCCATTAATGCCTCATTAAAGGAAAAGAGAAACAAACACTATTCACTGCACCACATTGGCAATTCATCAATTATAAGATCTGTAAAGAGTGGCTTCTCACCCCTGGGGGTGGGGGGGAGGAATGGGAGGGGTTAAGGGGGCGGGAGAGTATTGAGGCGCTGAGTGTTGTCACTGAGACTGGTGGCTATTCATTAAAACAAAATGTCTTGTACTTCTGCCTGATGTCTAGAATGGTGTGTGTGGTATGCAGGTTGGAAGTGGGGGTGTGTGGGAGAGGGGAGTTGTTCCAGATCTTGGCGGCAAGGTAGGAAAAGGAGCACCCACTGTTGTGGCTCCGACAAACTCTTGGGACTTGAACAAGGGTAGTGGAACAGAGTTTCCTGGTGGGCAGGTGAAAGGAGAGCATATTGTTGATGAGATTGGATGTGGAAGACTTTGTATGCAAGGGTGAGAACCTTGAATTTGCACCTCTTGTGCACGAGCAGCCAGTGGAGATCTCCGAGTTGGCGGGGTGATGCAGGTCTGCCTGGGGAGGTCCAGGACGAGTCTCGCTACTGCACTCTGGCTGGCCTGGAGGAAGTGGAGGAGTGGGACGGTAAGTCCGACGTAAAGGGCATTTCCATAGTCTAGTCTGCTGGCGATGATGGCTTGTGTTACAGTCTGGTTTCGATGCTCATCCATCTGAAGATCTTACGTAGCAAGCAGAGGTTGTGGAAGTTCGAGGAGATCACTGTGTTTACCTGTCGTTTGAAGGTGACTTTGCTGTTGATGACACTGAGATCGTGGGCTAGGTCGGTCAGGGGTTGCCCAAGCGTGGAGGGCCACCAGGCCTTGTCCCAGGGCTGGGCTCTCCCTGGGCATTCAGTATTGTTTTGTATTCTGCACCATGAACTACATTTGGTTCCTTTTGCAGTGGTTTACATTACTCACCTGGTGCATCGTATATGCTCAAACATGCATGTCTATACCAATCCAAGGTGCAGACCTTGCAAGGCTTTATTCACTCCCCATGCTCTTAAGTTCCTTTCTTTACTGATATATTTTCAAATCAAATACTGAATACACAGCTCAGATTTGTTCCCTTAATTATGGCATTTTTACAGTGGCAGCTGGTAATTTTAGGAGGGAGGGGGGCAGGCGGGCAGGACGCATATACACACTCACCCTCATTCATGCACACACGAACACATGCACATCCACAGCCACTCTCATCACTCATTATCAAACATACACGCACGCATCATTCATTTAAAACACACACACACACACACACACACTCTCTCTCTTACCTTCAGCTCAGCCTGTAAGGGGCCCAGGAGGGTTGGGATTGCTGCCTTCCCTCCCAACTTCGTCACAGAGTGGCATGGGGTCAGTGAGACTGCTGGCCCCACCCCACTCTGTGACAAGTTGTCACTGATTGACACTCACCCTAGGCTCTTTAGGGCTTAAACCTGAAGTGCCCTGGTCAGAGTCAATGGGTGATGCTTCCCTCGTCACCGAGAGGGAGGGCCTTAAGGCACCTTTGCTGAGCTGAGGAGGTCACACCCATAGTAGCTGTGACCTCTTCAGCCCAGCAAATTTCAGCTCAGGCAGCCAGGAGCCTTGGCAAATTGCGCATGTCTAGCCCCTGGCTGCCTGATCTGAAAATGAAGAGTGCCTGTCAGGCTGACCTTTGTTCAGCCTAACAGGCACTCTTCATGAGGGGCAAAAGGTGAGGGGGCATGGACCCTCAACACCAAAGGACGGGCCGTGGCTGGCATTTCAGAGCCATTATATCAGTACCTAGTGGTCAAAATGGGGGCAAAAAGTGGAGGGAAACCTGCAAAAGGCCTGTTTCCTTAAACAAAACCTACAAAAAGCCTATTCCTTGAAATCATTACATGGTTTTTGGCAAGTATAAATAAAGCTATTTTGAGCCAAAAAAATGAATTAACTGTGAATACTGTGACTAGAAGCAAAAAGGTGCAAGAGCCCTCAAAATGTGTAAAAATGCTGCCCACCTGCAAACCTTACCCAACAGCGCACCAGCATCATATCAATCTTATTGAGGCTTGTCTATAATTAAGCTAGCCTCTCCTCTAAAATATACGTGTAGTCCCCACAGAGTAAAATCCTCATAAATAAAGCCTATTATTGTAGTTCCAAATTTGGAATGGAGTGTCAGCATTAGATTTCAAGCTAGTTAACTAACAGATACCTTTGCAGTGTGGTGTTTCTGTTGAGCTTCGAGGCTTCCACCCATAATAGAATAAACATTGATCCAGCCATCAAAAGAAGCAGCTGAGAACACGGGTGGGTTGCGAGGACACCATTGCACGTCAAAACACCATTGGCTTCTAGTGGGCAACTCGTATATAACCTGCAAAAAGAGAAAAATATTGCATCTGTGGACAAAACGCAGAAAATCATACTAATTAATTACTATTAGATCTAGCAACAGTTTCCCCTTCTCGTGATGAGAAGTGCGCGCTATCAAAAACTCAGTTCTAGACAGAGGAAGGATATGCATTATTTTTGGGCTAAAGAAAAAAAAAAGAAAAAACGTTAAAAAAGTAACGCTCTTGTTTCAGGCCTAAATCATCTTTTAAAATATAGTGAAGCAAAGAAATTGAATGAGAAATGAAAACAGAGTGATGCCCGAGAGGCCTGTCAGCTCGACAGTGGCACCATGTGTGTGTGACAAAGTACAACAGAACTTGGTGGGAAAAGATGAATTTGACTCTGGACAGGGTGCTCTACCAGATCAGATACCTTGGAAATTCTGCATTGTGCTCATTGAAAGACAAGGCATGAAAATCTATGCCTTTCAAAGGATTTGCAATGAAGTGTAGATCCGACAGTCAGGTGTGAATCTGATGTTGTATGATTCATAGTTAAATAATATGAACTTTTTGTCAGCTTAATTTGGAGGCACTTTTTCCCTAAAAATAAATAAATACATATTTAAGTCTATATGAGGCATGGGTGCTGCGATGCCCATTTAACCACTGATTACACCTATATATTGTGCGTTAATGTATCCCAGATTACCTTTAGTTATCTTTGCTTTCAAGACTTTGGCATGGTTTAATTATTGCTCTTATATCAAAAGGGTTACTAAATAACTAGGTAGAAAATAGAACAGTTCCCAATGTGATGAAGCAACTGAGTGTGTGAAGGAATTTGTGTAAAATTACACGGGATCTTATGGTCTCCTTTAAAAGAGACCATTAAAGTTTAGCAACTGACCTCTGGAAGGCCTTAGGGTGCGCTCGTGCCCCTATGTGTTACACATATTCACCTGCCACCACAAACTTTCAGAGCGCAGATCAGTGCCAGATATCTGAGTAAAATATTAGAGAGCTTTAAGCCAGACGACTAAGAGGCGATAAAATCATAGAAACGATTGTAAAATAAAAATGTGAATGTTCGGTTGTGCGTTATTTGTTGAGCAGATCATTAATAGTGTTTCATGGCACTCAAGATTAAATTTAAGAAAAACGAAGCTATCGACACGAGACAAGCTTACTGCAGATTCCGTCAAGTCTTAAGCGGTATAGAGGAAGTGGGTTATAATGCTTGGCAGCTGACTAAGACTATCTAGCGACATTTCCAGGATCAGACTACCACATACAAATGTAGTGCAAAAGCGCAATGATGTCTTGGAGGCGTATCAGCTGGGCACAACCACCACTAAGTCAGGACTACTCTCATACAGAGCCTTAAGATAATTAACGCTTAAAATGGATTATTTTCTACATGGGCAGCCAGGTAAGAAAAAATGTGAGGACAATATTTTTTTAGTACACTAAAGAGCAGCGTTGCATCCACAATTTAGATTAGCTGCAGATAGCCAAGCTTTTTTTCCAGCACCATTTAAGCAGACGCCATTGTCATGTACAAGCCAGAAACAAATGAATAGCATGCGGAACAGGAGGGATAGTATTGAGCCCTGAGGAACACAGCAACTTACCTCATAAGTGGTGGTAGTAAAAGGGGTTAAAGTTTGACCTTTGAAGAAAAAGATTTGGAATCCGGCTTAAAGAGGTACTAAAAAGTGTTAGGCTCACAAATCCCTCCCATCGCATCATTACACACTTTTTCAGTAGTAAGGTCATTAATTTTTGTAAGAAAATATAATAGTTGTGTAGATAATTCTGATCATCATCATCAGGCAGCTTTTTTAGAGCCCATGGCTGCCCTTAGGCATCCCAGTGCTAAAGTACACTACGAAACTGGTCAGAAAGAGAATGAGGTGAACGGTTCCAACAGAAACTGGGCATTTCAAAGAGACTAGACAAAGAACCGGGTTTTTAAATGCTTGAGAAACAGGAGTTCAGTATCAGGAGCATGTAAAGGGAGAGGCAGAGAATTCCGCAGTTTGGAAACATTATTTTGGAAAGAGCATCCTCCACTCTTATTTCTCTTAAAGTAGATCGCAGGCGCCTAGTGGGAATATAAAGGGTGATCAGTGATTGTCAGAGTGTCGGGCCGGTGTCCCTCCGGCGATGCAGAGGGAATTAAATATAATCCTCTGGGACACCGGGAGCCAGTGAAGAGATTTAAGAGTATGCTGGCTAGACACTGTCTGGGAAAAGTGTAAATCAGGCAGGCGACTTGGGGGCTCCCACATACATCGAGTTTCCATAATCCAAACAGGCAAGAACGAGAACCTGGACTACTATTCTTTTAGAGGGAAAATGAAGCAAATGAAGGATTTTAGTCAATTCTAAGCATCCCATGACAGATAACGGCTAGTTTCGTCGATTGGATAGCCATAGTTAGAGAATAACCCACCGAGAACCCTAAGCTTTTTACAGCAGGCTTGTGGAGCCTAAAATCTGGGCCATCCCAGGTTGGGCTGAGGCAGTATGGTATTGCCCACGATGGTGAGTTCAGTTTTCTACCCATTGAGTTTTAAAGCGGAACAATTCATCCAGTTAGACACGGCCTTAAGACAGGGGCTTAAGGTCGCTGAGCAGGGGACCTGTGTATGACAGAGGGAAGACCAATTGTGTGTCATAGGCATAGGATATTATTGAGATCCCAAATGCCAACACAACATCCCTCAAAGGGTGCATATACACATTAAATAGTGTTGAGCTTATTGAAGATCTAGAGACGGTTTATTTAGCAAGGGAGTCACAATGGCTGCTTTAACTTTTATTCTGCTTTCAAGACAGTAATAAACGTGACTTTTCTCTGTATAAAAAAAACGGAAGCATTATTAACAGGTGTGGCGGAAAACCAGATGACCTGGTAGATGCCGTCATCTTATGAACAACCAAAGGGAAATTAGGATCTCATCCCCCTCTTCCGATGCCCTAATTTTGGCTCCTTAAGCCAGAAAATGAACAATAATTTGATAGATAGTTCTATAGAAAACTAGAATATAAAAATAGAGACTTGCCAGTTCTGCATTTTGCTGTGAGGTTCTAGTAGCCAAATATTACTATGTAAAACACAAGGATCCAGCCCAGCTCCTGGAAATCTTGTATCTGTGAGAATGAGTATCAATTAAAATGTTACACTTCTATATGGCTGCATCCAAGACATCCACCTTTAGTATTAGATTAAAATAAATAGATGCTGATCTAGACCCCACCTTGTTAAACTGGCAGGCATCCCCGGCGCTTCCTGGGCGTTATGTATTGATTGCATTTTGCACTATGGACCACATTTGGTTCCTTTTGCAGTGGTTTACATTACTCATCTGGTGCATCCTATATGCTCAAACATGCATGACTGTACTACTCCAACGAGTGGATCTTGCATGGATTTATTCACTCCCCATGGAATAAAAAAAAAACTTCTTCAAATGGACACTCCAGAATACCATTACACAAAGGTAATTTTAGTTTTCATAAAAGCTATTCTGCCTCAAAGTGCTCGTAAAGTTTGGAAGTCCACAACAGGAAGGGGAGTACTTTAGGCAATGAACATGTGCTTTCCTTTTCTGATCATGTAGGCCACAATACTATAAATCCATATTTAGTACCTGCTGTTGCACCTAAGATGCCACGCTTTCATTTTTATTTATGGGCAATACACCCTAACTTGACTAATGAAATGATAGCCAGACGGTGCTCTAGGTCACACAGTATGTCTTTGGCAAGAGCAATTGAAGGTCTAGGAAGCGCTACGAAAAAATAAATTTCTGTCCTCTTCGCATTTCTCTGAAGGGTTATTTGTAGGCACATTCTCAATTAAAAAAGCTCATTTGAACGTCAGGCAAGTTCATCTCATAAGAATGCATCAAAGTCCATGCAGATTACATTATCAACAGGATGTGGCTAAGGCAGGGAAGACTGCTACAAAGCTTCAACAACTCTGTCGACTAGAAAGCGCAGGCGTGAGACATAGCTATCAACCACAACATGCCTAGAGGTAGCTCCAGAACAACTTGATTGTTGCTGATGCAGGAATGGTTTTGTGTTTTGGGATGCATGTCTACTTCACGGGGCTCAGAAGAAACACAGCTAGTTCTCTCCTGAGCATGGGGACTGATTTCTCATGGTAAACTCGTCCAGCCCCCAATGTCAGTTAAGAGTGCTTTTTGGTAAATTCACTTGGTTGACCAATGCTATTTGGCCAGTTCTATTACATGTTTCTCTTGGTGTAGTCCTTAAGGCTAACATCTCCTAAATTCCCTTCGATGTCCACAGTGTTACTGCCAACACCCTGAATAGACAGGAGCACATAAACACTGCAACACAGGGCCAGCTATACAAGAGATCTCCATATGTGCAGGGTACCTATTGCAACTTCTTACTCTAAGGTGACGTTTCTCAGGGACAAAGCCAAGAATCAAAAGGGTGTATGAGCACAATGACGACGAGGTGTGTCAATATAGCATATAACAGGCTGGTGACTCAGACCCTTAGTAAATTCCTCGATTAGTGATTAGGCCCTTTGCAGTGGAAGGTTTGCAGTTACATACTGCAAAAAAGTACCTGAAGGAGGAATGAATGAACACCAGGATGCACAATCTGTATGGAAATTAGACTTGGGTGCCAGCCAGGCTACTCCTGAGCAGCATCTGAGCCAAGATCTTTAACCCGAAAGAGATCACCATTGCTCCTATGTCAGCAGTCGAATTACTTTTCAGCCACACTCAATCTGGACGATGATCGGTTGGTCCTAAACCTCAAAGTGCGTTACTAGCTGCAAGCATGTCAGGAGAACCGAATCCCTGAAGTTTTGTTTAAGGATCTCCAAAAGTCGCTAGTGCAGGCTTGCAGCTTTTTTTGTGAACTAGATCCACTTCTGTTTCCTATCATACTAAGCCAAGTGCCACATATAATAGTTTTGTGATATAATTTCAACAGTTGAAACTATCCTAAATCTGCGATTTGAATTTGTGTCAGTATAAACAGATCTGTCTGATATGTACGTGTTGAGGTCAATGAACAATTACGTTTCCTGCAACCTCTTAAGTAAATAGATCACTACAACGTAAAGTGAAACGGAGTGCATTATTCGTTGGAAGTACTTTTATTAAAGAAAAACACAAAGAAGAAGCAGGACAAATAAAGGTGCTGTTTTAACTATCAGCACTGAGGCTATATTGCACACTATCACCGTTAAGAATCGGCTAGGATTCAGTTTCACCAATTTACAAGCAGTACAATCCGAAAGTCTCTGGAGGGGAGTCTTCGCAGATTTCTTCTTGGGGTTACTCCGGTGTAGTCATCTCGTGCTCATAGTATTTTGTTTCCTTTATCGTGGAGACAAACGTTCCAGCAAAAGTATGTCACCTTCGCCATAGGGAAGGGGACGTTCACTGAAGCAAAAATAGCACCAGACAAGAGGAGAAAACATGACCTTGTTTCCCTCCTCGCTCTTCTCCTTTGCCAAGTTTTCTCCTAAAATTAGATCCTTCATTAATGCACACTGAACGTGTGTTCCGATGAGACAAGGCAAAAAAAAAAAGCTCTCATTCCTGATGTTATGGAACTAAAATATATCTACTAGTCTCAAGTGGTTTAAGACACAGTGAAAGAAAAGTTTGATTAACTGCATTCCAACAACAAAGGCAAATAAATATATCTGCAAAGAAATCCTTAGATGATATATTGGCCTAAGTCAGAAAATGTGGCTGTTCCTTTCTCTATCCCTTACACCATCATCAGCGGTGCGGCCGTTCAGGAGCCCTACCTGTTTAATGTTTCATGCACTGGATTCATAGTGAAGGATCTGAACATGCAAATGTTTTGGAATCTAGTGAGGACCATATTTCTGAAATTCCCGCCAAGACTACTTACCAGAAGGAACCTGGTCCTTCTAAATGTTTTCATTTACTAAAGATCAATCCTATGCTGACCTTAATCCACAACGACCATAGTGAATTCCATTTCAATAATTTTGTGACACGAAGGCAGGTACAGAAATGGTCAAATTCCACATAAGGTTAAATTTCACTTCAATTCCATGTTGGTTATGCTACATATGCCTCCTAGGCAAAAGACTCCCAAAATCTATTATTTGCTCCTATGTAAAGTTGCATTCCTCAGCAAAAGAAATCGTGAAATGGTTCCAAGAAATTTCCGGAAGGCAGTTTTGGAAAAGAGACAGGAAAGTGTTTGGTGTCCAGACTACACTGTTGTTTAGTTTTCTTTATTGCAATCGGTAATGAGTGGCATTAATGAACTGTATCTTCTGAAAATAGATTTTCCTGCTAACGAATTTTAGGAAAACACCAATTTCTGCATGGTCACCCCCACTATTTGCTACTTTTTATTGCTGTTTTTTGACTCTTTGAACTGGGACTTGGCTGACCAGGAACAAGTGGAGGAGTTCTGACACTCAAAACATGTCAAAATTGGCTATACCCCCAATTGTCATATTTAACTCATCTGTAAATCCCTAGTATATAGCTTAAAGTGTACCCAAAGACTGTATCCCAGTGGACCACAGCACACATTGTGCCAGCACAAGAGTGACAATGGAAAATCTGACTTCAGGCCTACTACTGTAGTCTGTCTGTGCAATTTTAAAACTGAAAATTCAACGTGTTAAAATAACCCTTTATGAGAAGACTAAGCACTTCTTACAAATATTGTCACACATAAGTAGAATGCTAATGCCCAACAAGGCAGGGTATACGATATTTAAAGGCAGGACATGTAAAAGTTTAATGTAAAAAAGTTCTTACCGTGACAAGACCGCAAATGCGGTTTTCACTGTAACAGGGTTAGCTGTGCCATAAGAACGCACTAGGGTATAATATTAAAATGAAATGTTATCTCTGCCTTGAAAGCAGAAAAAAGTTAATTCTTGGACTTTTAAAAATATTATCACAAGCACAACTCATTGGTAAAGTCTGATTTGTACTAAATATTTTACAAAAGATACATTTTTCTTTAAAGTCACTTTTTGCCTGTCTAAGGCCCCCAGAAGCCCATTTCCAATAGCTTCCAGTTCTCACTCAGGAACTGGAAAGTTTATTGATGAGATGTGAACTTGCTCCCAAAGTTGAGACAAAAGCCTTGATTATATGGAAGTGTTCTGTTCTTCTGACAGGATGAAGCCACAGGTAATGCCCAGGATCTTAGTTATCTTCAAAGCGTTCTATCCTGTCAGAGGCAGATGTAGGTAACACCAGTCTTTGTCCCCTTCTTTGTCCGTCTACCCAGCGAGACACCAGTCCCAATGGGAGAGGCGTTGCCTCCATAACAACACATAGGTAACACTCTTTGGCACACTCATTAGAACACTATTGGCCTTGTGGAAGAAAGTAGTACTGCATCTGCTTGTGAGAACTGTGAGGAGGCCAGAAAGGCTGGACCTGATCCCACTTTTTAACCAGGACAAAGAACAAAGATGAGGGCTCCAAGGGGCAGTGGGCTGACCTCTTGTTAAACTACAGGGACAAAAAAGTGCAGGAAGCCAACTGTCCTGAGGTAGTCCGGCTAGCCAGTTTGCACTGGGCCTGCTGTGGACCTTGCTCTTTTCTCCTGCTGGAGTGAGTCATGACCCTCAAGTACTGTTCCTGAGGTATGGGAACTCCTAGCGGGTGTGAGAGTGTTCTCTTGCCTAAAACCATAAACTAGGACTTAGAAACTTTTCACAAAATTTCAGCCTGGAGAACAGGCATGGGACCAACCAAACGATCCATAGAAGGTCCATCTCCAGTGGGCCTGATTTCAGTGAAGCTGTTGCCGCATTCTTCTTCACAGCAGCAAACCAGATTCAGTGGGTCTGACGCCAGCTGGTAGCCGACGACACTGAACGCTCTTTGGCTACAGCCTGCAGCTTTGCCACACTGCCGAAATCCAAAATAATGAAAAGAGTATGTCAAAAGGTAGAAATCTTCACTGGGCCCGACACCGAGCAGCATCCTACCAACATCAATGACTTCCTCGGCACAAGCTCCAAACATTTCCCGCTCAGATTTTTTCCAGTCGTTGTCAATGGCTTGCCCAAAACCTCATCTAAAGCCAATCCATCATCAACAAGCCAGTCTTCAGATCCAGCCTGCAGTTGAAGATTCTACCTTCTTGAAAAATTGAGGGTGAAGGTTACTGTCAGACCGGAACAGATCAGACAAACTTCTGACCCATTCTCCATCATAGCCAGCTTTAAATCTTACTCTTGCCCGGGTCTATTGCGACCATTTACCCATGGATGTGCTTTGCGCCTTTTGGAGCTATTTTCATTTAAATCTTTAAACTTTCATATTGCAAGTCCCCTAATTGGATGTTTTATAATTTTATAATTTTCGTGTAATTTTGTTCATTACATTATTCTATGTTTTAAAAACTGGTGTGGGATTATTAGTTTGTGATGTTTTTGAATTTGTAGCGGTTTTGCTTCATACATTTTTCTAAAGTTAAGCCTTTCTGCTTTGTGCCATTGCACCCAGGGGTAGCGCTCAGGTTTAAACTACTGAAACATTTACTGAACACAACAAGAATAGTGACAAGAATAGTGACATTACCTGTTGTGGACTACCATCCACCCCAACTAATAATCCACTTTCTCACACAAGTGGTAAACTTTAATTTGCAAAATGACATGTTTTTATTTAATGGAGATACAGTTTTAAGCATGGTTGTGCATTTTGGGTTTTCAGTTTTTGTAGCATGCAATCAAGTGGAGACTGGGTGCAGAACTAGGTCATAAGATAGCTGCTTATTATATTGATCTGGTTTTGAAACAAAATACGACATTTATACGAAGTCTGTCATTAGGTTTTGTTCTGAAGTGTTAAACTATAGTAGAATTACGTAGCTTTGAACTTTTTTGGAGAAATTTCATACCCACCTACGCTCATCAACTGTGAAATTAAAGTATGATCACTTCTGAATGTTTATGGTTTTAGGCAGAAGAACACCCTGACACCCACTAAGGGTTCCCACACCTCAGGAACAGTACTTGAGGGTTATTACTCACTCCAGTAGGAGACCCCAGCAAGGTCCACAGCACGCCCAGTGGAAACTATGTATGGAAAATACATATTATAAATCCATTTACTCAGGATCTGCCTCCAGGGACAGTGTATGGCAATTTAATCAGACATATAAGATCCCAGGACCATCTTTTAAAGTACTACCTTTATGCATCATTGTGCACTCATGAAAGTCAAAGGCCTTTTTGGCATTCAAAGAACAATTTGCTTACCTCTGGTAACACCTTTTCTGGCAGAGACTATCTAGCTGCAGAACCCATACCTTAGAAAACTACCAGGTGTCAGCCTGGATCCAGAAACCTTTGAGCAGTACCTCTGCAGGCCAGTAGGTACTGTCAATCGGCTCCCTGTCAGAACGCTGCACTAGTATTAAAAGTCTCACAAGTCCACTCTGACTCAGATAAAGTCAGAAGTGTTCCAGCGCTGATGCACTATCTAGTCAGCAAGTTACCCTGGGACTGACTGGCCTGAATTCCGTCTTATCTACATCTGCAGGCTCCGAGAGTCAGGAAATCCTGAGGACGCTCTCTCTACGAGCATCGGAGCAGCAGCAGCTGGTCTAGGTAAGCTAACTGCATAAGGTCCAGCCGGTCTGCACTCTCTGATCCTCAAACTCCTCACAAAGCGTCATCTACTACAGCGATTAAAGGTTCTTCACAGTTCCTCTTTGCACTTAAGTCTTTTAGACTCCCACACTATATGGGGAAAATTGGAAAATTATGGGAAGTTCCCGTCTGGGGGCAGATGCCTTGGGAGGTTCCAACAGCGCCTCACTCCTCTGATGAAGCTCTGGGTCAGTAGACAGTTATAGGCAGTTCCAGTGACCACCTCTAGCATACAGGGTCACCACTTACCTACTGTACATGGGCACCCAACTGCTCTGCACAGCAGGAGTCTGCACGGCGGTCCCTCATGGCATTTGGATTTGCGGATTCTAAACTGCTCACAGGCTTTGGCATACATAGCACAGTATCCAACAAGGCTCACTATACGGTGGCCCTCCCCTGGCATACAGGGGTAAACAATTTTGTCCTGCACATGGGCCATGACCTGATCGGTGCATTAGCCATTTCCTCACACCTTGCAATAGGAGACTACTCAACAGAATTCCCCACTGGCAGACGATGATGCTCCAGGGCAGGTAGACTTGGATTCTTTGGGTGATCTCGCTCACCCAGCAGGTAGACTAGCAGGTTCCCGCCCCCCCCCCCCCAACCAAACCTCCAGTCCTGGTCACAAGCAGAATGCTAGTAGAGCTTCCCCTCCTCACACAGCCAGCCTGGCTGCCTGGCAGATGACAATTTTCGGGGTCTCAAACAAATTTTCTTATATAGTCCATACCCAGACACCAAAGGTGATTTACAGTCTCAGTCGTCGAAGTATATGTTGGAGGTTTGTTTCGTGTGCCGACTCCTCTGTCCTCTGGAAAGCAGCCTGTCACAGCAGGAGCGACTCCAGCACTGATAGCTCCACAACACAGGCCATGGCAGTGACTAGAGTTTACACCTGGATGTCAGCCACAGTGAAATTTGCATCAAGAGGTTAACCCCAGGCCACAGCCCTACTTTTTATGAGTCCCCTATCAGTCCCATCTCCTTTCAGACCCCCAAGGCCCTTCCTTGTGACTGCTCACTGAATCAAAGAACATCCTTAGGAGTTTAAGGGGACTGGCTCTCCTCCTCTACAGCATGGTTCCACCCAACTTACAGGAATGCAGCAATACACAAATCTGTCTGTGGGAAAACGAAACAGAGCCCTCCATATATTTTACTATTTACAGGCACATACAGCTAATGCATGTATACAGCATCTAGCCACTGCACAACACTGTATCCTCCTTGTATTGTACCACTCGTAGGCATACAAATGCCCAGTAAATATATTTAACATGCAGACGTTACACAGCATTATATCCTTCATGTACTGTACCGCTCACATGCGCACATACACGAGCATATGCATTGAAAATACACATTGTACAGTATAGCATTACCCTTGTATTGTACCCTTCCCAGACATATATACACCCAGCACAAACAAACCACTCATGCAGCACTACACACCAAACCAATATAAGCCAAGGGATGAGTTAAGCGTACAGCAGCTGAACTTCAGAATGAGTGACCCTGTAGAAGTTATAAAAGACCTTTTCACTCCCACTGATCACTACACGGTATTCTGCCACAACCACGCTGCTTAACGACTCTCCTGTCATCACTATGAGGGTAGTGATTTGAGTGCCAAGCTGGGTCCAACAAGACCTCAATCAATGAGACAAGCCTATGTCATGGTGCACACACATGATCTATGCTTGCCTATGACAGCAAAAAATCTGCACAAGGGATCCAGACATCAGTACAATTGAGCACTCAGGGCGGGGATGCAAGTGCATTACCACGCAGAGGCCTTTTCGGTCCCAACAGTGGCGTTGTAACATGCAACTTACCTCACCAATGTTTGGGTTCCAACACAGGATGCGGTTGTCTTTGGCACTACTAAGAAGCAGCTCTGGGTCAGCTTGGCACCAAGAAATTGATAAAATTCCCCTTGAAAAAAAGCAAAGTAACATTGGTCAACCAAAAATATTTTTCAACCAAAAGTTAGCTCTTACTCTGTTGTATAATTAAATTTAAATAAATGGTTCTCTGTACAGCACTATATTTATACACATATCAACTAATACCGAGATCCTCTTCCCAATAACTGCAAATGACTTTCTCCTTCAGATTAGCACAGAACAACTTCTTTGATCCGCATTCAACTTCCCATAAACAGCATGCCATCCTACGCAATGCACATAACAACATCTCAAAACATAAGGCTTAGATGTGAGAGAAAAAAAGCTCTGTTTTAATGGAGTTCAGAATGTGCCCAAAATAGGTTCTGGCAGCAGTAATCAACCCAAAGGTCGTCAACAATGTGCTTGCTCACGTCCCACTGCCTGAATATCCCCTAAAGAGTCGGTCTGAGTACAGAATTTCTTACCTTGTGTGGTTCTCAAGGACTTTTAAAGGTGAGGTCGCAAACCGGAGGTCCCACATCTGGATGACGGGCATGCGATCATCTTCAGATGAGAGAACCAGCTGAGTGGGAACTTCTGGGTGCCACATCATTCCTGAACAATGCATCTGCAATCGTGCAAACAAAGGACGCAGAAAAGTAAGAACACAGACAACTGAGCTTTGAACTCCTTAACATCAACTGCTCGGGACATTGTTTTGAAGGTTTTAAAAAGCAAACTGGAAAATCTGCAATCTTGCAAAATGCAGAACTATAAACGTAAGAACATTCGCCTTCCAACGTATTTGTTGCCAAGAGCCTATTTGTCTATAACTACTAAGCTTTGAAAATGATCCTGTGCTCCAAATGAATCATGTTTTCCCATTAAGAAAAGTTTTAACTTGGGTTCTCAAATCAGATTGTTTTTTTCTTTAACACAAGTGAAATCTTAAATTCCAGACTGTTAAAATAAGCGCAATTTTTGCACACGAGAAACTGGTTCAAGCTGAAAATGTCTTACTCTAAGTGTGAAACATGTTCTGGCCTCACGCTGGCATCTCAATTATGACCTTGCAAACAACGTTTAGTGCAGATGGCCGGTGAAGTTCATCACGTGAGGAAAAACTTATGTAATTTAAACTAAACCAGTTTTATACATTCTGACAAATCACAATCTCCCAGTGCCTTTGGAAAAATAAAATGTGACCTTGTGTAATATAACTGGTGCTCATGTGAAGTGCTGCAATATCTTCGGGTTGAGTTTGCGTTATACAACAAGGTAAAAACGAAAACATAAAAATAAAATGAAAGTTTCTTGGAAAAGCCATTAGTGAGAACTTGTAAATGGTAGTCAGTCAACACAGGCCAGGCCAGTGCAAAATTAGCAGCGAAAATTAACTATTACACATTAGTATGGGAGTAAAGGCATGGCACAGGATTGCATGCTGGACCATAAGGATCATGTAATACTCAAATATGCACAACTGTCAGGAAGCGCTAAACCTGGGTTTAGAATAAGGTGACCCCTTCACAATGACAAAGGACCGTCACCCCCCACTCAGCTAAGAGCCAGGAGCTGTAAAATAAAACAATATTTAATTATCATTTTATTTTACAGCTACTGGGTCAGCCATCAGCAGTGCAGGGAGGGGCAGCGTTGGGCCATGGCGGGCGTGGGGGGGGGGGGGGGGGGGGGGGAGAGAGGGAAAGGGGGAGGAGAGAAATCACTTAAGTGTGCATGTGTGTTTGGCTGGCCTAAGTGCACACTTCGGTATCTCCAACCTAGCTGTGTTGAACAGCCAGGCTGGTGTCCTAGTAAATGCTGGGGCACCAGAAGAGAAGAGAAACGCGAGGCGGCGTCCATGAAGGTAAGGTTATTTTGTTTTGTTTTTTTAAAAAAAAATGTATTCCCCCACCCCTCGAGATTTGCAGCCTCCACCGCTGGCTTAGACTAGAATGATTCAGAGAAGATGAGTTATGAGAATAAGAAAACAAGCATAATTGGATCTGATAAAATCAATAAAATGCGCAGAAATCTGAGATGCCAACAATGGATCACTCACTTTCACAAATGAACCAAATGTGTTTAAAATAAATTATTATCATTGTTTAACACCTATTCCACTGCTCCAAAGAACTTCAGTATCCAAAGCAGCCAAGAAAATATGTTGACACTAAATGAAAATCTATTTAAAAAAAAAAAAATGTAGATGCGCTTTCCTTGATGGCAAGAGAACAGACAAATTTATCACTACTAACTATTTTAAATTATTTTTCTGTAAGATGACCACATCTTGTTGACTAATTGCACTGATATTTTTATAGTGCATTTTCAGCTCATAAATATAGGCAATGGATTAAAAAAGTATAAGTGCTTCGGATAAAGTGCTGTTGCACATGCCTGAAAACAGAACCATTTTGTCAGAATTCATACGAAGTCTGCAGTTTGGCATTATACTGAATCCGCATCTAATACATTTTATAAACTGCTGATGGCAAGTTATAGATCCTAACAGAAATTTGGGAAACCGATAATTTCCAAAATTAGACTAAGTATTTTCAAGTACTCTGGATTTGGAAAAATGTCATGTGTTGTATTTTCATGAGGCATATGGTATGTCTAGCAGTTTTGTGTAAAGGACAACACAGAGTTCTTAAACAAGTAACCTATTAACCAGCTTTGGGTAACTGTAATCCAAAAATGAGCATAAGACTGTAATTGTGGGCATCTCAGGTGTTCTGTAAATCATCTTGCCTCATCTGCTTTTTGTAATGCCTTAGAACTGGTGTACTGTAAATAAAGTACTTTGAAGAAGCTTTTGTATGCTACCACCACCCTTTTTCCCCCGTCTGACCCACAACTGTACAAATACATAATACCTTTTTGGTGGTATTTTGTCAAATAGAACTAAACTATAACTCACATTATTTTCAATTTTTTGCTATTATTTTATTGCAACCTTTTTGACAAGTTAAATTAAATAGTATTTTGAGGCATGCAACAAACGACAAAAAAGCTAAGCAACAGTCCAACGCAGCCAAACAATTATGGTGGAGACATTATTTTATTCTGGTCTCGCTTTGAAATAATTAGGCGGGTCCAGAATATGTTGATAATTTTCATAAAATACAATAAACAGTGGTCGAATTGCATTAAAAAAAAGGCATAGGAATTGTGCTGATCCATGCAATGGGGTGGGGTCAGCAAGCGTGGGGGCGGAGTCAAAGGTGTGGCTAAAAAAAACCTAAATATTCTTTACGTTTGCTAGTGCGCCTGGTCCTTAGTAAGTAAACTTACAAGGGGGCGCTTATAGGTTGGTGAACCTTTTGAGTCGCATGGAGTATCCTAGCTAGGCTAATGGCTGGTACACTAATGATTAATACACAACTCAATAAACATTAGTCATCATCAGCAATGAATCAAGAACATAACACCCCATGACCCTCTGCAGTCATGAATAACCAGAACTTGTTATACATTTTAGTAATTTTATTCCCTATTAGATACAATACTAAGTCATAAGATTCATTCAATGCAAATCAATCAATTCAAAAGAATTTCATTTAGTTTTTTATAAATTGCCAAAAACATAATCTAACCAAACCTTGCATCAAAACATATTCTAATGCATTAGTAAGATTCAATAGAAAGATCAAAGGTAATACGTTTTCCCCTTTCATAGTGTTCAGCAAAACAGTCAATCGTCTCTTAAGTCAGTCAGATTGTCATATAAGGGAAATCTCATCTAGTCCAGATTAGCATCAGCATGTGGGGCTTCATGCAAAATAATTTAGAACAAGAATTTTGGAAAAACCATCTAGCTAAAAAAACTAATTTGACAGCACAGTTGGTACCTAGAAAGGAAAGGCATAAAGTTATATTCAGTCACATTATCATATCTACCTATCCTCGGTATGGATCAGCAACAGAGTCAGTCTTCGTCCTCAGGTCATCAGTCGGTCAGCATCACATCACTCACAAGTATGAGCACAATGATTGAATCTCGAATAGCCTTGACATCTCTTGCCCTCCGTCTCTGTCGCCCTCCCCTAAGTCAGGTTATTATATCAAAGTTAACCAGGCTAACCCCCAAATCCTAATTGGTCAATTAATCACCAGTTATGACTCTATCCAATAGTAATTTTACTCCAAATCTATGAATTTTAATATTGTACTGTTCTCATGTAGGTGATGTACACTCAGAGCGCTTTCCACGCTAGTTACTACATTTAAGTTCCATACATTTTAGTTCCCTCATCTCCTGTCCGTTGGTTCATGCAAAGGTTTCAGCTAAGCAAATTTATTAAACAATGAGCAGTTCACGGTTAGTTCAGCTTGTCAGTATTTTCCACTAAATGCAAAGAAATACAGCTTCTGTATGAGGCCTGGCAAAACTAGGAAATGAGTTAAGCTCTACAATATAATGCAAAACATAAGTTATATCTCTCAATATGACATACTACTATGTTATTTTAATACATTTTCAATATTTCACATATCTTAGTTCTTTTAATATAATTTGTGAATCTTAGCGACCGCTCTCCAAGGTCACAATTTCAAACGTGCACATAATTTTTCTACGTTAGTCATTTTTTAAAAACATTTTTCATTATTCAAAATACATAAAGATTCATTAATAATTTCTAAGACATTTGCATTAACACGTTTTTTTGGTCTTTCACCATCACGTAGCTACGTATGAAATAACATGCAGCTTAAATGAAAAATAAATGAAAAAGCAGTTGTTACTCATTGAGAAATGCACTATACTACATTATGAAACCTCTATTAGTTAATGCCCTCAGAGGTCTGTGTGTAACCAGAGAGCCACAGAATTAAATCTTGGTTGGTGCAGCAGTGGAGAACGGTGATTTGTATAGGCAAAGAGGTAAGAGCCTGTGTGAATATGTTTTCATTATTTTAAACCTGCACTACGCATAGTATAATATAGACTGCTGCCAAATTCACAAAAAGGTTTAAGATAAAATGGTGCTTCCTAAGTATAGATTTTAGTAACAGCCAGATTGTACGTAATGTAATTTTTTTTTTTTACATAACTGTCCCTTCAACATCTCTACAGGGGTTGTAAGCGCTACATAAATACAGTTTCAATTAAAACACACACACTTCACAGCTCAGTTGTTAACTCTTTGTACTACCACTCAAAAATAAATCTTGGTCATCCAAAGCTTTGAGTGATTCGATCAATTAAAGTTAATGAAACCAGTATAACCACTACTTACCATGCTTGACATTTATCACAGGAACTCCACCAGGCATTTGCCATCTTTTTGCTGTGCTATAACTTAACCCTCTGAGAGTTCAATCACACTGACATTTTCCACATATTTGAACACTGGAACTTTTACACTACATACGGACATGTATTAGTGGGTAGCATTACCACATTAGCATTCATCATCCACTATTAAAAACACAGGCACCTACCATGCAGGTCCCTTTTCCAACGCTAGTGTTCGCCATTTTAAGTACATGGGGCCTTTTAACACACAAAGTTTGCTACAGACATTTACCTCTTGTGAACTTTTACCACTGACACTTTCATCACTTGCAAACTTTTACTGAAATAATAGGATTAACCAGCCCTTCAAAGAAGGGGTTTAGTTAACGGGGACAACATAATGCATGCCTTTTCCCTCTTAATATTACTGCACAGACCTTTAACTACAAGTTACACATACTCTCCTAGGGTGCCCGGTCCTGAAATGGGCTCACTGCTGTTTCTGCACCTGCGTAGACTGAGGAGATTTAAAGGATCTCAAGAGCACCACTCTCACATGGATCTGTCAGAAGCACCCACAGTACTACCTCCTCTGCTCTTAACTTGCTTTACTTTCACTCCTCTGCTTCCCCTCATCTTTTATTGCTCCCTCTTACTTCCTCCTTCATCCATGTTGTTTGCAGGCTTTGCAGCTATAAAACTGCAACGCACCTACCATTCACAAAGAAATCTTTGTCATCCTAAGTTTTGAGTGATTCGATCACTTAAAGCCAGTACCCTAGCATCCTTTACATTTGCGGATTACCCTATACATTTGCATATTAACTTGTTGTGCACATTCACATTTCTTTCAGGGAAGCAGGCACCCAGGGAGAAAGGCTTTTTTGGCTGTCTGCCGGGCTTCGGTTTCACATCACAGGAGACTTACTGCATGAAGCTTTAGCTGAAGCACATTTATAATATCGGAATTAACCGCCCTGGGACGGTTGTAGTTTTACAAAAACTAAGGGAATGGTTTTTAATAAATCAGAAAAGTAGGGGCACAATGTGCCCCTACCGTTCCGCCCACTTCGACCTCTGACCATAAGAAATGTCCAGTTTTTACCTTTGGCTCTCTGCCATTACCTACCAACTCTATGGTTGATTCTTCTTTCACTGAGCATCATAAATTCTACCATTGACACATGAGAATGTAATACACAGCATGTAACTTATTCGTACATATTGTAAGTGGGAGATACAGCAACGGAAGCCAGAAAGCATATGCTCCATGTTTATTTGTTTTAACTCCTATTTTCTACACGCTCAAATGTATTTTATGAAAAAAAAACTACATACACCATATTCACAAATACATTAGTAATTATAGAAGTATGGTTTTTAATTAGGAACAAAGGGAATTAAAGGGAAATGGTTGTCTAGAAGTGGGCTAAAATCGGATTACAAACGAAAATAAGCAGTAATAAATATAACAACAGACATAGTAATAAGCATAAATACTGAAATATTGATCAACTATACATCATTAAATATCAGCAGATTTCCAAATCAACTGATTAGCAGTAGTCAATTAACAAGTGTACTTAACAATACAATGTAAGAGCCCTTTTTCTACTGAATATAATCCAGGCCAACAACTTATTGATAGAAAGCAGATTAACAACCTTCCATTAGGTGGAAGTGGGTTTATTAGCTAAAGAGGTAAAATAATCCAACAGTTTACCTCCATTTGTTGATATTTTAGAGTACACAGCAAGAGATTGACAAATCATTATCCTAAATGAGATGCTTTCTGAGATATTCAAACATATGATAAAAGTATGTCATGTAGTATTGCAAAATTCAGGGACAAACCGCATTCAAATATAAGGTGTTTCAAAGAGCCATTTTTCACCTTACAGCAGCAAAATAATGGGAAAATCAAGTATTTACTTGTATTTATGGGTGTGCATAAATATGTATTCAGTACATATAAATTAGTCTGATACAGAGCTACCACAAGTGAACTGAGACACTGCGCAGCCACATTTCTCCATTACTCTGAAGGGAGCAAGAGAGATCCTCGTTCAAAGAATAGGCTAAACTATCCACGTACTTTGTGTTGCAATTAACACATTTTATACACTTTAGACACAAAGCGATGACATTCATAAGAAATATTTTAACATAGAGGGTTTAACATTTTACCCATTGTTAAAGCATTTGGAAATGCATAAACTACATCAAACAACATTTCATATCTGGAACCTTCAGCAGAGGAGAGTTCATATTTAGGCTGTGAATAAAAAAAATATATAAATAATTTTCTTGATACAGATCATGAAAGAAAAAGACACCTGCATCTATCTACTTGATTTGATTATGTTAGGCATCTTTGTTTCAATTAGGAAACCTGGTAGAGTAAAAATGTAATCTTTTTTTTCAACTGATATCCAATTTGGGATCATAGCAGCATCAAACTCTCAAAACCATAAGGAACCAAGACTAACCAAGAGAGATAAAGGGCACTCAACAATGAGAACACTTCCAAGACTAACAATTTCTTTGGTGCTAGCTCTCACAAAATGGAGCCATCTAAGCATATCTGTCTTAAGCAGACCACAGATGCATCATTTGCAAACCTTAAAAAATGCTTAATGTAATATTGGCATATCTTTTTCTTTTTTTTAAAACAAAAAGGGATGGCAAAACCATGTGTTCAACCTATAGCTTGTGAAGATGCAAAGATGCAATTTTTCCTAACCAATCTTTATTCATAGCTTGACAATATTTTGTCATTTATATGGGTTTCCTGAAGGTAACCTGTGTCTGCTGTGTATCTGAGTAGGTATTGAGAAATAAAATTTGTTTGTACCAGTGAGCTGTAAACCCTTATTCTGGAGAGAATTAAAAAAATAAACTATACAAATTAACCATGACCCCAAAACAAAGTAAACAAATTTACGTAAATTGTTGGACCCAACATGCCTGGTGTAGTTTCCCCCCCACCCTCCCCAATAGGAATAGATTTTGCCGTCCACCCTCCTGTTTTTGCGGACTTTAGGATCTGCATTCTTTACCACTGCTAACAAGTGCTAGAGCTCTCTCCTTTAACTCTTTAACTGCGCTTGGGTTGTATGTGTGCCCCCCCCCCCCAAAAAAAAAGTGCAGAACCTTTTTTTGGGCTATTTGGCGACTTTTGCCCTCCTGACTTCAAAACTTTTGTCCACGTAAGAGACATGCCAAACTTGTGTGCTTTTTTCCCCCTCAACATCCTGGATATTCTAAAAGCAACCAGGATTTGTGGATTCCCGTGGTGGGGACCAAGAAAATGGCAAAAATATAGCTAAATTCATAGTTTGGTGGGCTAGCGGGGATGTGCCCTAAAAAAAATAACAAAAATAAAACACACAAACTTTTGTGATATATTTTTACCTGTAACTTTGTGTCACGTTGGTTGGAGCAATGTACAGGGGTTGTAGGTTCTCCAAGAACCCAAGGTACTCAGCGCTGCACCATACAATAGCTTTTCATTGTGTGCAGAGTAAAGCAAAATGTATGGTGAGGCATGTAGAGTGGAACATGTTTATCAAGGTAACCTATGTATGTATTTCTACACTAATGGGATTCAGATGGCATTTTTCAAAATGTCTTCTTTCCGACACTGGTTTATATTTGGAATTCACAAATGCAGTGAAATCCAGTTGGTAATAACAAAAGTTCTACCATTCATTCACGTCTTCCGATAAAAAAGGTACCTCACTTGTGTTGGTAGGCCTAGTGCCCGCAACAGGAAACAAGCCGAAATGCAACATGGACACATCACATTTTTCCACTGAAACTTTGTCCTTTTTTCCCCAATGTGGGCATCTGTAAAGTTTAGCCCCTTGCTCAGGTGATACCAATGGAATCTGACCAAACCTGTAAATTTTTTAAAACTAGACTACTAGAGAAATCCCTTGCAAATTTTAAACTTTGAATAATAGGGCAAAGGGGGTAATACTGGTTTGTCCCTTTTGCGGTGGTGGTATGACTAATGCCATAGTGCAACATCATGCCCATGGTGGACAGCCCTCACCATATACATCCTTATATTATAAATGTCCCTAGTGTCTTCTAGCCCTTATGTCCCATCTGGGGGGAAGATTGGGGGTAATCTCCCCCCTGGTCCCAACTTGTTATTATGGTGGAGACATGACCATGCCCATGATGGGCAGGAAAACCCACTTGGGAGGTAGTGCAGGTGTCGGCCATTGGACAACACCCGCACTTAAGAGGTTAAATATGGTAACATTGGCTTACACCCAATTGGCAAATTTAGTTTAATTGTAGGTTCCAAGTACAGTGTTACTACATGTATGCAGGGCCTTTAAATTAAATGCTACTAGTGGGCTTACAGCACTTATTGTGCCACCCACCTAAGTGGCCTTGTAAACATATCTCAAGCCTGCCATTGCATCCTCTGTGTGCAGTTTAAACTGTAATTTCAGCCTGGCAAAACAAACCTTCTCCAGATATTCATGGGTTAATCATTGTACTGTGCTAGTGTTGAGAGGAATGCAATTCAGTGTTTTAGTATGAAAACATAGGGTTAATCAATAGCATTCAACTTCATGAACAACCGGCTTATCACCGTTACATCACAGCGTAATTTTGAGCATGGCAAAGATAAGCTTCAACTTAGTTTAACACACAGTTCTGAATCACCAGTAACAATTTGAAATAATGCAAATGGCACTTTGAACTCAGCGATAATAAACATTCTCAGTACATCTATATATATGTGTGTTTATATGTATAAGTTACTTACCTTCGGTAACAAAATGTATGGTAGAGACACATTATAGTTGCAGATTCCTTACCTTTGAATTTCCCCAGGCATCAGACTGGATCCAGAGAATTTTTCTTCAAGCAGTACCTCTGCACGTCGTCAGTCGACTCCGCGGGCGGCGTTTGCGTCGTGCTCGCCATGACGATGGGCTGGTCATATATAGGGGCCAACCCAGCGTGCTGACGTCGGTTTCTTTTAACGACTTTCCACACCAGTAGCACGGAGCCATGAAGAACACTGAGAGTGGTGCGCCAAAACTAGGGCCCTCAAGGGAAAGTTCCTAGAAATCAGTTCGCAGTGCGGGGAGGATAGGCAGGTCGGTAAGGAATCTGCACCTCGAATATGTCGCTACCAGATATTTCGTTACCGAAGGTAAGTAACTTGTAAATCTGATAGAGACTTCTAGTTGCAGATCCTAGGCTGTCAAACCTACCTCAGGCCTGCTAGCGCAGGGCCCATGTGCGTAGTTGTTTGCCACACGGCTCTGGCATCTAAATTCACTTGCCAGGCCCAGAACTCCCCTTTTACTACATGTAAGTCAACCCTAAGGTACGCCCTAGCTAGCCCTATGGGCAGGGTGCCATGTATGTAGAAGGCAGGACATATGCCAGCTTGCATGGCCTGTCCTGGTAGTGACAAACAGCTTAACTTGGTGTCTCATTGCTGCGAGTGCTGCCTTCTCATAGGATTGCATTAGAAATGCCCAGCCTTATGTGTAAGGGGTATTGTCTGATTTATGAGGGGTAGTGTAGGCATGTTTGGTATTATTGTGATAGTGATGAGAAATGCTGCTTCCTGGTGTGGGTGTATTTTTTATTACTATCACAGAAATACCACTTCTCAAAAGTGCACATTTATCTGTGCTTATGACTCTGGTGTTTTGCAGCTTGCCTCCAATCCATGTCTGGGCAAACTGACAGTTGGGGCTTTGAGCATACTTTTCAGGCAGCCTGAACACAGGGAGTGTGGAGGTATCACAGAGATGCATCTACATATTGTAAAGCCTTCCTGGGCTGAGAGAAGGGAGAGGCGGGGCACACCTGCATTTGTAAAGGCTGTACCTTGGCCTCGCACAATAGGGTTGTTTACCCCCCACCAATGTTTGGAGCCTGTGCTGGAGGAGAGAAAGGGCACACCCAGAACCAGTTGTAACTGGTTGGAACCCCCTCTCCGCCCCATTGTAAAACACACTGTAACCTTAGTATAAGTACAGGGGAATTTTCCCCACAATTTGTACATCAATTTGGACATTCTTGGAACTCCAGGAACCTTACCTGGAGCTGGATGCAGGACGCTGTAGAGAGGACTCACGAGAACCACCTTGGACTGCTGCTGCTGTGCTGACCTGTGACCTGCCTGGTCACAAGTAGGAACTGCTACTGCTTGCACTCCCTTGTGCTGACCTGCTGCTGGGTTCGCCAGCCCTGTGCCCCCTTCTTCATTTTTTGTCTCCAGTGGCAGGGTGCTGTGGCCCCTGACCTTTGTACCTCTGTCCAGCACGAGGAGTGCAGCTTTTATTGCTTAGCGCTTTGGGAGCGCTTTTGTGTGACCTTAATGCACTTTTCAAAGCGCGTCTTGCCTGCTGGGATTCACCACTGCCGCCCCGGGGGTTTGTTGTGCCCTGAGTGCATCACGCTCCAACTAGTGCCCCCAGGGATCCAGAGAAGAAGAACATGAGCGAGCGCGCTCCAACAGTGCCCCCGGGGTGAAGCGTGCTCTTTGACGCGCTCCCGGGGCACCTGCAGGAACCATCCTTGGTGCCGGCCCCACGCAACAGCCCAGGTCGGGCTGGAGAGCGGCTCACGCACCGAACCTGGTCTGACCGCTATTTGAAGCAGGAGGGAAGCCTCATCAGAGCCTCCTGCTTCATTCCTCCGTTTAAGCAGCCGCACCGAGGACGAGGGTGGCTGCCTACCACCACAAAAGACATGGGGCAGAAAGGGAGTTCCCTTTCCCCTGGTCACTGCCTTAGGGGCGCGACTGCCCCAGTTACTTAATATTGTTGGCTTTTGGGCCCCCCCCCCCCCCCTTTTGGGAGAGGGCCATTGGAGGCCTGGGGGGGGATCCCACAGAGATCGCGGGCCCCAGGAGGGCCCTGTTCTTTCACTGCAGAAAGGGGGCAGTCTGCCCCTCTCCCCCAAGAGCACCACGTGGCCCCAGTCTCGCACATAGGAGTGCCAGGGGCCTCTATGCGCCTCTTCTAGGCACTGGGAGTGCCTCTGCTTCACAAAAACAGGTACTTTTTCTGAGATATTGGCTCCATGAGCCTAGTATGGACCTTGGGGGGTTTATATGTTTCCTACCTGCTTTAGTGATATTACATATATGTCCTGGTGTTCTTTTTATGGGCATGACATGCTGATATGTATTTTTATGACTTGTGATATGTTCTCCAATGTTTCTTTTATGGATATTTACGAGGTATTCATGACAAGTGCATAGAATTCTTTACTGTAATTCCTGACTACTGCTTATGTTGCAGAATCCTGAGTACTTACGTGTACTAATGTGACAACTGCGTATTCTTGCAGAGTATTGGTAACTTGTGTAACATTCTGACAACTATTAAGGTAGCAGGGTATTACTAACATGTAATGTTGGTCTAATTAGGTTTTGTGCAATACAGTTTATTTTTACATAGCTCAGTGTTGTGTTTACTTTTGTGGTGTACATTTTGCGTCACATGTATTGTGCGTGTTGTGCAAAAGCTTTACACATTGCCTCTCGGTTAGGCCTGACTGCTCATGCCAAGCTACCAAGAGGGTGAGCAGAGGTTATCTTGGACATGTAACTCCCTTGCCCTGACTAGAGTGGGTGGATTCTGCCTGGTTTAGGTGCATACCCCAGCCAACCAGAAACCCCATTTCTAACACCCAAGCAATACCTTCCCCGGTGGCGGGCCTGCAAACTAAGATCACACCAAAACGTCATGCAGGACCAAATGGCCAAAGTAGCCGTCCCTTCGGACCGGATTGTCCAGGCAGAAGTGCTTAGTAGAAGTGTTCAGAGATGCCCATGTTGCTGCCTGTCAAATATCCAGGACTAGAACGGCCCATGTTAATTATGTAGTAGCAACAGTAGCTCTTGTGGAGTGAGCTCTCAAACCTTCGGGGGGTTGCTTTTTAGCCAGAGCGTAGCACATTTTGATGCATGAGTGTACCCATCTTGAAATGGTCCCCTTCTGTACCGCCTTCCCCTTCTTTGCACCCACATATTTCACAAAGAGTTGATCATCTACCTGGAAGTCTACGATCAAGATAGAACGCCAATGCTCTTTTTGGGTTCAGACGGTGGAGTCTCTCCTCTTCATGAGAAGGATGTGGGGATGCATAAAAGGTAGGCAAGGTGATGGACTGTCTGACATCAAAGAGTGTCCCTACCTTGGGTAGAAAAGAAGCCCTTGTGCGAAGCACCACTTTGTCAGGGTGTATGGCAAGAAAAGGTGGCTTAGATGACAGAGCCTGGAGTTCACTAACTCTGCGGGCAGAAGTAATGGCGACTAGAAAGAGTTTTTATAGTTAAGAGCCTTAGAGGACAGTTGTGAAGCAGTTCAAACGAGGTACACATAAGGTAAGTTAAGACCAGGTTGAGATCCCATTGGGGCATGATGAATGGGATAGGAGGAAAAAGATGTGTGAGGCCTTTAAGAAACCTCCCAACTATGGGAGATTTAAATAAAGAAGGCTGATCAGGAAACCTTAAGAAAGCAGAGATGGCAGAGAGATATCCCTTAAGAGTGCCCAAGGTAGAACCCTGCCAGGCAAGGGAAAGAATAAAGAGAAGGACCTGAGAAAGAGGAGCAGATAGAGGATCAACAGAATTGTTGATGCGCCATGCCACAAATTTCTTCCAACGACAGGCGTATACAGTTTTGGTTGAGGGACGCCTGGCTGCCAAGATAACATCACAGACTTTGGGTGGCAAGTCAAAAGACGTCAACTGTCGCCATTCAAACTCCACGCAAGAAGTCGCAGAGTTGACAGGTTCGGGTGGAGGACCTTTCCCTGGTGCTGCGACAGAAGATCCTCCCGAAGAAGCAGTCTGATCGGAGGAGCTATGGCCATATTCAAGAGCTCAGGATACCAGACTCTCCGTGCCCAGCCCAGAGCCACCAGTATTACTTGGGCCTGGTATTGCCTGATCTTCTTCAGAACTCTGGGCAGAAGTGGTTTTGGCGGGAAGGCGTACAGGAGGCCTGAGTTCCACTTGCAACAAAAAGCATTGCCGAGCGAGTGTTGCCTTGGAAACTCCAACGAGCAAAACGGCTGACATTGCGCATTCTCGACGGAGGCAAACAGGTTTAACCAAGGTTCTCCCCACTGCAGGAAGAGACCTTGCACCACCTCCGGATGGAGAAGCCATTTGTGGTCGACCATGCATCGTCGGCCGAGTTCGTCTGCTCTGGCATTCGAGGAGCCTGCCAGGTGTTGAACCACCAGGGAAATGCCCTGATGTTCCAGCCAAGTCCAGAGACGAAGGGCCTCTTGACAAAGAGTCCACGACCCCACTCCGCCTTGCTCGTTGCAATACCACATGGCGGTGGTGTTGCCTGTGAACACCTGCAATGCTTTCCCCTTGAGGGAGGGAAGAAATGCTTTCAATGCTAGTCGAATCGCTCGGAGCTCCAGACATTTGATATGGAGACAGTTTTCCACCAGAGACCAGATACCTCTGATCTCTGCCTCTCCCATGTGGCCACCCCATCCCAGAAGTGGCGCATCTGTCATGATTGTAAGATCTGGTTGGGGAAAGGAGAGGGATCTGCTCTTGACCCAATCCTGATTTGTTAACCACCACTGCAGGTCATTTGCAGTCCCTTCAGAGATCTGGACCTTGTTAGAGAGATTCCCCTGATGCTGCGCCCACTGGAACTTCAGGTCCCATTCCAGAGCCCGCATATTCCATCTGGCATTTTGAACCAACAGGATGCAGGAGGCCACGAGGCCCAGCAGCCACAGAGTCATTCTCACCGAAATCCAGGATAGAGCCTGAAACATCGGTATCATAGTCCGAACATCCTAGACTCGCTTTTCAGGAGGATATACCAGAAACTGCACTGGATCCAGAACAGCTCAGATGAAAGGGAGCGTCTGAGAAGGAGTCAGGTCTGACTTCGGCACGTTGATAGTGAACCCCAGTGAATGCAAAAAGTTTGCCGTAGTCTGGAAGTGGGAGACGACTGTCTGGGGCGAGTTCGCCTTCAACAGCCAATCGTCGAGGTAGGGGAAGACTGGGACCCCTAACCTGCGCAGATGAGCTGCCACCCCTACCATCACTTTCGTGAACACTCGAGGGGCACTGGTAAGGCCAAAGGGGAGCACGGTAAACTGAACGTGCTCGTGACCTACCATGAATTGTAGGTAACGCCGGTTGGCCGGCAAGACGGGAATGTGGAAGTATGCGTCTTGCAAGTCCAACGCTACCATCCAGTCTCCGGGATCCAGGGCAGATAGGACCTGAGCCAATGTTAACATTTTGAACTTCTCTTTTAGGAAGAGCTTGAAGGACAAAAGATCTAATATAGGTCGAAGACCGTTGTCCTTTTTCGGAACCAGAAAGCAGCAAGAATAGCAACCATGACTTACTTCTGGCAACGGAACCCTCTCTATAGCTCCTTTGGCCAAAAAGGCTTGGACTTCCTCATGAAGAAGCGCCATATGATCCCCAGATATCTGATTGTATGAAGGTGGCATGCCTGGAGGAGATGTCTCGAAAGGGAGGGAGTAGCCCATTCGGGCAATTTGGAATACCCACCTAACCGAGGTAATTGCTTGCGATTGGGGCAGTTGATGGCGTATCCTGCCACCTACTGGCTCCTGATGTACCTGCAGACTAGGAAGGCTTGGAGGCTGAGGAGGGGGTGGGGTGAACTGGGCGACCCGTTGGCTCCCTGATCCCTGCTGTACAGCATGCACAGATCTGTGGCCAGGTGGAAAAGGCAGCGGTTGGGTGCCCCTGCCGTAGCCACGAAAGGGGCAAAAGGCGGACTGCTGGGGTCCAGGTGCAGGCGCGAGGCCAAGGGACTGGGCCGTGGCTCGGGAATCCTTAAAGCACTCGAGCGCCGAGTCCGCCTTGTCTCCGAAGAGACTTGTGCCATCAAAGGGCATGTCAATCAAGGATTGCTGGACAAACCCCGAAAAGCCAGAAGTTCTCAGCCAGGCGTGGCGTCTCAATGCCACCGTTGATGCAACCGTTCTGCCCAGAGAGCCGCTCGTATCCAGTCCACAACAAATCATGAACTTAACTGCATCCCTCCCATCTGTTACGGCTTGGGATAGCCCGGGCCTCCTCCAGAACTGCAGGTAGCAGTTGCGCGACCGTATCCCAGAAAGTATGGAAAGCGGTGGCCCAAAAGGCATGCGGTGTTCACGGAGCGCAGCGCTAGACTGTTGGAAGAAAACAATTTCTTCCCCAAATTATCCAGGCTTTTTGATTCCCTATCCGGGGTGCAGCAGGGAATGTGCCAGATGAAGAGGAAGTCTGGATGACAAGGCTCTCAGGCGTGGGGTGTTGGGTCAGGAATTTTGGGTCTGATGGCGCAGGCAAATAGTGGCGGGCAATCGTCCTATTCACAGGAGCCCCTGTGTTGGGTCTGGACCAAGTACCCAAAAGGACATCTGTCAGTACTTCATTGTAGGGTAAAAGGGGCTCGGAAGAAGAAGACCCTGGTTGAAGCACGTCGGTTAGGATGTTAGGCCTAACCTCCACCGAAGGAAGCTCGAGGTCTAAGACCTCAGCCACCCTTCTCACCACCATAGAGTAAGAAGCACCCTCCTCAGTAGCCACGCTAGGAGGAGAGAGCATACCAGTGTCAGAGGAGGTGTCTAGACCACTGGCATCACACAAATCCTGCACCCAGTCCATTTGTGGGTCAAGCTGGGATTCTAAAGGGTCCAGCAACCCCTCTATACTCTCCCCGTATCCATACCCACAAGAATAAGGGTCTGGATCAACCCTGTGCCCAGGACAGCCTATAGAGAAAGGAATCTGCATTGATCGACGTCGTTCACACTCTCCGTCGTTGGTTATGAGTATGGGATCGACCCCGATTGTGGGCCAAACCGACATCGGGGGCATCAGCGTCTGACCTCGACGCAGAGGAAGGTCGTCGTGGCACGATCGGTGTCGGTACAGATCTGCAATTGGATCCAGAGGGGCCCTCCGGAGCAGAGGCCAAAGCTGACGGATTCGAAACCGAAGGGACCCCAACCGACTCAACTGTGCCCGAAGGCGGGTCGGACCACCCAAAAATGATGCACATGGCCTCATAAAACTCTGAGTTGGGCGGGGGTGGCTCCGGCTCCCAGGAAGTCGGGAAATTGCAGAACCGACCCAGAAGAAGGCTCAGTTGACAGAGGCCTAGAGCGTCAACGCTCTTCCCGAGTCGCATCATCTGATCGACGGGGTGAAGTCGAAGAACACTGGTCTTTCTTCGACTTCTTCTTGTGACCCGAATGTCCCAATGACTTGGGGGACGAAGAGTGGTGGTGACTCTGCAGCCGATCTCAAGACCTTCCACTCGAACAGGACCATGAGCGCCACATAGTCGAGTGTCGGGCCGCCATGAGCTTTAGGGACTGCTTCCTCAAAGTCTTCGGGTTCATGGCCAGACACTCTGAGTGTGACTTCGGGTTGTGATCGCGCTCCAAAAGCCATAAGCACACGAGGTGTGGATCAGTCACCGGCATAGTTCGGTGGCAGGAGTCGCAGGGCTTGAATCCGGTCTTGTGGGGACATCCCTCGACACATCCACAAACTCGTCAAAAATATGCCACAAATTTCGACGTAGTCAAAAAATGACTGAGGAAGCTCTTCTCCAGATCTGCGCGTAGGCTGGCGCGGAAAGAAAAGAACTGTCAGCGCGCCGGGGTGGCGCCTATATACGACCGCAATGTCATCATGGCGAGCACGACACCAACGCTGCCCGTGGAATCGACTGACGCCACGCAGAGGTACTGCTCGAAGAAAAATTCTCTGGATCCAGTCTGACGCCTGGGAAAAATTTAATGGTAAGGAATCTGCAACTAGAAGTCTCTATCAGAAATACACACGGGGGCATGGCATGGCAAAAGGAAGAGGCCCCACTGACCCCCCCCCGTTGGACTTTCATATGCCCTAGGGACCACCACCCTGGGGCTAAATGGTATGGTAAGGCACACTTCCGGCCCCTGGGACTACCCCAGGGCCAAATACTACTTTTAAAACAGGAAGCTGGGGGAGTTCATGCCCCCCTCCCTCTTGCGGGCCATATGCAGCCCCTGGGACCACCACCTCCCTGAGGCAGGCATGTGCAAAAAAAAAAAAAAAGAGAGAGAGGGAGGCCGCCCCTCCTGGAGCTATTAATGGCCCTGGGACCGCCACCCCTCAGGGCTAGCTCCTGTGACAGCTCCCGCCAAGCAAAAGCAAACACCAACTCTGCTTCCAACAAGCTGGAGCTGTCAAAATGCTCCCTCTTTTTGAAAGCAGAGTTCTTAGCCGTTTCTCTGCCCGCTGTCATGTGAAATATTGCCCCCACAATCAGGGAGTTGCATATTTACCAGCTCCCTGTGTGCGGGAGCAATGCCAGTTACCACAGGGGGCAGGGAGCTGGCTGGGACCGCGGGACATTGAGGCTCTCCCGCTGTCCTGTGTATTGAAGAGGCTGAAGGCACAATAACATTGGCAAAGTTACAGACATACAAGGTTAGTGGAGACATTTTCTCAAAGTCCTTTACTTAGCTGTAGTATAGGAGATGCACTATACATTTACCCAATGAGGGAGTACTTTCTAATTAGCCAGCAGAAAGTGCTCCAGTTGTGTAGACATTTTGCACAAATCAGGGAACTATTCTTGGATAAATACACAGGGCACGATTCATTCTGGCACGATGCTCATTTCACAGAAATTAAGCACTGACAGATCTAAACAAAGCAGGTGCTGAAGTTGAAACTGTACTTTTGTAAAGTACTAATCCCTCTAACGTCCTGCGCATGGCCAAGGTAAAGAAATTGTTTTCTCTGCATTTCCACCTTGAAAAGTTATCTGTAATTCCTAATGGGGGTGTGAAGAGTGGGTTCTTTCTTGTCATCTGCTGCTGAGACCAGAGATCGTGTTCTCCCTTATATAAACTTCAAGTATGAAAAATGACCTAGAAGGCCGACCACATATACATTAGTAGTATGCAACGTCTCCCCGCCCTTTTCCCAGGGTGATGGACAGCTCACTACCCTCTTCCCCCCTGCAGTGTGTTTCACTCTGATTTTGGAGACGTGTTCTTGATGCATAAGAATATGATCACATCTCCACCAACAAAGAAGCACTTAATGCGTGGTGTGGTGTTGGGTGGTTATAGGGGGTAGGCTGCAGGGCCTGGCTTCAGGCTTGACCCTGCACCCAACACCCCCCATGCACAACCAAAGGCCATGCGTGGTGCGGGGTTTGGTGGTTATAGGGAGCGGGCTGCATGGCCATGTGCGGCGGTGGCTGGATTAACGTAATAAAAAATTACTTAACGGTAAAGAAACCAATCAATTAAAAAAAAGTACCTTTTGCCGCTGCCTCCTGCCCTGTTGCTCCTCTTCCCTTGATGTGGTGTCCCAGCATTCACTTGAACACCAGCACAGGCTCTACAGCATTCCTAGCAGTGCTTTCATGCTAAAGCTAGCATGAAAGCAGCCTCAGGATCGGTCTGAGCGGTTTGGACTACTGGTCAGATACATCCCTAGGGTCTGTGCAGTTTCTCCAGCCCAACTGTTCAACACAGCCAAGCTGGAAAAACCTATGTGCGCATGTTGTTTGGCTGGCCTGAGACAGCCAGCCAAACACACATGCGCACTTAAGTGCACTCTATACTCCTCCCCGATTCAGTAGCCCATCCCGCCCCTCCCTTCATGTGCTACTGGCTGAGCCAGCAGCTGAAAGATAAAACAATAATGAAATATTTTATTGCGAAGGAGCCGCCACTGTAATCACCGCCACGTGTAATCATGTGCAAACGTTGTGCAAAGTACCATGTCTTACATCAAGGAAATATTTCTTGTGATTTTAGTACCCATTTTTGAAGAGACTGACTGAATCTTTTTTCATTCAGATTTTCCAATTTAAATGTTTCATATAGTTTAACAGTAGATCGTAT
Source organism: Pleurodeles waltl (assembly GCF_031143425.1). Lineage (NCBI taxonomy): Eukaryota > Metazoa > Chordata > Amphibia > Caudata > Salamandridae > Pleurodeles > Pleurodeles waltl. Next base: position 1,148,103,366 of record NC_090445.1, on the reverse strand, counting down.
CATGAGTTTTTATAGGTCGCTTTGTTGCAGTTATTGTTATTCGAATTTAATAACAACATATGAACACTTGAGTTCTTTATTTTATTCAAGAGTTTAACACATCGAGTCCTTTTCCATCCTCTGGTTACACAGCCCGAACTCAAACCTGAGTGGTCAATGGGACGTGTGCGAAGAAAGCAAAAAAATATCCCTTTAGACTTTATAGGAAATTCTATTTACGAATAAAGCAAAGTATTCTGGTGGTCTATTAAACCGAAAGATTAAAATGCTTGCAGTTTGCTTTAAATACATTATTAAAGGCTCATAAGAAGGGCCCTGCATTTTGGTCTGTAGTGATTAAAATGCATTAAAGTAATCCATTGTTTCTGTTCAGATTCTGAAAAAAACACGATGATCAAAATTGATGCCCAGATATTTATATGACCTTAGAATTTTTTTATTTTTTTTGTTTAAATGATGTGCGAGGAGCCTTTTTTTATTTTCTGATCAATTATCATCATCTTCATTTTTAGTACATTTATTTCCAGATTGTTTTGTCCAGCTCACTATGAAGCCTTTGGAGGCCAAGGGGAGTTTTACTCATGAGAACTGTGTTGTTTGCATATTGTAATGTAGGCAATTGGCGCTGACCTAGCCTCGGAGGGTCATTAATCACTTTGCCAAGGGCTTTAACTCTGCTGTGAAGAGATTTAACAAGATGAGAGTCAAGAAAAAGCCTTGTTTGAGGCCTTTCATAGTAAAGGTTTTACTTGAGATTCTGCCCCGATTTCCCAATTTGCCCAGAACCCACGTTTGTATGAAGAAGTCGGATGACCATCAGTAACCGCAGAGGGATGTCCAATTTTTTCCCAGAGTAAATTTCTAGAAACTTTACTAAAGGTAGCAGTAAAATCAATGAACCACATGTAAAGAAGAGATTTTCAATGCAGTGCCTACGTGGTTTAAGTTCAAAGCCTAAGGATACTAAGGTCTGTACCAATACTGGGACCGAAACAAGTTTGTGAAAAGGGAATCGGATCATGCTCAACAGCCCACCATTGAAGGTCATGAAGACTACAATTTGAAAAATGTTTGCCTGTAATGTCCAGCAAAGCAAGTGAACGACAATTTCCTGGGTTTCTGACACTTCCCTTTTTGTAGACTGACTGAAGGATGGATCCATATCATGACTCTGAAACAGTTTGTTTTAGTAGATATTAATTGAAAAGTGGTGTGAGAATATTTTTCTAGAATTCCAAGCTGATTTTGAAGAGGGCAGCAGGCAAACCATTTAAGCCCAGGGCCCCGTCGTTCTTTTCTAATAAGGGAAACTGTGAGGGTGTTATGAATCCCTTCCATCGCGTTGATTAAGAGGCTCTGAGGTTTTCTAGTTGTAGAGGGGTTAATGCTTGTGTCTTCAGGCCAGAGGTATCAAGCCAAAAATAATAAATGGGACTTTATGCTTACCTAATTAGAGAATCATAACAATCTATAATTACATGTTGAGATGTTACATGGTTATGCAACAGTCTGTTGATGTTAGCCCAGAAAGCTCTAGAATTGATCCTTTTTTACTTGATGCTAAGAGCATTTTCCAAACGAGTCGCTTGTTATTTTGCAATCCAGGTCGCTTTTTTATGCCTTCTGCATGTTTTTTTCTCTTCAAAGCAAATTGGGACTGAGCGGTGTAATGTAGCGGTGTGGCAGAATAAGACGCCTAACAGACAGGGAAAGTAAAACAATTAAATTCACATCCAAAGATGCACAACACCATAGGGAACTGGAATAACTGACCAATCTCAAGTGCTGTGCCAGTCCTGAAACAACACTACATATAATATTCTACGAATGACACTGATGCAAGATACATAAGTATGAGGGATGAAGGACTGCAACAAAATAATAAAAAATAACGGCAAAGTAAAAAAGAAACTACACACAACACACTACATTATCTTTCCCCCCAAAAAAGAAAGAAAATAAGCACTAAGATCAATTCATGATAAAATATAACCTAAACGTTTGACATGTATCCCAGTTTTATGATGAACATATGTTATTAAACACGTGCTCAACTTCATTAACACCATGAGCACTAAGATGATTCGATTTTTCTATGAGATTCAGGGAAATTGCTAACTTCATCCCAAGACCTTGAAAGATTTGAAGCAACAGAATCAGTACAAATGCGCCATTATCGCACAAACAAACACATGAACCCCTATGATCCACATATGACAGAAACATTAAACAAAAGCTCCAACATCAAGGTCATTAGCAGGAACTTTAGTACGACTACAAATCTCAAAATAATGCTCAGAAATAGGGACCAAAGGATTTTTATTCTGCCAGCCCTTTTAATGCAACAAGATAAAACCTTTACTTACGTTTGGAAACTTAATAGGTTGGAAGTAATGTTAATCTCTTTTCCTGATGTTAAGGGGCTTTTTAATCAGGACTCAACTGGCAGGCAAAAACTGTAATTCCTTGACAACTTCCTGCTCATCAGAATACTCATTTTATTTGGTATGTTTGGATAAAACTCTTCCACCTACAGCAGAGTTCACAGGAGAATCCCCAACCTAAATGGAATGAGATATCAACTAGTCTGGGACAAGTGTAGACATAGGATTCCTTCCTCTCAACAAGGAGAAAAGTGAAGCACTAGCGGTTAAATGTGGTGCAGTAAGATAAACCCAAATCTTCTCACTGAGGAATTAACATTAAACCTAGCAGAAATAACTGCATGGATCCCTTCTTTAAAAAACGGATTCACTTGCTCCACTAAGGCATTAGCAGCTGAGCTACAAAGAGCCACTTGAAGATGCAGTACAACATATAAGTTTAGAACATTAATTTCTTTAGATACAAAATGTGCACCGTTCTCAGTAACAAACTTTTTAGGGTCCCCCGGCAAGTTGGAAAATATAGGTAAGAAACCTAAGTACATTCTTAGTGTTGGGCAGGTCCACAAAAGAGTGATAAATCCACTTTGAGAACTAATCAATTAAAACTATAAGATACCCATGCTCCAGATCCAAAACATGGCACAGTTCAGAAATATCCAAAGAAACCTTTACCCACAGTCCATCAGGTAACAGAACCGGATGCAAAAGTCTTCCAATGCTTGTCAGAAATAACACATTGTGAACAAGCATGGACGAAAGCCCTAATCAGGGCATCTATGAATGGCCACCAAATAAATATTTTGTGACCCTTTAGTAGGTGGCTGAATTACCCTGATGCCCTCATGAGCAAGTTCAATAATTCTGTTGCACAAAGCCAATAGAGAAACAAAACAACAATCGCTCAAGCAGATGTAATTATCACACGTCAATTCTGCTGCCACCTCTGCAAAGGCCTTCAAGTCATTTAAGAGACTCTTGGGAAGGGGCCAACCCTCCACAGTAAACTGGACAACTTTTTGCAAGTTATCATCCCATAATGAGGCAGCCACTCAGACACTATATGAGATGACACCTTTCAAAGGCAAACTACATCCATAGTACTCACAACATAGTCGTACTCCTCATACTCCTAATCACAAGTGATAATCAGGCAAAGGTAGACGAGAGGGTCAATCAGCGAGAAATTCCACCCTCTTTGAATGAATTTCACACGCATGTCATATTCCTGTACCTTAGATAGAAGACTAACAAGGCAAGCAGAAGCTCTCCATAGACCATTACAGAGATAAACCAAGGGCTCATGATCTGTATAGACCACAAAATAACGACTCCATATGTAGGTTTTACATTTTTGGACTGCCCAAATGCAAGCCAAGTCCTCACATTCTATGGTTCAGTATTTTGATTTAGCATCTTGCAAAGTTCTAAACGCAAAAGAAACAGTAATCTCTTTCTCTCCAACTCTCGGCTCAAAAAGAGCGAATATCTTTCAAGCTAGCATCTGTGTTTCTGTACCTTGAACTAAGGAAACGCTGCGAAAGATTGCAGTATTCTTAGTTTAAGTACTGAATTTATTAAGGCACTTCCAAGATATCAAATAAAAGCACTCGAAAATATGAACATGAGTGTTTAACTTGAATGTAGTAAAACACGTGTAGATGTCAAAATACTCACAGCAGTTAAACAATGACAGACTGAAAATGTGCTATATATATATATATATATATATATATATATATATGGAAAATGTCACTTACCCAGTGTACATCTGTTCGTGGCATGAGACGCTGCAGATTCACATGCTGTGCACTGTTCCTGCCATCTAGTGTTGGGCTTGGAGTGTTACAAGTTGTTTTTCTTCGAAGAAGTCTTTTCGAATCACGGGACCGAGTGACTCCTCCCTTTCGGCTCCATTGCTCATGGGCGTCGACTCCATCTTAGATTGTTTTCCCCGCAAAGGGTGAGGTAGGAGTTGGTAAAGTGAGGATACTAGAGTTACCCATGCAATGGAGTAGAAATGTATGTACATAGTGTGTAGTAAAAGAATATTTATTTACCTATTTACAATTTTCATGCAACTAAAAATGTCTACCGGCCCCCCGGGGAGGTGGGAGGGCGCATGTGAATCTGCAGCGTCTCATGCCACGAACAGATGTACACTGGGTAAGTGACATTTTCCGTTCGATGACATGTGTAGCTGCAGATACACATGCTGTGCATAGACTACAAAGCAATAATCTCCCCAAAAGCGGTGGTCAGCCTGTAGGAGTTGAAGTTGCCTGAAATAATGTTCTTAATATAGCCTGTCCTACTGTGGCTTGTTGTGTTGCTAACACATCTATACAGTAATGCTTAGTAAATGTATGAGGCGTAGACCAGGTGGCTGCCTTACAAATTTCTGTCATTGGTATATTACCAAGAAAAGCCATTGTGGCGCCCTTCTTTCTAGTGGAATGTGCCCTTGGTGTAATGGGTAATTCTCTTTTAGCTTTAAGGTAAAAGGTTTGAATGCATTTAACTATCCATCTGGCAATGCCTTGTTTGGATATAGGGTTACCTGCATGAGGTTTTTGGAAAGCTACAAACAATTGTTTTGTTTTACGAAATTGTTTCGTTCTGTCAGTGTAATACATTAGTGCTCTTTTTATGTCTAATGTATGTAATGCCCTTTCAGCTACTGAGTCTGGTTGTGGAAAGAAAACTGGGAGTTCCACAGTTTGGTTTAGATGGAATGGTGATATGACTTTTGGTAAGAATTTTGGATTTGTACGGAGAACCACTTTATGTTTATGTATTTGTATAAAGGGTTCTTGAATAGTAAATGCTTATATTTCACTCACTCTTCGAAGTGATGTGATGGCTATTAGAAAGGCTACTTTCCAAGTTAGAAATTGGATTTGACAAGAATGCATGGGTTCGAATGGTGGGCCCATGAGTTGTGTTAATACAATATTAAGGTTCCACAAAGGTACTGGTGGTGCCCTTGGGGGTATGATTCTTTTTAGTCCTTCCATAAAGGCTTTAATAACTGGGATTCTAAAAAGCGATGTTGTATGTTTAATCTGCAGATAAGCAGATATTGCAGTGAGATGGATTTTAATGGAAGAGAAAGCTAGATTAGACTTTTGTAAGTGTAGTAAATAACTTACAATGTTTTGTGTGGAGGCTTCTAGTAGCATAATTTGATTAGCCTGACAGTAGCAAACAAATCTTTTCCATTTGTTCGCGTAACAATGTCTTGTTGTGGGTTTTCTCGCTTGTTTAATGACCTCCATACACTCTTGTGAAAGGTTTAAATATCAGAATTCTAAGACTTCAGGAGCCAGATTGCTAGGTTGAGCGATGCTGGATTCGGGTGTCTGATCTGTTGTTTGTGTTGTGTCAACAGATCTGGTCTGTTTGGTAGTTTGATGTGGGGTACTACTGATAAGTCCAACAGTGTTGTGTACCACGGTTGGCGAGCCCACGTTGGTGCTATAAGTATTAGTTTGAGTTTGTTTTGACTCAGTTTGTTGACCAGATAAGGAATGAGCATGAGAGGGGGAAAAGCGTAAGCAAATATCCATGACTAGCTGATCCATAGAGCATTGCCCTTGGACTGAGGGTGTGGATACCTGGACGCAAAGTTTTGGCATTTTGCATTTTCTTTTGTTGCAAATAGATCTATATTTGGTGTCCCCCAGCGGTAGAATTGATCCTGTAGGATCTGGGGATGTATTTCCCATTCGTAAGTTTGCTGTTGATCTAGAATGAGATTGTCGGCTAACTGATTTTGAATGCCTGGTATGTACTGTGCCATCAGGCGAATGTTGTTGTGAATTGCCCAATGGCAAATTCTTTGTGCTAAGAGACACAGCTGTGACGAGTGTGTCCCTCCTGTTTGTTTAGATAATACATTGTTGTCATATTGTCTGTCTTGACAAGAATGTGTTTGTGGGCTATCAGTGGTTGAAACGCTTTTAATGCTAGAAATACCGCTAGCAGTTCCAAGTGATTTATGTGAAGTATTCTTTGTTGATTGTCTTATTGACCTTGTATGCTGTGATAGTTGAGGTGTGCTCCCCACCCAACCATGGAAGCAATCTGTTGTGATAATGGCGTGAGGCACTGGGTCTTGAAAAGGCCGCCCTTTGTTTAAATTTATAGGGTTCCACCATTGAAGCGAAGAGTGTTTGGCGGTCTATCAACACTAGATCTTGTAGTTGACCCTGTGCTTGCGTCCATTGTTTTGCTAGGCACTGTTGTAAGGGCCGCATGTGTAGTCTTGGGTTTGGGACAATAGCTATGCATGAGGACATCATGCCTAGTAGTTTCATTACTAACCTTACCGTGTAGTGTTGGTTTGGTTGTATGCTTGATCTTACATTTTGGAACGATTGAACTCTTTGTGGGCTTGGAGTGGCAATTGCTCTTTGTGTGTTGAGTGTTGCTCCCAAGTATTGTTGTAGTTGGGATGGTTGCAGATGTGATTTTTGGTAATTTATAGAAAACCCTAGTTTGTGTAGAGTTTCTATGACGTATTGCGTGTGAAATTGACATTGTTGTTGAGTGTTGGCTTTTATTAGCCAATCGTCCAAACATGGGAGTACATGCATGTGCTGTCTCCTTATGTGAGCTGCTACTACAGCTTGGCATTTTGTAAGTACTCTGGGGGCTGTGATCCCGAACAGTAGCACTTTGAATTGATAATGTTTGCCTTGAATTACAAATCTTAGGTATTTCCTGTGAGATGGCTGGATGGGTATGTGGAAATACGCATCCTTGAGATCCAGTGTTGTCATGTATTCCCCCTTTTTTAGTAAGAGAACTACGTCCTGAAGTGTTACCATGTGGAAATTATCTGATTTGATGAAGAGATTCAGTGTTCTGAGATCTAAGATAGGCCTTAACGTTTTGTCCTTTTTTGGAATAAGGAAATACAGTGAGTAAACGCCTGTTCCTTTTTGGTGATTGGGTACTAGCTCTATTGCTTGTTTTTTTAGCAGTGCTTGGACCTCTATATGTAATAGGTCTAAGTGTTGTGGAGACAGTCTGTGCCTGTTTTGGTGGCACATCTGGAGGGAATGTTGTGAATTCTATGAAATAACCATGTTGGATAATTGATAGGACCCATGTGTCTGTGGTAATATGTGTCCAATTGTGGTAGTATTTGATTAGCCTCCCCCCACTGGTGACAAGTGTTGGGGTGTTGTGACATTGAAGTCACTGCTTGCTAGGGCTTGGTTTGGCGGGCTGGAATTTCCCTCTTCCTCTTGGGAATTGTCCTCTATAGGAACCACAACCCTCCCCCCCTTTGGTATTGTGACTGATAGGTGGGTTTTGTTTGGGAGGTGGATGTTTCAGATGTTTGTTGCCGAAACCCCCCTCTAAATTTTGGTTTCCTAAAAGTGCCTCTGAATTGTGGGGAGTAGAGCGCACCCATGGCTTTGGCCGTGTCTTTTTTCATCTTTTCGATCGCAGTATCGACTTCCGGCCCAAACAACTGATGTTGGTTAAACGGCATATTTAGTACCGCTTGTTGTATATCTGGTTTGAATCCAGAACTCTGCAGCCATGCATGCCTTCGAATCGTTACAGCCGTGTTGACACTCAGTGCTGCTGTATCTGCAGAGTCTAATGCAGACCTTATCTGATTGTTTGATATGGCCTGTCCCTCTTCAACTACTTGCTGGGCACGTTTTTGGTGCTCCTTGGGCAAGAGCTGGATGATGTCTTGCATCTCGTCCCAGTGTGCCCTGTCGTAGCGTGCAAGTAGGGCTTTTGAATTTACAATTCGTCATTGATTGGCTGCTTGTGATGCCACTCTTGCCCGCTGCGTCGAATTTTCGACTCTCTTTGTCAGGTGGTGGGGCATCCCCTGACGATTGTGAGTTCGCCCTTTTTCTTGCAGTCCCTACAACCACTGAGTCCGGTGTGAGTTGTTGTGTTATAAACACTGGGTCTGTCGGGGGTGGTTTATATTTCTTTTCGACCCTAGGCGTTATAGCTCTTCCCTTTACAGGCTCTTGGAAGACCTGTTGTGCGTGCTTGAGCATGCCCGGTAGCATTGGCAGGCTTTGATAGGATGCGTGGGTGGATGCCAGAGTGTTGAAATGGAAGTCATCCTTCACTGGTTCAGAGTGCATTGTTACGTTGTGGAACGTAGCTGCCCTGGCTAGTACTTGCGTATATGCTGTACTGTCCTCTGGTGGTGACGGCTCGGTTGGATAACACTCTGGGCTGTTATCCGATATTAGTGGATCATATAAATCCCATGCATCAGCATCATCTTGGGTCATCCCAGTATGTGTGGGTGACTGCATTAACGGTGTTCCCACTGGTGACAAGTGTGGTGAGTGCAGTGGGAATGGTTGTGGTGAGACCTGTGGTGGTGGTGACTTGTCTCTAACCACTTTGGCTTTTGGTTGCATCTCTGATTCCTGAAAGGCTAGTTTTCTTTTAGATTTGAGTGGAGGGATGGTCTGAATCTTGCCAGTATCCTTTTGAATTTGTAACCTTTGTTGCCTTTGGTCAGGTTCTTCTATATCCAAATCTTGCTCAAATCTATACCTTTCTTTGAGTTGCATCGAAAGCCCTTGCTCCTCAGTGTATGAGGGTCGTTTCGGCTCCGAGGCCGTTTTGTTCGGTACCGAAATTCTAGTGTAATAGTCTTTTTCGGTTCCGAGGAGCTTTTTCGGGGCTTGCTTGATTCGACCACTCAATGTCTAAATTTTTCGGTGCCGGAATCTCAACCGGAGTCGGAAGTCTTCAGCAACACTTTGGCATTTTTCGGTGCCGATGTTATCTGGTCACCTTCCTTTCTGTGGGTTGAGCCATGGCCTGCTGGCGGTGGTGTCCCCATGGCCTTGAGTTTCTTGGCGTGACCCTGGGTTTGGGACGGGGCAGGTTTACTCACGGTTTGTTGCACTGTCGAGGGTCATTCACCGTCGGATTCATCGGAGTCCGTTTCTTGGATGGAGATTCTTTCTTCCTCCTCGACGTTGAGATCTTGTTTCGGCTTCAACGCCATTTGAGGTCTTCTTGCACGTCGATCTCTCAAGGTTTTCTTTGATCGAAATGCTCGGCAAGCTTCACAAGTATCCTCTCCGTGTTCGGGCGACAAACACAGGTTACAGACCCGGTGCTGGTCTGTATCAGGATACTTTGCATGACACTTAAGACAGAAACGGAAGGGGGTCTGGTCCATTAGTCTTGGACGACGGGTGTGGTCGGGCCGACCAGGCCTCGATGAAGAGTGGAAGCCCCGAAGGACCGCCGAAGCGGTCTTGATGTCGGTGCCGATACACTAACATTAAACCGGTCCCGAACGTAAACAATACCGATGAATTTTTATGATTTTCTAAGTTTCCCGATTCAAATTACAGAGCGAAGAGGAACACGTCCGAACCCGATGGCGGAAAGAAAACAATCGAAGATGGAGTTGACGCCCATGCGCAATGGAGCCGAAAGGGAGGAGTCACTCGGTCCCGTGACTCGAAAAGACTTCTTCGAAGAAAAACAACTTGTAACACTCTGAGCCCAACACTAGATGGCAGGAACAGTGCACAGCATGTGTATCTGCAGCTACACATGCCATCGAACATATATATATATATATATATATATATATATATATGCATAGCCAAGCTAGAAAATTAAGAATTAAAATGCATCACCATGGTGGCTGAATTCTTTCTTCACCCTTGCCAGCATCAAGCTGAGGAACCATGGACGGCTGAGACAGGAGGTCTTCCGAACATGGGACCCTGAACATTGCGCCCAGATTCAGGCAAGCTCCTTCTAACTTAGTGCAAAGTTTTCCCACCTTATATACCTTAAACTCAAGAGGAAGATTCTGGCAATTTCTCCTCCCTTCAGTAGTGAAATTCAAGCACTGGCTGTATTCGGTCTGCGTTGAAAATACGCAAATGAACTGGCTTTGCCCCAATGCGCATTCCAGAGACAAAGGAGCTGTACTTTTCCTTGATGAAAACATTCCCAGGCTGAGACTGTTATCATGTCTACCTTCCACATCCCCCCATGTTATGTTCCTCCACGATGTAATGGAGTCAGTAGTCAAGATGGAGTAGGTGGTCAAATGAAGATAGCATTACACTACACCTTTTGACCATTGACTCTCGTAGCACACTGGTCTAAAAGTAACCCTTTTTGGTTTAAACATAGTGATTAGGGTGGGTATTCATGATATACAGCAACATAAAATTATTATAATACAAATTACTACAAGTATTTCACCTAAAATGGACATAAGTTGACCTGAATCAGGAAGCAGGCTAAATAACCAATCGCACCACTCTGTCTAAATCTTGCTTCATCCCTTCACTAATTCATGAAAGGCTGCAATTTGGGTTATAGATACAGGATATAGAGTGGTCTGATAGGTTAAAGCAACACATGCCTTCAAATTCAGATCAATCTTGATCATGCTTCAACATTATTTAGTCAATGGCTGCCTGGTTTTGCTATGCAGCTTTTCTAGTGCCGAGTATATCTAATAAGAACTCTGCCAAAGAGATAGATGTATGATTGATGTTCTTGACCATCAAACATGCTAATTTGTTAATAACTCAAGTATTCTGAACAGCTAATCCAGGAACTCCTAATGTAGAAATATTTAAGCTCACATATTCTGATTTAGACAAC